>NC_064615.1:915752048-916066917 GCF_023898315.1 Schistocerca nitens | reverse complement strand
AAGGAAAAGTAGCAGTCACAAGTTGCGGATTCACAGTTGCCTTGAAGTCCACACAAAGTCTCAGTTTTCCGGAAGGTTTTGGCAAAATGACTAAGGGTGAGGCCCAGAGAGAAGCCTGCACACGTTCAATGACACCGTGAGATTCTAATTCGGCTAATGTTCCTGCGACCTCATCACGCAATGCGTGGGGAACATTGCGCGCTCTGAAAAATTTTGGTTGCGCGTTATCTTTCAGTTCCAAATGCGCTTCATAGTTCTTAGCGCAACCAAGGCCCGGTGCAAAAATGTCTGCAAATTCTTCACAAAGACTAGAAACACTGGCGGAAGGCACAGTCTGATTCACGGATAGGACCTGATTTACAATAGACAAATGAAACAATTGAAACAAATCTAAACCAAACAAGTTCACTGCACTAGAGGAACGAAGAACATAAAATGACACAAGTTTTGTCTGTCCCTTGTATGTTGCAATAAGGCTGCACTGTCCTAACACAGGTATGTGCTGTCCTGAGTAACTAGTTAACGTAACATTTGCGGCACGCAATGGCGGGGCGCCCAGTTGTTTGTACGTGTCGTGATTGAGCAAGGAAACTGCAGCTCCGGTATCGAGCTGGAATGGTATCACTTTTCCTGCAAAGTCTAAGTCCACAAAAAGTTTATTGTCTTGTTGACGACAAGAGCGACTGTCTCGTGCAATTTGAACTGAGACAGGTACAGAAGCACTTGCGACTTTACGGGATTTCCGGCGACGTCGACGCACACTTTGGGTGGGACGAACACAGTCACTGTTAGCTAAAGTGTCACTGGACGGGTGGGAATGTACTACATGAATGTCCATGGGTTCGATTCCGGCGCGAAGCAAAGGGCCTGGAATTTGTGTGATTGTCGGATCTTAACTTTTTCTGGCAAACACTTTGGACATGTCCTTTCTTGTGACAGTAAAAGCAAATAGCTTGGCGTGACGGGCAATTTTCACGCGAATGTCTAGTTGCACACCGCGGGCAAGATTTCACTGCATTTGCTTGCTTACGCGGCGCACGTGGTTGCAAGCTAGGCGGCCGCAGCGAAGTCGGGCGCGAGGGCCGCTTAGCGTCCCGTGCAGCGGGCCCGGCGGGCCGATTAATGTGACACACTGCTGGCGAAGTTTCAAATGATTCCTGAGCAAAGTCAAGTGTGTCTTGCCTGTCCAATATGTCTATCACTTGTTGCAGGGAGGGATTAACTAGCTTCAAAATCTGTTCCCTTATGCGAACATCAGAAACGTTCTGTGCAATTGCATCACGCACCATAGTATCTGAATATGGGAGGCCACATTCACAGGCAAACGCGCAGTCTCTAGTAAGGCCTTGCAAAGTTGCTACCCACTCCCTGTTAGTCTGACCGGCGGTACGTTTTGTACGAAAAAACGTATACCGTTTTGCAACAACATTAACTGTTTCTTTGAAATAGGCATCTAAAGCCGACAAAATTTCCTCGTAGGTCAGAGTTGCTACGTCGCGTCGGGGAAACAATTTCACTATCACCCGGTAGGTAGACACACCGACACAAGAAAGCAAAAACGGCTGCCGCTCTTTACCTTGAATTCCATAAGCAGTGAGGTGGAAGTTGAACTGATCGGCCCACTCAGTCCAGCTTTCGGTTGTGGCCTCAAAGGGCCTAAATGGCGGTGCGACAGCGGTGTGTGGCTGCGGTAGCGATGAAGCGGCTGCTGCCGCATCGGTTTGCAGCGCACGTTGACCCTGGACGAGCTGTCCAAGGGCTTCCAATAACGCCTGCGTCTGCTGATTCTGCAAGCGAAAAAATTCGGACAGTACATCTGGAGAATGCGGCGAAGCCATGACACAAACAAATTAGAGCAAGTATAACACAAAGACTGCAACGTGGGCGCGGCACCACTCCTCGGCGCCAAAATATTGTTGTGTCGATTCCCTAAGGTCTCGACACAATGAGTGGCTAGGTGCACGCGAAACTAACGCAGACGGGCGTAAATTCTGAAACAGGAGACTGGATGAAAAACTATAAAGAAAAGAAGAGAGATTGTCATCTACTTAACTTTTAATGATGTTCTTCTTGTTGAAATACATCTCTTGCATAGTAGTAAGCAATTAGCAATGATACACATGGCGCCTTGCTAGGTAGTAGCGATGGACTAGCTGAAGGCTATTTAATCTGTCTCTCGGCAAATGAGAGGAATACTTGGTAGGTCTAGTCGCAAGCTATGTCGTCCGTACAACTGGGGCGAGGTCATGTCCGTGTCTTGTGACCTGCCCTGTGGTGGCGCTACGTTTGCGAATACACAGTGGCGACACGCGGGTCCGACATGTACTACAGGACCGCGGCCGATTTAAGTTACCACCTAGCAAGTGTGGTGTCTAGCGGTGACACCACAGACAATATTTTTGTTCATTCGTCATTACTAGAAGGGCATTCTGTTAGCAAAAAGGTGAATGGCCTTTCAGATCATGATGCACAAATTTTAAGTCTAAAAGATTTTTGTGCTGCAACACATGTTAAATATAGTTACCAACTTTTTAGGAAAGCTGATCCAGTTGCTGTACAGACTTTTGTAAGCCTTATCAAGCAACAAGAGTGGCAAGATGTTTATAGTGCTGACACAGTAGACGATAAATATAATGCTTTCCTCAAGACTTTTCTCGTGCTCTTTGAAAGTTGCTTTCCGTTAGAACGTTGAAAACAGGGTACTAGCACAAACAGGCAGCCTGGGTGGCTGACTAAAGGGATAAGAATATCTTGTAGAACAAAGTGGCAATTATATCAAAACGTTAGAAACAGTCAAAATCTAAATGCAGCAGCCCATTACAAACAGTATTGTAAGGTGCTTAAAAAAGTTATTAGGAAAGCAAAAAGTATGTGGTATGCAGACAGAATAGCTAAGTCTCAGGATAAAATTAAAACCATATGGTCAGTCGTAAAGGAAGTGGCTGGTCTGCAGAGACAGGTCGAGAATATAGAATCAGTGCGTAGTGGGGATGTCCATGTTACTGATAAGTCGCATATATGTACAGTATTTAATAATCACTTTCTGAATATAGCAGGTGAACTAAATAGAAACCTAGTCCCAACAGGGAATCATATAGCGCTCTTAGAAAAAAGTGTTCCGAGACTGTTACCTGAAGTGCTCCTCCATGATACTGACAAGAGGGAGATTGAGTTAATAATTAAATCACTAAAGACCAAGAACTCTCATGGATATGACGGGGTATCTAGCAGAATACTGAAGTATTGTTCCATGTATGTTAGCCCAGTACTTAGCCATATCTGTAACTTTTCCCTTAGGAGTGGTCAGTTTCCTGACCGATTAAAGTATTCGGTAGTGAAGCCACTTTATAAAAAGGGAGACAGGGATAATGTTGACAATTATAGACCCATTTCTATGCCATCGGTGTTTGCTAAAGTTATCGAGAGGGTTGTATATACAAGGTTACTGCAGCATTTAAATTCACATAATTTGCTGTCAAATGTACAGTTTGGTTTTAGAAATGGCTTAACAACTGAAAATGCTATAGTCTCTTTTCTCTGTGAGGTTTTGGACGGATTAAATAAAAAGTTGCGAACGTTAGGTGTTTTCTTTGATTTAACGAAGGCTTTTGACTGTGTTGACCACAAAATATTACTGCAGAAGTTGGAACATTATGGAGTAAGGGGAGTAGCTTACAATTGGTTCGCCTCCTACTTTAAGAACAGAAAGCAGAAGGTAATCCTCCGCAATATTGAGAGTGGTAATGATGTTCAGTCCCAATGGGGCACTGTTAAATGGGGCGTTCCCCAAGGGTCGGTGCTGGGGCCACTGCTGTTTCTTATTTATATAAATGATATGCCTTCTAGTATTACCGGTGATTCAAAAATATTCCTGTTTGCTGATGACACCAGCTTGGTAGTGAAGGATCTTGTGTGTAATATTGAAACATTATCAAATAATGTAGTTCATGAAATAAGTTTGTGGCTTGTGGAAAATAATTTGATGCTAAATCACAGTAAGACTCAGTTTTTACAGTTTCTAACTCACAATTCAACAAGAACTAATATTTTAATCAGACAGAATGGGCATGTTATAAGCGAGACGGAACAGTTCAAGTTCCTAGGCGTACGGATAGATAGTAAGCTGTTGTGGAAAGCCCATGTTCAGGATCTTGTTCAAAAACTAAATGCCGCTTTATTTACCATTAGAACAGTATCTGAAATAAGTGACATTTCAACACGAAAAGTAGTCTACTTCGCATATTTTCATACGCTTATGTCATATGGTATTATTTTTTGGGGTAATTCTACTGATTCAAAAAGGGTATTTCTGGTTCAAAAACGGGCTGTTCGAGCTATGTGTGGTGTAAGTTCGAAAACCTCTTGTCGACCCCTATTCAATAGTCTGGGAATTTTGACATTGCCCTCACAGTATGTATTTTCTTTAATGTCGTTTGTTGTTAGCAATATTAGCCTATTCCCAAGAGTTAGCAGCTTTCACTCAGTTAATACTAGGCAGAAATCAAATCTGCATGTGGAATGCACTTCCTTGACTCTTGTGCAGAAAGGAGTGCAGTATTCTGCTGCATCCATTTTCAGTAAGCTACCACAAGAACTCAAAAATCTTAGCAGTAGCCCAAACACTTTTAAGTCTAAACTGAAGAGTTTCCTCGTGGCTCACTCCTTCTATTCTGTCGAGGAGCTCCTGGAAGAGCTAAAAAATTAAGCAAATTCCAGTGTTACATTATTGATTTTCTTTATTTAAACTAACGACTTGTCGCCCAAATATGTTTCTTATATTTCATTTTATCTGTTTCTACAATCGTGTTATAATTTCATGTATTGACTCGTTCCATGACCATGGAGACTTCTCCTTAATGTGGTCCCACGGAACAATAAATAAATAAATAAATAAATAAATAAATATAATACACGACCCATGAAAACCTCATGGAAACTTTGCCGACATGATCCAATAAATTACTAAGTGGCCGGAGCGGGCACATACAGCGTGGCGGAATGGCGTCGTTGTGTGGACGTCGGCCGACCTCGTGGTGCTGCTCACTCCTAGCTATCTTGCTCAGTACATAACTGAACAAAAACTTCCTATCTCCAAGCTCAATCGTTCCATTTTCTAAGTCGTAAACTGCAGAGATGCTCACTCTTTCTCAGGCAAGCTGAGTAAAGAACGCCACGTCCGCACTCTACGCAAGCTGGGAACGGAAGACAGCTACAGAGACTTCACCCAGTCCACTCTTCGCCTCGGTTTCCCCTCCAGCAAAATCACTTACCCCAATTGCAGCGCCAGTCGCGTTAATTATGTGTCGCTTCCCAGCGCCGACCAATGCCTGCTCTGGGAAGTGAAACCCACAAAATTTCCCTTCCTCTCAACTTCTGCTATTTAGCTCCTCCCAGGCCACCCATCAAGGTTAGCGTCTGCACAAACACCAATTTTTCCGGAATTCTGACTCCCAGGAGACTACTTCAAATTCCTTGGTCCTACGTTCCCACCGGAGGCCGGCGTATTTCATTCTGTCGCTCTTCACCTGATTTACTTCAGACTCTGCAGACCGTGAATTCAGCGTGAAGTTGCTATAGTCACGAACACGCATATTTTGGCCTCTGTTGACCGCTCCACCGTAGCAATGCGCGCCTTTCTCGCATGTTTCACTGAAAATAGGACGACGGACATTTATCGACAGGCATACAAGTTCTCCGTCTGCTTCCCGGTACACCAGCATGGGGTCAACCACCCACTCACTGTCACTCATCTTAAGGCAGCCAGAGGCCATGCCCCATTACCGCTTTCTCAGAGCTTGAGCCGCCCTAAGCTGCCTATTGTCGCTTCCCTTCCTCGCTCCCCCACCGGCCACGGTGGTCAACTCGAATATTTCCCTGAGATAAACTGTTTTTGTTGTTGTGGTCTTCAGTCCTGAGACTGGTTTGATGCAGCTCTCCATGCTACTCTATCCTGTGCAAGCTTCTTCATCTCCCAGTACCTACTGCAACCTACATCCTTCTAAATCTGCTTAGTGTATTCATCTCTTGGTCTCCCTCTACGATTTTTACCCTCCACGCTGCCCTTCAATGCTAAATTTGTGATCCCTTGATGCCTCAACACATGTCCTACCAACCGATCCCTTCTTCTAGTCAAGTTGTGCCACAAACTTCTCTTCTCCCCAATCCTATACAATACCTCCTCATTAGTTACGTGATCTACCCACCTTATCTTCAGCATTCTTCTGTAGCACCACATTTCGAAAGCTTCTATTCTCTTCTTGTCCAAACTATTTATCGTCCATGTTTCACTTTCATGGGATAAACTAGCCTCCAGTAAATCGACGCGTTTCCACAAAGTTTTCATGTCTTGTGAATTACTTTAAAACCATCACCCGACATTAATTATTCCAATACGTCCATACTATACCCTCTGCAAGATACATTGTGCCTTGTCAGTCATTTTTGTTCAACCCTACTGTTCACTCAACGTGAGTTAGGTGATCTTTAATGACTTCATGTAAGGGGCATAGTTCTTGCCGTCTTACAATACACATATCGAATAATATATAACAGAAAAAATTAAAACCACAGGAAATTTCTAGAAGGTTCCAGAAATGATGAAAACTAAAAATAAATAATTGCAGGTGGTCAGGTTTGAACTGTCAACCTGCAGCACGCCAAACAGTGAGCTACGCCACGCTGTACCCAGAACAGCACACCCACAGTTTCTTTCAAAATCGGGCATGTAGGCAGCCTGTTCGCTGCAGAGAACGCCAGCGGTGGTTTCCTGTACCTGAGACTTGATATCTTTGTCTTGCCGGCAGGTGGAGAATGGTCTATCCGTAACCCTTTTAAACGATTTGAGGTCGAAGTCTTTATGGTGGTATAGTTAAAGTTAGACAGTTAATTGCTTAATTAACTATATGTTCCATAGATCATTTGAACGTTTCTTTTATCGAAATGATATGGAACGAGTCAGTTTACAGTATAAGTATACCAGAGTCCATTAAATATGTGACGTTTTAGGTTCAAAATTTTCTTTAGTGTATGTTATTGGGAAAATAAGCAAAGATTTTTGTTGCTACATATTGAACTCCATTCTGAGCCACAGATAGCTTTAATAACCAGTAATAAAAGACAATTTCCACTCTAGTGTTGTAGTTATTCACCTCACTGTTCTTCTCAAATTGTGATGAATTATTTAAGACGAATTTCATTTCCGAACATGTGTATTGTGACGGAGCAGTTAAAATACCTAGCTCACTGAAGAGCGTCCATGACGTCCGTGGCTGTCCAGAACAACGTTTCATTCCTTAACATCCTCAACATTGAAAGTCTGAAAGAAGCAGATACCAGTGCCAAGATTCTCAGTCGATGTAACCCGTCCGACTAAAAGTAAGTCGACACTTGGAACACCTGTTAAGCTAGATGAACACCTACTTCGTACAGTAGTATTGGAGCGGTGTAAAAATGGTGATAGCAGGTTGCTGAGTGTGAAATATGTAACAAATGGAATAAAAGGAATGAGTGCACTCTGCTGTAAATATGCACTTTACGCAGGATGACCAAAGCAACACAGATATTACAAGCAGTTTGCTGCAAGCGACGATTGCTTTCTTCAACTAAAAACATCTACTGAAATACTATAAATGATACTAAAATGAGGGATAAATACGTAAAAGTATACTTATGAAGCACGCCATTGAAGGCGAGATAACCGTGAACTGCGATAACCAGCAAAAGTAACACGAGTCATTCTATATTATTGCTTTGAAGGAGCATAAATAACTAAGTACACAAAGTTTGAAATGAAGTATTAAAAGAACAGACCAGAAAAATATCTTTGAAAATATTACAAAAACAAAGACTATGTCAGTGACAACTGCTGAGGTGCCCAAAAGTATATCACTCTGTTCTGAAAGGAGCAATAGATTATTGAGGATAATTTGGTGTAGTAGATATTAGCACAAAATACTAGGAGATGGAGGACAACAGAGAGGTTTTTTGAAAATGTGCTTCAGTTTTGTCTGAATTAACGTAGCTTGTCACGATTTGTAAGAGTGAGCCCTAAAACCACAGCACTGTCAGAACAACAAAGGACGCAGATAAAGTATGTATGTCTAGATGTCATAATCGACAAATCCGCCATCTACGTAACTGTTCACTGGATCCAGATGGGGGGGGGGGGGGGGGGGGAGATTTACCGACACCGATCAGCACGTGGGTATCACGTGCGTATCTCCGCTTTCAGCGTCCAACACCGTAGTCATTAGTAATAATCTTGTAGCTAATTAGTAACTGCCACAGGACCTGATGATAGAGATACCCGATGAACACCCTCAACGATACAAGAATTATACTTTATTTTCGGTAGCTCTATGAAAATACGTAGAAATTCCGCTTTTCTTTAAACATGCCCATTAAGGACGATACGTTGAAAGTAAGTGCTGAAAATTGTATCTATTCAATCTTGAAATTTTCGTTTTTCATAAAGTAGTTTTCGAATGTTTTCAGGCTCATCTTCAGATGGGGCACAAGAAGTTAAATGTCGATTTCCACAGCTTGATGTTGGGTACCCCGTGAGAAGAAGAAAGATAAAAAGACTTTAATGTATCGCCACGAATAATGGTTTTACGACGAGTTATAGCGATTGACGTATTTTATTTCTAAGAGAGTATGGGCGCCTTTATAGTTTGCCAACTGGCCACTGATTACTCACTTATCACTACGAATGTAAACATATATTAATCGTCACAATAAATCTGCGAACACATTGGTAACACCCACTTTTTGCACAGTACGTTCTGGATGCTAGCAGATTCATTTTTATTGCATTCGAAGACTTTTGTTCCGTTAGTGATACACAAAACACTAATATTGTACCGTCTTCCACTGAATTTCCTGCATTTGAAATGCGAATTCAACTTCACCTGTGCGAAAACTGCCTCAGCTGAAAAACGTAGAGGACTACCTATAAAAACACAGAAGTTAACGAAAATCTCCAGTAAGCCATCTGCAGGCGCTTTCGCGATGTCGAGAAATGATAACCGCAAGCACTAAGAGTCAATACCAGAGTCGACATGTGTTAATGAAATAAGAAGAAAGAGTTAAAACCAGGTCTCTTTGTCTGGACTTCCCGTGAAACGTTAGAAGAAACAGATGCAACATTAACTCGTGTGTCGCTTTTACTTTATGACTTTTCTATGTACAACTAAGCTTATGTTTGCATCTAATGAAGTGTTTCTTAAAAAAATCTTCTTCGCTTTCACTCAGTTTTTATCTGTCATATTTAAAGGCAGTTAACGCCTTTAGTGGCTGATATTTTAGTATATTTTGTATCTGAAGCTTCCTTCAAAGATTCGTTACATTCTGATCAGATTTAGATTTCAGTTTAGCAGCTGTAGCCCATGACAGTTTGGCATTATTTATTCCGCGTACGATGTTTTGATGTATAAGTTGTGTGATGCTAATTTATTGTCCGCTGCTGCCCATATCACGACTTAATTTTTGTACACTCACATATCTGAGGAGCCTTGTTTGACTTTTTAGGTTTTCTGTGATTTCCCTAATTCTTCGAAAAGGCACGGCCGCTTTCTTTCTCCATCCTTGTCTAATCCGAGCCTGGGCTCCGTCTCTAATGAACTTGTAGTCGACGGGATGTTAAACACTAACCTCCTCTTCCACCTACTTCAACTTTCGTTCTTTACTCAATGTATGTTTCACATATCATGCTGATTTGCTGACCTGAATACACTCTTTGAAATTCTGTAGGTAGCGGGGATAAACAACAGTGAAAATTTATTTGCAACTTGCGCAAAGACCAGACTGGAATTATAACTATGAAAGAGCATCAGAGGGAGACAATATCTGAGAAGAGAGTGAGACAAGATTGCAGCCTATCCCCTGTTTTATTCAGTCTATACATTGACCAAATAGGAACCGAAGAAATTTTAAAAAAGGACCAAAGTTTAGGAAGAAGAAATAGATATTCTAAGATTTGCCACTGGCATTTCAGTTCTATCAGCAATGACAAAGGACTTAGAAGATGAGTAGTGCGAAATAGGTAGTGTTTTGGAAAATGTTATGAGATGAACATCAACAACAAACAATGGTGAAGGAATGTCGTAGAGTTATCAGGTGATGTTGAGGGTAACGCATGAGAAAATCACTGAAAGTCGTAGAGGAATTTTACCACTTAGGTAACAAAATAACTGATGGTGACATAGGTAAGGGCATGCAAAATGCAGATTGACAGTGACTACGAAATAGTTTCTAAAAAAGAAATACGTTTTAGCATCTAATATAATTCTATTAGGAATTTCTTTTCTGAACGCATTTTTCTGCCATGTAGCCTTGAACAGAGGAGAAACGTGAATGATTTCTAGCACAGGAAATAGAGGCTTTTTGAGACATGGTGCTGCAGATAGGTTGATAGGATATATCTTGAGGTATCGTGGAGCAATTAGTCTGGTAATCTGTTGCGAGACTAATGTTTAAGTAATAATGTTGAAGTGAAAGTCGACCACCGTAATTATCCAGAAGCTTTTACAGGATAGACTAGCGTGGAAAATTGCATGAACCTAGTCCTAGAACTGAAATCAACATCAGCAACAACAACAACAACAATGTATTTATGACAACTCTGTTCACGCGTTTTGTATTTATACTACTCAACCTACAAATGACCACCAGATAGTCTATGTATGTAGGACCAGCCCACGTCGCTTGGTGACTTTGTAGCTTCGTAAGTTTATGTCTGCACACGTAGAACAGATGATTTGATAAATAGCAGGTAAATATGCTGAACTGCACTCCATTGGAAATGTATGAGATATTCTGGAAGGTCGGTACCTAAAATTCATTGCAGTTTAGAAATGTATGGCGTACACGGACTCGATCCCGAAGCCTTGACTTTTGGAGGCAATGCTATCCAGGCGCTGCCTGCGACCAACAGAAATTGAGGGATACCACAACTAGAAGATATTGGCTTTACATCATTACTGTGCGATTCACAGAAATTTTTTTTATTTATATTAGGGGCTAGAAACGCGTGCAGTCAAGATTGGACATGAAATCTCCTTTATATGAATGAACTTCTATTTTCGGTTAAAATCATGCAATCTTCAAATTGTAAAATGTTCTCAATTAGTGTTGGTGCCATTAGAGCGTCACACATCGTTAAAATGTTTCTTAAAATAACAGTATCCATACATGATACTGTTAAAAATGATACTTTGTCACTTAAAGAAAGATTTTAACCATGCGTGAATCACACTGATCAACAACGTTTTATAATCTGAAGATGGCTACATTGTTAGTTGAAACTAGTAATTCATCCAAATAAAGGATACATGTGCGATCTTGACTTCAAGAGCTTTCAGTCCCTAACACAAAAAAATTACGATAGATCACCTATCTCCTGGCTGACAATTTCAACGAACTTGATCACATTTAAATGTTTGGCATTGTGCGAGGAACCACGTTGAGACGACCGTTCCACTCTCGAATAGCACATGGGAAAAATGTTCACCTAAATCCGTCCGCGAAAGCTCTGATTTCTATTTCTCTTTACCACTACCGTTATTTTTTCATATGTATATGAAAAAATGGCTTTCAGAAGAGAAAGTTGTTGAGTGGAATGTGAAACGATCTCGCTGCAACTAAAAATACCTTTGTTTTTACTGACAGCCACCCAAACTCGCTTACCATATCCGTAATACCATCTCCCCTGTTTCATGTTGACACAACACGAGTTGCTTTTACATGAGTCTGATACCTGCCGTGTGTCTCCTCTGGCAAAGATGTCATAACGCACAGCAGATACTCCAGGGGAGGACTGATATTCGTAGTGTGAGCACCTTATTTGGCAGGTTTCTTGCATCTTCTAAGTGTTCTACCAGTGAAATGTAATCTTGGTTTTGCCTTGATAGCAGCATTTTGTAACCGATGGTTCGAACTGAAATTGTTAGTAGCAGTAATCACTAGATATTTAGCTGAATCGACGACATTTAAATTTATCGTGTAACCGAAATTTAACCTTTTTAGTACTCATGTGGAGTACCTCACGCTTTTTATCGTTCAACGTCGTCAGTTTTCGCACCATGCATATATACATTTCTAAATTATTTCTTACTCGTTTTGATGGTCAGTTCACTAAACTAGGCTGTAACTACGACGTCCCCTACAAACAATCTAAGAGGGCTGCTCAGATCGCTTATTTAAATTAAAACCAGCAGAGGGCCTATAACACTCCTTGACGGAACCACACATGTAAATTGGGTTTCACTAAATTACTTCACGTCTGTTCGGACGCGTTCACCTCTCCTACAAGAAATCATGAATCCAGTGGCACATTACGTATTATATCCAAAACCACCAGATGACTGTTCATCACGCTTAACGAAGAATAGAAACAAACGCTACCGGAACTGTATCATGAACTGAAGAAATGGAATTTTAATTATAAAGAATGTAGCAACCAGTAGCGGAAACATAATTTATTTATCTTGTTGCAAATCGCTTTCGAATGATATCAGTCATCATCCGTGCTAAAACAAATACAAGAGACAGGGAATAAACAACAACTGCTTTAACAAACGAAAAAATTGACAATAGAAGATGGTTACATCGATTGCAACAAATACAGATGTCTGAAATTAAAATTCAAAGTCATAACATACCATTTTTTTCCCTAAGCGATTTATGCCACAAGTAGAAATACTGTTCAAGTAGCTCTGAACACTATGGGACTTAACATCTATGGTCATTAGTCCCCTAGAACTTAGAACTACTTAAACCTAACTAACCTAAGGACATCACACAACACCCAGTCATCACGAAGAAGTACTGTCCTTGGCAGATTTCTATTATAAAGTAACACATCATATGTCAACACTACAACAAGACAACATGAGGTGGCGCCACGATGCACTAAGCGACCTCTATGTAAAATACAAAAGTAATGTAAAATACAAGCAATAACAAATATATCACATTAAAAAACATTAATGATAATACCAATTTAAATGTTTACAACAAGTGAAAATGTCTGAAACATTGTTTGTCAGATGATAAAAAGAAAAATTAATATATACGTCCAAAACTACGATCGTCAAAATTGTAAGAAGAGATAAACTCGCTAAAAATATGATTGCATTCACACAAATTTTGGAAATGAAACTTATTTCTCATAATGACGAAACCGAATAGTGATATCAATGGCCATCTGCCGTTCTACATGCGAACTACACGTGCATCAAAAGGCACATTTATGTTACTTCCAATAGATGAGCTACATTACTGAATGCACGAATCCAAAATTGACCAACTTCAGGTAAAAATTACAGTACGAGATAAGCAATCGTATTACTTAAATAATGCGATTAACAAAGTGTTGCGCATATAAAGAAGCTTTAGACCTAATGTGCGAACTATAGTCTCATGAACAAATGTACCATCCGCCCTTATACACTACTGGCCAGTAAAATTGATACAACAAGAAGAAATGCAGATGATAAACGGGTATTCATTGGACAAATATATTATACGAGAACTGACATGTGATTAAATTTTCACGCAATTTGGGTGCACAGATCCTGAGAAATCAGTACCCAGAACAACCACCTCTGGCCGTATTAACGGCCTTGATACGCCTGGGCATTTAATCAAACAGAGCTTGGATGGCGTGTACAGGTACAGCTGCTCATGCAGCTTCAACACGATACCACAGTTCATCAAGAGTAGTGACTGGCGTGTTGTAACGAGCCAGTTGCTCAGCCACCATTGAGCAAACGTTTCCAATTGGTGAGAGAGCTGGAGAATGTGCTGGCCAGGGCAGCAGTCGAACATTTTCTGTATCCAGAAAGGCTCGTACAGGACCTGCAGCATGTAGTCGTGCATTATCCTGCTGAAATGTAGGGTTTCGCTTGGATCGAATGAAGGGTAGAGCCACGGGTCGTAACACATCTGAAATGTAACGTCCACTGTTCAAAGTGCCGTCAATGCGAACAAGAGATGACCGAGACGTGTAACCAATGGTACTCCATACCATGACGCCGGATGATACGCCAGTATGGCGATGACGAATACACGCTTCCAATGTGCATTCACCGCGATGTCGCCAATCATGGATGCAACCATGATGATACTGTAAACGGAACCTGGACTCATCCAAAAAAATGACGTTTTGCCATTCGTGCACCCAGGTTCGTCGTTGAGTGCACCATCGCAGGCGCTCCTGTCTGTGACGCAGCGTCAAGGGTAACCGCAGCCATGGTCTCCTAGCTGATATTCCATGCTGTTGCAAACGTCGTCGAACTGATCGTCCAGATGGTTGTTGTGTTGCAAATATCCCCATCTGTTGACTCAGGGATAGAGACATGGCTGCACGATCCGTTACAGCCATGCGGATAAGATGGCTGTCATCTCGACTGCTAGTGATACGAGGCCTTTGGGATCCAGCACGGCGTTCCGTATTACCCTCCTGAACCCACCGATTCCATATTCTGCTAACAGTCATTGGATCTCAACCAACGCGAGCATCAATGTCGCGATACGATAAACCGCAATCGGGAAAGGCTACAATCCGACCTTTATCAAAGTCGGAAACGTGATGGTACGCATTTCTCCTCCTTATACGAGGCATCACAACAACGTTTCACCAGGCAACGCCGGTCAATTGCTGTTTGTGTATGAGAAATCGATTGGAAACTTTCCTCATGTCAGCACGTTGTAGGCACCAACCTTATGTGAATGCTCTGAAAAGCTAATAATTTGCATATCACAGCATCTTCTTTGCTGTCGGTTAAATTTTGCGTCTGTAGCACGTCATCTTCGTGGTGCAGCAATTTTAATCGCCGTTAGTGTATTTCTCACGAATATGGTGGTAACCGTTACAAAGATTGCCATGTCATCGCCAACCACCAGCGACAAAACACGCGGTCAATAGTCAATCAGAGTTTTAATAGCTGCAAACCGAGGTGCATTATTAATTACATGACTGACATCTTTGCAAAGAAATCTATCGGCTTCCCGGGGGCTGTAGTCCATATAAGGTATGGCCACGTTCTTTCGTTTGAATCTCGTGCGGCGAATATTCTCTCTCCCGGAACTGATTGTTCTCAGAAATTCATGAATGGACCAGCAAATAGCGCCTGCAGGCGACACTTGCGGCTACAGACCAAGCTCCTAGGCATACGCCAACTCTCCTTTGACTGGAGCGCAGTCGATGCACGCTAACCGCATGTGGGCGCCCGCTTGATGGTGTCCAGCTTCTAGGCGAAGTTCCGTCGCATAGCCGCACGCGGGGGCGGCACAGAGTAGCACTCATGACAACCCAGAGACTCAAAGGCTCGGCCGGGGAAACGCAGCTGCCAGTGCAAACGCCTCTGGTGTATCGATCTCTGGGGCCTGTTCAGCGTGTTACCCCTAAGGAGAACTAAGGAACTGTGTGGAGTACCGATTTGGAAGTAGATACTGTGGCAGTTCAATTAACCTCCTGAAACGCTATTTCTGTGACGCGTAAGGTCCTTCTAAATGCCCATTTCCCGAAGACCCACCATCTATTCAAAGAATCGGCGAACAGCAGGGATATCACCGCCGAAAAAACGCACAACAATAAATCGAATTACATGAACGACTCTTCCTTTCAGTTACATCAACCACTCACAAACAAAAACGAGGAGTCTGGAATGCAGCGGAGACACAAAATAACTGAATACAGTCTGAAGATAGCAAAGACTACCTACTAATGACATCACTGAGACCCAGAACAAGGATCGGGATTAATTTGTGGGAAACACGTGGAAGGGTAGCCCGACTTGATGCTTCATTTATAATTCCTAACCAAATATTTTTATTTAACAACAATTATAACACAAGCTAACCAACAATTGCCAAGATTCTTGCAAAATTCATACAAATAGTTAAGGTTTTTACACTAATATCCCCATGCATAAAATTACAAATGGTTCTCTAAGAACTTGTCAGCTGTGCAACAAAATGGTGGCCCGATTACAAACATTTAACTGATTAAATAAACCTGCGGCGGTGCTCTGTCCGCGCGAGTAGCAGCTCAGCTGCGGGCTAATCCCACAACAGGACTTGAATACACGTTCAGCTAACGTTAAATAAAAGACATGAAAATGCGTACATCTCCAATGCCACAGTAAGCCCCAGGCATACTCCAAGGCAAGATATTAGACGCAAGTACGTATAATGTTGGTATCTAAAGTCTATTAGCCAGGTAAACAGTCACGTCAAATTTTCTTTTCACTAACAATACTAGGGGCGTAAGGCAAAAAACGGTACATTGGTGCCATAAGTCCGTGTTATTCTGCTCCCATGTAGACAAACCGCCAAGCCGACCGGTCGCTACCCACGTATAAAAGCCGAAACAAACAGTAATATTTCACTGATTGTTCACAAGATGACTACTTATATAAACTAACGAGCCCCTAAAACACTATTAAAATGGTAATGACAATTAAACCATTATTTTTTACAATCAATCCAGTTGGGGGAACATCCGAAACTAAGCATTATACCAGAGGTTGAAAATACCGCTTCAATTGTAAAGTTCTTTTATTGGCACACGACCAGTTTCGGGCTCTTAAACGCTGTAGGTAGCACACAGCGCCTTTACACGTCAACCACGGCGCTCGGGGTTCACAGCACCAACTTACGACACCTGAAGATGGGCGTTTAAGAGCCCGAAACCGGTCGTATGATAATAGAAGAACTTTACAACTGAAGCGGTATTTTCAACCTCTGGCCTTGTTTTTTTTTTAAAGAAATCATGAAACTCAGTGCTCAGTTTGTCAAACGCTTCCATCACACTTCCACAAGGACCTTACAGTAATAGAAACACTGAGTGAATTACTTCCCCAAAATCACTAAAGCCAAGTCCTAATCCGACGACAGCCTCGCCACGGCACGATACGAAAGGAATGGTAACAAACTACTCAACTTGAGGTCGGAACGGGAGATCCGCAAAAGCGCATGGGACCTGCCAACACCTAGACTTTGTACGATGACGGGAAAGGCGACGAAGCAGAAGGAAAACACGTCCCTGCCCCGGACCAGCGAAACAGCAACTCATTCCATGTAGGCTTTCACGGCCGGCGTCTTCATCAATAAACACTTCCGGGCTAAGTTGCCGTGGTCGATCTGTAAAACTTCTTCTCCCTAACGTTTCGTTCTCAACTACGGAGAACATCTTCGGAGGTGAGTCATTGACTCACCTCCGAAGATGTTCTCCGTAGTTGAGAACGAAACGTTAGGGAGAAGAAGTTTTACAGATCGACCACGGCAACTTAGCCCGGAAGTGTTTATTGATGAAACAGCAACTCTCCAACCGCTGCCGAGACAAGTCTGTCAACATGTAACAAGCAACAAACAGCAAACAAGTTTGATATAGATTGACATACACAGCAATACCTAAACGGGCAATTACGTTGGGTATTTGTGGTAAGGTCTGATGGGACCAAACTTCTGAGGTCATCGGTCGCTGCCGGCCGGGGTGGCCGAGCGGTTCTAGGCACTACAGTCTGGAACAGCGCGACCGCTACGGTCGCAGGTTCGAATCCTGCCTCGGGCGTGGATGCGTGTGATGTCCTTACGTTAGTTATGTTGAAGTAGTTCTAAGTTCGAGGGGACTGATGACCTCAGCAGTTAAGTCCCATAGTGCTCAGAGCCATATGAACCATTAAAATTGTAAAATACTTGCTTGGCGCTTACAGAAACCTCCAAATTGTCACACACAGTCCCAAAAGGGGTCACTAAAATGCATAACGAGAACGGATTCCTGGACATCTCGCGCTGGGGCAGAATTTCAATACCATACCTGCCATCCTGCTCGTAGCTGCTAGCAGGTTGTTCAGTAGATCTCGGAATATTTAGAACACCACAATTAACTGATGCACTTCGTAACCAAGCAGCATGCTACGAGAGCCACTCCTTGCCTGCTAAACTCGTCGGTAGCAACGGTCCAAGCTGCAGGAAAACGCGGGCCTCCATGGCCCAACGGTCAACTCGCTGCAGGCGCCAGGAAGCTGAATACTCGGGCACACGCGTCCATCTCAGTGTCCAACACACTACTCCCTACCACACAGCTCGAGAGGGAACACATAACCAAGCAAAGGTGATACAGCGAGGGACAGAATCAACGGAACGTGCACACAAGTGGCGCCAGTAGGGCCGCGAGCGCTCCCTCAAAGAAGCAACCATGGCTCAGTCACTATTAATTCAGAGTGAGCCCCTTTTATTAAATTTGAATTCAAAGCTAAGCTATTGTAATAGTCCGCACCACTGGACTTTGCAAACTACTGTCTGCTTTCCGCTACTCCACATAGAACTCCCAGCCTCCCCGATCGTGCAGTGTTCTCTGTGCTTCCGTAACACGTTGACTGGCGCACGCAAAATGTTGGGCGTTTCAACGTAAAGCCAGGCCACGGCGCCAAGAGTGAAGCTGTGCTGTGGCCCCGGCGGGCACACAGCGACATGACAGCGTTTTCATGGCACCAAACTAAATAAGATTGTCTCTTGTCGCACTTCACGCCCCCCCCCCCCCCCCCTGTGCTCTCTTGGGCCACTGACTCTGCTGCTTTCCCGCTACTTTACCCTGAAAAAATGTCGTGGGGAAGGCTAACCAAAGTCTGTGTTTCATTGGCAGGACACTTAGAAAATGTAACAGACCTACTAAGAAGACTGCCTACACGACGCTTGTTCGTCCTCTTTTACAATACTGTAGCGCGGTGTGGGATCCTTACCAGATAGGACTGACTGAGTACATCGTAAAAGTTCAAAGAAAGGCAGCACGTTTTGTATTATCGCGAAATATGGGAGAGAGTGTCACAGAAATGGTACAGGATTTGGGATGGACATCATTAAAATAAAGGCGTTTTTCGTTGAGACGGAATCTTCTCACGAAATTCCAATCACCAACATTCTCCTCCGAATGCGAAAATATTTTGTTGACACCGACTTACATATGGAGGAACGATCACAAAGATAAAATAAGAGAAATCAGAGCTCTTACGGAAAGACATAGGTGTTCATTCTTTCCGCGCGCTATACTTAATTGGAATAATAGAGAATTGTTGAGGTGGTTCGATGAACCCTCTGCCAGGCACTTAAATGTGATTTGCAGTGCATCCATGTAGATGTAGATGATACACAGCGCCCCTCTTTTAATTGGTTATCTCATAAACAACTATAGAGCCGTGCCTACATCAGTCGCTCGTCTCCCTGCTACCCTGATACTTAGCTTGCTCCTCCCAGTAATCGTGTCCCTGGATATAAAAATTATTGCGTTTAATAGGTCAAAGAGATATTACATGTCTTCTGTTATTTCTAAGGACGACATGCATTCATATAGACCTATGTAAAATAGCATGTTTCGATAATTGTTATATGAGGGTAGAGTAAACAAAAGGTATAAAACTTCGCCAGAAGATGGGTAGTAACACTTCCCGAAACGTCGCGAGATATCAACGCTACCACCCGGCTGGAGACCCGAGAAAAATTTGTTTACGTTTTAGTCACTACTTGAATCAGCTTATACGATTTCTGTTTTTACCATGAGTGAGAAGTGTGTGGCATGCCGTAGGATCGTTAGTTCCGGGGTATGGTGTGATGGGTGCTGTAGTTTCTCTCATTGGGGCGAATGTAGTGGCGTGGAAAATTGGGACATAAATGAGGCTCACCAGTGGTATTGTAGTATCTGTAGTAGAGATAGGAAAATACTGGAACACGAAGGGAAAATTGCAGCTCTTCAAGCTGACCTACACAAGGCAAGGGAGGATCTGGACAGGTTAAAGAGGGAGAAGGGTGAACAGAGGTGGGAAGTGGCAACAGGTAATAGGGGGAACAGGCAAAGGAGAGCATCAGACAGCTTTGTCACAAATCTTGAAAATAGATTTGACCTGTAGCCTCAGTCAGAATCGGATGAGCCTCATGTAGCTGAAGCTGTAGAAAGGGCTCAACAAGCTTTCAAGGACTTGAAAAAGGTAGGGAAATTCGTAAAGAGAAAGGAAGTTCTGTTGTGAGGTAGTTCCCATGGTAGAGGTGTTGGCCAACTACTGCAGGAAAATCTAGGTCCAGAGTACCAGGTCACAAACTTTTTCAAGCCTAGTGCAGATCTGGGTCAGGTAACAGAGGATGTAGGTGCTTTATGCAAGGATTTCACAAAGTACGATGCCGTGGTTATAGTGGGTGGTCCGGGAAATAGCATTGACAGAGACTCTGAATAATCCATAGAGAGTGACCTGGTGAAGATAGCATCAGCAACGAAGCATACGAGTGTGGGATTTGTGTCTGTGTTGAGACGCCATGATCGGCCTCATTTGAACTCTTCCGTAGGGAGGGTGAACTTGGAGTTGGAGTGGCTGCTTAGGACGAATATAGGGTCCCATATTGGTTTGATTCCTGTGGATGCTATCGATAGGTGGGACTACACTAGGCATGGTCTTCACCTCATTAGGAAAGGGAAGGGAAAACTGTCTGAGTTGATTACAGAAAACTTAAGGGAGGACACTGGCACATTTGGTAAAATACCAGTGGTCACAGGTGTCAGAGGGATGCCTTTTTTAGGATAGGGAAGGGGGAAAGAAAACGAGTTTTAAGAGAGATTGGCAGACACACTCAGTTTGAGAAAACAGATGAACAGGAGTCAGATTGTATCATACAGCCTCCATTTAAACAGTGTTTAACTGAAAGTAATCAGAAACTGCCAGTTCATCTTCGCCAAAGCAGTTACAATCCCATTAGTATGCAGTATCAGTTATCTTTATTACACCAGAACATTCCGGAACTTAGATATAAAGTTGATGAACTACTCATTTGTATCGATGAAATGAATTCATCTAACCAAATTGACATAATCTGCCTCTCTGAACATCAAGTGACCACTGATATAGATATGTTAGACATTTCAGGATTTAAGCTAGCTTCCTTCTTCTGCAGAGTAGATATGGATGGAGGAGGAGTTGCCACACTTATTAAAAACTGCCATAAATTCAAGAAAATTGAAATTAATAAATTCTGTTTAGAGCAGCATCTAGAAGCATGTGCAACAGAAGTAGAGTTCCATAACAGATCCTATATAATTATAACTATTTACCGAGCACCTGCAGGAAATTATAATCTATTCTTAGATCATCTAGATGCTCTTTTGAGTTATTTAACAGGAAGAAACAAAGAAATTTTGATTGCTGGTGACTTTAATACAGATTTTCTAATACAATATTCCAGTAAACATTCACTGCAGTTAGTAATGTTGTCTTTCAATCTAACTCACACTGTAAACTTTCCAACTAGGATCACTAAATCCTCAAGGACAGCCATTGATAACATTTTTATAGACAAATCAAAGGAACAAAATCATATCATAAAACCTGTTATAAATGGACTATCAGATCATGACATGCAGCTCCTTGTTTTAGATGTAAATTCTAAGCAGATTATCAAGACTGAGTACAGGAGAGTAGTCAATCAACCAAAAATTGAGTGTTTTAGAAAACTGCTCAAAGATATGAACTGGAAAGATGTTTATAGTGCTCATGACATGAATGAAAAATATAACACATTCATGAACAATGTCAGTACCATGTTTGAAAACTGTTTTCCTCTAAAAGCTACTCAAATTAAACAGAAGTCTATAATAAAACCATGGATTACACAACGAATAAAGATTTCCTCTAAGACAAAAAGGAAAATGTATCTGTCGACCATGAATAGCTCCAATGCTGATGATTTAGCTAAATACAAGGAATACTGTAAAACATTAAAAAAAGTAATTCAGACGTCTAAACAAATGCACTACGAGAAGAAGATAGCAATGTTAGGGAACAAAATAAAAACAATATGGGATATAGTGAAAGAGCAGACTGGTAGAACCAGAAAGGAATAGGAGCAAATAGCACTAAGGGTAGATGACACATTAGTAACTGATGGGCATAGTGTGGCAAATCTATTTAACGAGTACTTTACATCCGTTACTGATAGAATGGGACTTTCAGGATCAGTAAATAATGCCCTTGAATATCTGAAACTAGCCTTCACAAATAGCTTCAAGTACATGAATATATCACTCACTTCACAAAAAGAAATAACGTCCATAATAAAAACTTTAAAAACAAAGCATTCTAGTGGGTACGATGAAATATCAACAAAGTTAATTAAGGCATGTTCTTGTGAGTTTAGTACAATTCTAAGTTACTTGTGTAACCAATCAATTATAACTGGGACATTTCCTGACTGGCTAAAATATGCAGATGTTAAGTCTCTATTCAAGAAAGGGGATAAAGAGATACCATCAAACTACAGACCGATTTCACTTTTGCCAGCATTCTCAAAAATTTTAGAAAAAGTAATGTACAGGCAGCTGCTCAACCATCTGACCACAAATAACATATTATCAAGAACACAGTTTGGATTTCTGAAGGGTTCTGATATCGATAAGGCTATTTACACCTACAGTGAAAATGTACTTAATTCATTAAATAACAAATTACAAGCAGCAGGTATTTTCTGTGATTTGTCAAAGGCATTTGATTGTGTGAACCACAACATCCTTTTAAGTAAATTTGAATTCTATGGTGTCACGGGCAGTGCTGCAAAATGATTCAAGTCATACCTCACTAACAGGAAACAAAGGGTGTCAGTGCAAGGGGATAGTGAATTAAGTCATCAGTCATCATCAGAATGGGAAGAAATTACAAGTGGTGTCCCACAAGGATCCATCTTAGGGCCACTGCTTTTTATTGTGTACATTAATGATCTCTCATCAGTTACACTGTCAGAAGCAGAGTTCGTTTTGTTTGCAGATGACACAAGTATTGCAATAAATAGTATGTCAAGTGTAGTTCTAGAAAGATCTGCTAATGATATTTTCATGGATATTAATAAATGGTTTAAAGCCAACTCACTGACATTAAACTTCGAAAAGACTCACTATATGCAATTCAGAACCTGTAAGAGGTTTCCACCCAGCATATGCATAAAATACGAAGAAGAGCAGACAGAAGAGGTTGACAGTCTTAAATTCCTGGGATTACAACTTGATAATAAATTCAGTTGGGAAGAGCACACCACAGAACTGCAGAAACGCCTTAACAAATCTGTATTTGCAATTCGAGTGTTAGCAGACATAGGCGACATAAAAATGAAAAAGCTTGCATACTTTGCCTATTTTCATTCCATAATGTCATATGGTATAATATTTTGGGGTAACTCTTCAAGTCAAACAAAAGTTTTCAGAGTCCAAAAGCGTGTAATACATATTATTTGTGGAGTAAATTCACGGACGTCCTGTAGAAAACTCTTCAAAGAACTGGGTATACTAACTACTGCCTCTCAGTATATTTACTCATTAATGAAATTTGTCCTAAATAATATATCTCTTTTTCCAACAAACAGCTCAGTTCATACATACAATACCAGGAACAAAAATGATCTGCACAAGGACTTGAAACCACTTAATTTAGTCCAAGAAGGGGTCCACTACTCAGGAACACTCATCTTCAATAATTTGCCAGTAAACATAAAAAATTTAGTTACAAATAAAGATCAGTTTAAAAGGAGCCTGAAAGACTTACTAGTGGCCAACTCCTTCTACTCCATTGACGAATTTTTTAATAGAAACAAATGATGTATTGTATATATTCATACTATTAGTTTTGTTATTTCAGCTTTAAAAAAATTGACATGTTCCACATCCACGAGGATCTCCTCAGCACGGATCTATGGAACGAAAACTAATCTAATCTAATCTAATATTCATCAAGGTATAAAACTGTAAAATAATCCAATATGCCGTTCATATTAGACAATTTTACATCCATATGTTTAAACCAAATAAGTTCGGTTTGGAGTCTCTCCGCATTCACCATGTAAAATTGTCTAATTCGACTCTATACATTGGATTATTTTACAATTTTATAACTTTCGTATATTCAACACTCATTTATCAATCATCGAAACATGCTATTCTGTATACGTGAATGCAAGTTATAGACATATACAAACATTGTGTTTACACTGTATGACAGTTGTGCCATATGTATCAAGAATTGTCACTGCCCAAGATTTGACACGACAACCTCTGTACTGTGAGATAGGACAAATTTCATATACAATCCTCCTAAAGCTGTCAGAGATGTAATTGGGTTCTAGGAATCCTCATGGTTGTCTGCTTGCTAGATGCATATCAATCTGAACATCATACATGGCTCGTAACTCAGACACAAGTCACTGAGTGTGTAGACTTTCTGCTACTATGTACACAGGTGTCACGTTACAGAAAATGTTGTAAAACAGTTGTTTGTTCTTCTGCGTCAGATGCAACTGACGATGCGTTATATACCCGAATACCAGTTTGGCTAATCAACATTTAAAATTCAGCTCAAGGTGATTAGACTATTTTGGCTCTGAGCACTATGCGACTTAACTTCTGAGGTCATCAGTCGCCTAGAACTTAGAACTATATAAACCCAACCAACCTAAGGACATCACACACACCCATGCCGGAGGCAGGATTCGAACCTGCGACCGTAGCGGTCACGCGGCCCCAGACTGAAGCGCATAGAACCGCACGGCCACACCGGCCGGCCTATTAGACTATTTTCTTTGACATTTAACTTTTTCGTTAGTTAATGAGGTATGCTCGAATAACGTAGCTGTAGGTAAAGCGCTCCTGGCAGCGATTATCGCGGTTGGCCACACAACTTTAACCAGTCACATATTGACAACGTAGCAAATACTCCCCGTAGAGTTAGGGAATTAAATTTTATCAATGATACAGGACCTTCGTTAACATTTCCCTTTGCGTTTCTCGTTACTACGGAGTCACATACGTTAAACAAAACAAAAACAAAAAAATACTGTTGCCAGGTAGTTAAAGTGGTATGACAGGAAGGACTCACTCCCTGATATCCCATCCCCCTTCCCAGTATTTCATAATATGGAAAAGTCCCGCACAGAACACAAAACATTCTAATGTAGTCGCGGGCTCACCGACTCACGGTAAAAAAAAAAAAAACACACACACACACACACACACGCACGCACGCACGCACGCACACATGTCCGCTCAAGCGCGGACACCACATGTTGCTGAGGCAGAGGGACTTGCTTTGCCAGCTGGCAACCAGGCCACAGAGAAAGACGACAGAGAGAGAGAGAGAGAGAAAGACGGGAGGGGAGAAGGAGGGAGAGAGAAGAAGGGAGGGAGGGAACAGGGCTCGACGCTCGAGGCAGACGCTGCGGCCATGCACAGTGGCAGTGGTATCCGGAAGCGGTTGTTGCGCCGCGTACATAATGCAGGTTCCGGAGGCGACGCCCCCTCTGAATAATGCAGTCGCGAGGGGTGAGGTCGGCCGGTTGCTTTGGTAACGAGAGCCGCCTCCGCGGCTTGTTACCGGCCGGCGCGACTGATTGCGCCCTCCAGCCTGCGGCCGGACCCGGGCTTCGGACCGGGGACATCCGCCGTAACGAGGCGGACCGGACCGCCGCGACGCTCGCGCTCTTTCGCCTTTACCGCCCCCCTGTGGCCGCTTGTTACTCCCCACTGGCGGGTCACCTCACAGCCAAGGCAGGGCGACAGCCGTCTTCCGGTTCCGCGGACGGACTCAAGTTCGAGCCGCACTCAGACATCGATACTTACGTAGGCTGCTTCACCGTAACGTCCAGATGTTGCAAGCGATTTAGTATAGGCTGTTACACTTATTAACAAAATTTTACTTAATATTCATATACCGGGTGATCAAAAAAAAAAAAAAAGGCTCAAATGGCTCTGAGCACTATGGGACTCAACTGCTGTGGTCATAAGTTCCCTAGAACTTAGAACTACTTAAACCTAACTAACCTAAGGACAGCACACAACACCCAGCCATCACGAGGCAGAGAAAATCCCTGACCCCGCCGGGAATCGAACCCGGGAACCCGGGCGTGGGAAGCGAGAACGCTACCGCACGACCACGAGATGCGGGCTGGTGATCAAAAAGTCAGTATAAATTTGAAAACTTAATAAACCACGGAATAATGCAGATGTTGTTGTTGTTTTTGTGGTCTTCAGTCCTGAGACTGGTTTCATGCAGCTCTCCATGCTACTCTATCCTGTGCAAGCTTCTTCATCTCCCAGTACCTACTGCAACCTACATCCTTCTGAATCTGCTTAGTGTATTCATCTCTTGGTCTCCCTCTACGATTTTTACCCTCCACGCTGCCCTCCAATGCTAAATTTGTGATCCCTTGATGCCTCAGAACATGTTCTACCAACCAGTCCTTTCTTCTCGTCAAGTTGTGCCACGAACTCCTCTTCCCCCTATTTCTATTCAATACCTCCTCATTAGTTATGTGATCTACCCATCTAATCTTCAGCATTCTTCTGTAGCACCACATTTCGAAAGCTATTCTCTTCCTGTCCAAACTATTTTTCGTCCATGTTTCACTTCCATACATGGCTACACTCCATACGAATACTTTCAGAGACGACTTCCTGATACTTGAATCTATACTCGATGTTAACAAATATTTCTTCTTCGGAAACACTTCCCTTGCCATTGCCAGTTTACATTTTATATCTTCTCTACTTCGACCATTATCAGTTATTTTGTACTCCAAATAGCAAAACTCCTTTACTGCTTTAAGTGTCTCATTTCCTAATCTAATTCCCTCAGCATCACCCGACTTAATTCGACTACATTCCACTATCCTCGTTTTGCTTTTGTTGACGTTCATCTTATATCCTCCTTTCAAGACACTGTCCATTCCGTTTAACTGCTCTTCCAAGTCCTTTGCTGTCTAGAGAGGTAAAAATTGACACACAAGCTTGGAATGACATGGGGTTTTATTAGAACAAAAAAAAACCATAGTTCACAAAATGTCCGACAGATGGCGCTGGACAGCAAAACGTCAGAGACAGCGCCTGAAAATCGTGTATAAAAGGAGCTGTAAGGAGAGAGAGAATCAGATGCGCCAGCAGTCGCAGCATTTTGACGTTACCTGAAAAGGCGCTTTTAGTGAAGCTGTATTATCAAAATGGGGAATGTGCTAGTTCAGCGTTATGATCCAATCGCCATAGGAAGGGGATTCGAACGGGTAAATGCAGCTATGGCGAGAATGATTTCGAATTTCGAAGCCAAGGATTGTTTAGACGATAGACCCCGTAGTGGCCGACCGAGCACAAGGCGTAATGCTGCTGAGACAGTTCAGGAAGAAATGGAGACTGTAGCGGGTTCGTCTATGCGCGGGGAAGTCAGCGCTCGTGCAGTCGCACGATGCACCGGCATTCCATACACTACTGTTTGGTTGGCACTTAGGTGTACCCTCCGATGCTATCCGCACAAAATCCATCGGCATCATGAACTTTTACAGAATCGCATCATCTCCAGCCTGGCTGATAAACACCTGCTGGAACGTACGATGTTTATGCAGGATGGCGCTCCACGCGCTAGACGCGTGGAAGATCTCTTGCGCGCGTCATTTGGTGATGATCGTGTGCTCAGCCGCCACTTTCGTCATGCTTGGCCTCCGAGGTCTCCAGACCTCAGTCCGTGCGATTATTGGCTTTGGGGCTACTTGAAGTCGCAAGTATATCGTGATCGACCGACATCTCTAGGGATGCTGAAAGACAACGTCCGACGCCAATGCCTCACCATAACTCCGGACATGCTTTACAGTGCTGTTCACAACATTATTCCTTGACTACAGCTGTTGTTGAGGAATAATTGTGGACATATTGGGCATTTTCTATAAAGAACATCATCTTTGCTTTGTCTTCTTTGTTATGCTAATTGTTGCTATTCTGATCAGATGAAGCGCCATGTGTCGGACATTTTTTGAACTTGTGTATTTTTTTGTTTCTAATAAAACCCCATGTCATTCCAAGCATTTGTGTCAATTTGTACCTCTCTATCTACATTATTCTGTGATTTATTCAGTTTTCAAATTTATACTGACTTTTTGATTACCCGGTACATGTACTGGGTGGTTATAACTGAAGTGAAACTACTCACAGAGGTCCAGCGTAATTATCTTACGGCAGCAAAACATGTCAGATATTGTAATGCGTTAATGTGGAACCGATTTACGCCGGAAAAAATTTATTTCCGATTTTGGCCGCCAGGTGCAGATCCGACGCCATGAATGCAAGAATGACGCATAGAGATGATTTCATATTTAATGGGTTAGGAATGGAACATGGGTGAGCCGTGGAAAAATTGCTGTTTTGAAGAGCGCGCCGCAGCGCATAGTGAAAGCAGTCGCCCTCCGTTTCTGGCAGTGGCGCCGCTGTGGCAGTCGCAGCTTTGGTGTCTCCCTCTGGTGGGAAAGGGGAAAAGTTGCCTGTTCACGTGCATTTAAGGGGCGCTACGAGCTCGGCGGTTTTTAGTCTGTCACTGTTGGGCAGTCTGGTCAGTCTGGGAGTCGGTGCAGTGAGGTGACAGAGTGAGTCAGAAGGCAGACACTCGCATTTTAGTCGGTCGGCTCTAAGTCTCAGTCGCTGTTGGGTTGTGGATTGAGTCGGGTGCGTCGTTACTCCGCGGTTGGACGAGTTGGCAGTCAGCAGCAGGCAGATCCGCACGGTATAGGTACGCGCCGGGACCGTGGTCGACGCAGACGGAAGGCCGTTGGTCGATCGGTTGGCTGGTCGTCGGATGGCGACATGTGGTCTGCTGAGCACGGGCACTAGTATCAGACAGGAAGAGTTGGCAGCCAGCAACAGTCGGGTCCGTATGGTGTTAGTATTCGCCGGGACCGCTGTCGTCGAAAGCAGGCTGCTGTTGGTCGTGTCCTCGGCCGGTCGTCTTAGCCGACAACGTCTTGGATCCTCAGGATGAACATCATTTTCCGAGTCGGGGTGTGGCTGGACTTTGTTGGTTCGTTGCTGAGCAGTTACATGGTCTCCACAGCGCGAAGCAAGGCCGGGGCTTTTGGCGGCGGGCATGCGCTGTTGCATGTGGGGGCGCTAGCTGCGAGAGCGACTCTTCGCTTTCCTCCGAAGCAGGATCCTCAAGTTGAGTAATTAGTGACTTCTTTTAAAAACTCGACTGTTACGATTAGTTCGTTATTTGTGGATTGTTGTTTCCTCAGCAGTTCACGTGTGTGATAACAAGTGGTGGGTGTTGCTGTCTAGAACCCGCAGCCCTCTTCCGTAGCGATTTTAAAGTTGTGACTTGTGTTTCCTGTATTCTTTTAAACTTGTCTTGAGTGGTGTTTGATGCCTTGATCTTGGTCAGGCCGAGTTATAAAGTGTAGGTATCTTGGTTTACTCGACATCGGCTGATATTCTCTGTTGTTTGTGCAGTTGGATCTGACAGTTGGAAATCGATCCGACTGTTGGTCAGAGTGCTAATATGTCTGTCGTTCGGAGCTGCCTCTGTCATGTTTGTCGGATTCGGTGTTAACGAATTTATAGAATTAAGGTAAAGGCTGAATTCCTGAAATGTCTTTTTATCTTGCCTATCATCTTGCGAGGCGGTATATGTCTAATGTAGAGCATGTTGTACGCTTTATGTAAGTCTGAAATTCATGGGTTTTATTTAAATAGTCGTTTTATAAAGTTACCACCCTCCCACCGTAAGAGCCTTTTAAAAACAATTGCACTTTTGGTGGCAAGTAATTTCTTAGTGTGTTTGTACCGTTTCCATCCATCTTACGGAGTGCATAGCTAATGTGTTTGTGTGAGTTGTTAAAATTTTTAGTTTAAAGTAATCTGGTGTGTTGCAGATTTGCACCAGTGTAGTTTTTCAGAGGTCGTTGTGAGCGGTCGTGACCACGGCCGTGTTGAAAGGGGGCGGAAGCTTCTCAGCCCGAAGGCTCCTACTGTAAAAAAAAATTTTTGTTATTCTGCCTCTGAATAATTGTAACTTGATATTTAGAGGGCGCTTTTCTGCTTATTTTAAATCTGCTTTGAAAAAGCTTTTAGGAATAAAATTCACATTTGTTAAAAGTAATTTTATTTTCCATCAGTTACTTCATGGCAACTACTTCCACACTCACATGGTGTGATTAAATGTCTTAATGTGCTTGATGAATCGCTAGAAAATAAAGTTAATTCTTTAATAAAAGACTTTGAAAGTAAATTTACAGTTCAATGGGCACAATAATGTCGATTTTATTACTAACCACTGCTTACTTAATTTGTGCAATATGAGCGCCAGAGACGCCGAAGAGATGCTGCACAGCGCCAGATTTTCACCTGGTGGCCAAAACTGGTACTAATTTTTTCCAGCGTAAATCGGTTCCACATTAACGTATTAGCGTATCTGCCAAGTTTCGCTGCCATACGCTAATTACAGCACATGGCCCTTATGCCACGTGTCTGCACAAAATCAGAAGATAGATGAATGACAGCTGCACGCGAGGTAGGGTAGGCACAACGGAACATACATTGTGGGACTGCACTCTGTATGAAGTTGCAGGGGTAATGGACGTCAGTATTAAGGACGTTGGATCCCAAAGCGACACTAAGGAGTGAGTCGACCTGGCGCATCTTGGACGATACCGTAGCTGCAGTATCCAGAAAGACCAAGGAAAATTTCACGAGACATTCAACCAAAAGTCATCATGATGCGATCCAGGCTAGACAACGTACTTCACTGCAGATGGAAAGAAGATAACGGAGATCTGCGACCACCGAGTGAAATACTCTCTCAAGAACCTACACTGCGTTGGTGCAAGTGATCATGGAGGTAACAGTTATGAGTAAAATCACTTGCAGTAGTGGAAAAGCAGCTGACGTGCTGCTCAACGCCCAACAAGTCCAGCATATTATGGCTATTGACTGAGGTAGTATGAGTACAAGTTAAATGGATTAAAATAAATCAGTAACCAGAGAAAAAAGTGTTTGTAGCAGATTAGTAGCTGGTAATTGGTTAAACGTTTAGTGTAGTTTTGTAGTAGTAGAAGTAGTTGTAGTTTCTTATGTATGTACATATTTTAGTTAAGTATCAGAAATAATTAATATGTAATTCATTACGATCCAAGGAAATGTGATTTGCATGGCGTATATTAGCTTTACAGACAATAGGCCGTAATTATGAAGAACACAATAAATGAATACGAGGCGTGTTTTTAAGTAAGGTCTGTTTGAACGTAAGTACACAACAAAAGGTTATTTTAAAAAAATTATTTTCGGAATGTACAAACTTCACTCTATTTTTCGACATAGTTTCCAATTTTGTTCAAACATGTATCATACCTGTCAACCAATTTTGAAATACCCTCTTCATAAAAAATTGCGCCTGCTCTGATAACCAAGAGTTCAGTGACGTTTTCACGCCGTCGTCATTGTAACGGCTGCCACTGAGGTGTTGTTTGAGGTGGAGGAACAGATGGCAATCGCTCGGAGCATGATCAGGACTGTAGGGTGGGTGGTCTAAAAGTTCACAGATAAAACTCTTCAATAAATCGCAGGTCTGACTTGCAGTGTGAGATCTTGCATTGTCATGGAGAAGGACAATTCCTTTTATCAGCATGCTGTGTCTTTTGTTTTGAATCGCTCTGCGTAGCTTTCTCAGGGTTTGGCAGTATGCTTCTGCATTGATAGTGGTTCTTCGTTGCATGATGTCGACCAACACAACACCATGCCTATTCCAAAACACCGACGCCATGATTTTGCACTGGGACAGAGTCTGTTTGGCCTTCACCTTTACAGGCGAGTGTGTGTGTCTCCATTCCATGCTCTGTTGCTTCGATTCGGGCGTGATATGCGAAACCAATGTTTCGTCTCCAGTTACGATCTGACTCAAGAAGCCATCACCTTCTTCATGATAACAAGTCAAGAACTTCATCGCATACTTAAATCTTTGGTTTTTGTGGTCCTCTGTTACGAGTTTCGGGACCCAATGGGAGCACAGTTTCCTAAACTTAAGGTATTCAGAAACAATGTTGCAATGCACTGATCTCGACACGTCAGGAAATTCGTTTTAGATACCTGTTATTGTGAAGCCACCAAATCGTCTGTAATCAAAGAAGGGCGACCGGAGCGGTCCTCATCATAGACGTTGTCACGGCCATCTTCGAATTCTAGTACCCACTAACGCACTTTGCTTTCGCTCATAACAGTATCACCGTACACTTCGAAAATTTGTCGATGAATTTACGCAGCAGACAGGTTCCTTGGTTACAAAAACCGTATCACTGAGCGAACCCCACACGCGGCGGGCGAGTTGATAGTCTTAAACATTTTGAAAGCACAGAGCAGAACCGTACAGGTTAGCTACAGAGCTGAAACTGAGCACAGCCGTACCCAAGGCATGCCGGTACAAGACTCACGCGCTCGTTGCCGCATGCGCGTGAACTACAACGAAACTGACCTTACTTAAAAATACGCATCGTAAATAAACAAAAATTAGAGCACATTCTGGACCTCAGTGAGTAGGTGCTAATTTAACTACAAAAACCAGATACTTGCATTAATTATACTCTATTGGGAAAGGAAAGTCTTACCCAGAGAATGAAGAAAATTTAATGTAATCTCACTTTTTAAGAATAAATGGAAAAACTCTGCTGACTGTTGCGTATAAAATACAGGGCGGTTATAATTAAACGTTCAGTGCTTGAGAGGACCCCATGAAAAACGAATGATCGGAGGACAACGAAACTTCGTGGAAACAATTGTGAGGACATGCGGGAGAGAAATGACGAATGAAACATTGGAAGAAACACATTTTAATTTCCGCATGAGATGGTAACATTTGTTAATTGCGTATCATGTTTACGTCCCAAGTTGCGAACGTCTCTGTGTCAGGACCGTCTGCATCTACGACACCATGGAACCGCACTAAAGATACCATTTCACAATTGTTTGTAGCAATGTTCGAACGGTAGACCATGAAACGTTGAGCTGTTGTGACACAGTTCGTGTACTGTTAGAAGACTGCACATTGCGTTCAGCATTCTCAGCCGTGGCAAGAATAACTTCTTCAGTAATTTATGAGTCAACTGGCTGTCGGTCTTCCCAGGGGAAATTTCCATATCGCCAGTTAATTCTAACTTCCGAAGCATATTCCTCAATCTCGCTGTGGGAAGAGGGCCTCTCCGGATTTATTTGATGCGGCAACACTCACGAATAGCACCTGCACTATTGCTGTTGTTTCGACATAACATCTTCAGTAGTAAAGCCCTGTTCTCCTTGTCTAGACCCATTTTGACTGACTGCAATTGTAATGCGCACTGCACAGAGCACAATACCTGCTCCCGACGGCAATACGTTACACTAAAACCACTTAGAAGGTAAATTCTGAAGTGCACAGTCTGACCGTCATGCCTATAAAATTGGGGACCCACACGGTAAAGAGTTTTCCATCTGCACTGGCTCAAGTAGCGAAAGTTTAGTTATAACCGATAAGTACATGCCAAAATCGTAACAAGTTTGGGATTATGGCACACTCTCTTTTCCTGGGAGAGAAATGTGCATTTAGAAAAGTGAGATCTTACATATATTATATATTTAGTTCAAAACTGATATTGGAGAAGATAATTTAGCTTAATAACTTACTTAACCATCGGTGATTACGTAAAAACTTTTTATACAGTATACAGGGAGCAATTATGGAGCATAATGAAAAAAATTATATCCCGAACACTTGATTCAGGCTACGCAAGATAGAGATGCAAAGACGAAAAATGAATCTGGGGCATATTTAACAAAAGAACTAAGCAAAAGATATACTTTAATATACAGTATGTAATGGGTAAAAATGTAGATATTTCTGTATGTGGTACTTTAATAAGTATGCATATCATTGTGTTGGTTGCTGTTTTCTCTGTAGCCGGCCGCGGTGGTCTCGCGGTTCTAGGCGCGCAGTCCGGAACCGTGGGACTGCTACGGTCGCAGGTTCGAATCCTGCCTCGGGCATGGATGTGTGTGATGTCCTTAGGTTAGTTAGGTTTAAGTAGTTCTAAGTTCTAGGGGACTGATAACCACAGCAGTTGAGTCCCATAGTGCTCAGAGCCATTTGAACCATTTTTTTGTTTTCTCTGAGTCGAACAGTCTTCCCACTCCCTCTCTCTATCTCTCTCTCTCTCTCTCTCTCTCTCTCTCTCAGTCGACTACGCCTGTCAGTGTAGACTAACTAGTGTGCGCCCACGCATCTCGCATCTGCACTTCAACACCTGACCTACTGCCCAGCAGAACACAAGCATTAATTGGTTACTCTTGGTACACATACTTGGAGGTACTAACCAACCCTAAAAACCTACGACTTCTAATAGCTATAATTACTAGTTTGCAAATGATGTAAATACTGATGTTCAGAGCATCTTCCTCAGTCGTAGCAGCACTGAGGATTGCATGTGTGATTCCGTTATGTAAACGGATCGAATCCATGTGTTGAGACACTCTCTGATGTTAATGGCATCGAAATACAGAATGACGCAGAGAAGGCCGAAATACTAAACGTCTTTTACAAAAACTGTTTTCCTGAGGAAGATGGCACTGTTATTTCACCTTCAAATCGTCGCACGAAGGTAACAATGACAAATATCGAAGTAACTGACCAAGAGTTGAAAACCAACTGAAATCACTCCCATTACTTGTTGAATTTATATAGACCCGTGTCTTCGCCTACAGTTTTTACCTTCTACAGTTTCCTCTAATACCACAGAGGTTTATCCCTGATGCCATAACGTATGTCCTAGCACCTTGTCCATTCTTATTGTCAGTGTTTTCCATAATGACCTTTTCTAGTTTTATTTTTATTTCCTCCTTGCTCCGTCCGTCATGGGTTATTGTGCTCCCTAGATAGCAGAATTCTATGACTTCGCTTATTCCGTCATCACTGATTCTGATGTTAAGTTTCTCGCTGTTTTCATTTCTGCTACTTCTCATTACTTTCGTCTTTCTTCGATTTACTCTCGATCCATATTCAGTACTCACTGGACTGTTCACTCCATCAAACAGATCCTGTAATTCTTCTTCACATCCACTGAGGGTAGCAATCTCATCAGCGAATCATATCATTGATATCCTTTCACCCTGAATTTTAATCGTACACGTCAACTTTTCTTTTATTTCCATCACTGCATCTTCGGTGTATACATTTTACAGTACGAGCGGAAGACTGGTTCCCTTTTTTTTTGGGTCATCAGTCTTCTGACTGGTTTGATCTGCTAGCCACTTCTTTTCAGAGTATCACTTGCACCTACGCCTTCATTTATTTGCTAGATGTATTACAATCTCTGTCTTCCTCTACAGTTTTTGCCCTCTACAGCTCCCTGTAGTACCATGGAAGTCATTCCCTCATATCTCAACAGATGTCCTATCATCCTGTAGCTTCTCCTTATCAGTGTTTTCCACATATCCCTTTCCTCTCCCGCCGGCCGGAGTAGCCGTGCGGTTCTGGGCGCTACAGTCTGCAGCCGAGCGACCGCTACGGTCGCAGGTTCGAATCCTGCCTCCGGCATGGATGTGTGTGATGTCCTTAGGTTAGTTAGGTTTAATTAGTTCTAAGTTCTAGGCGACTGATGACCTCAGAAGTTAAGTCGCATAGTGCTCAGAGCCATTTGAACCTTTCCTCTCCAATCCTGCGCAGAACCACTTCATTCCTTATCTTATCAGTCCACCAAATTTTCAATATTCGTCTGTAGCACCACATCTAAAATGTTTCGATTCTCTTCTGTTCCGGTTTTCCCACAGTCCATGTTTCGCTACCATACAATGCTTTGCTCCAAACGCACATTCTCAGGAACTTCTTCCTCAAATTAAGGCCTATGTTTCATACTAGTAGACTTCTCTCGGCCAGAAATGCCCTTTTCGCCATAGCTAGTTTCCTTTTGATGTCCTTGCTCCACCCATCATTGGTTATTTTACTGCTTAACTTCATCTACTTCGTGACCATCAATCCTGATGTTAAGTTCTTCACTGCTCTCATTTCTGCTACACCTCATTAGTATAGTTCTTCTTCGATTTACTCTCAATCCACATTCTGTACTCATTAGATTTTTCTTTCCATTCAGAAGATCATGTAATTCCTTCTTCGCTTTCACTCAGTATAGCAATGTCATCAACGAATCGTATTATTAATATCCTTTGATATAGAAATTAAATTCCACTCCTCCATCTTTCTTTTATTTCCATTTTTGCATCGATGTACATATTGAACATTAGGGGCGAAAGACTACATCCCTGTCTTACACTCTTTTCAATCCAAACACTTCGTTCTTGGTCGTCCACTCTCATTATTCCTTCTTGGCTATTGTACATATTGAATATTACCCGTCTCTCTCCCTACAGCTTACCGCTATTTTTCTCATAATTTCGAACATCTTGCACCATTTTACATTTTATAACGCTTTTTCCAAGTCGAAAAATCGTATGAATCTGTCTTCATCTTTCTTTAGCCTTGCTTCCATTATCTACCGCAACGTCAGAATTGCCTCTCTTGTGCCTTTACCTTTTCTAAAGCCAAAATGATCATCATCTAGCACATCCTCAATTTTCTTTCCCATCATTCTATATATTATTATTGTCAGCAACTTGGATGCGTAAGCTGTTAAGCTGACTGTGCGATAATTCTCGAACTTTACAGCACTTGTAGTCTTTGGTATTGTGTGGATGATATTTTTCCGAAAGTCAGATGGTATGTCGCCAGCCCAATACACTCTACACAACAACGTGAATAGTCGTTTTCTTGCCACTTCCCCCAATGAGTTCAGAAATTCTGATGGAATGTATTATATCCCTTCTGCCTTATTTAATCTTAAGTCCTCCAAAGCTCTTTTAAATTCAATTCAGATACTGGATCCCCTATCTCTTCTAAGCGACTCCTGTTTCTTACTGTCTCACATCAGACTAATCTTCCCTCTCATAGAGGCTTACAGTGTATTCTTTCCACCTATCCGCTCTCTGCTGTGCATTTAACAGTGGAATTCCCTTTGCACTCTTTTATTACCACCCTTGCTTTTAATGTCACTGTAGACTGATTGGACTTTTCTGTATGCTGAGTCTGTCCTTCCGACAAACATTTCGTTTTCGATTTCTTCACATTTTTCCTGCAGCCATTTCCTCTTAGCTTCCCTGCACTTCCTATTTATTTCATTCCTCTGCGGCTTGTATTTCTGTATTCCTGAGTTACCGGGAACATTTTTGCACTCCTTCCTTTCATCAATCAACTGAAGTATTTCTTCTGTACCCATAGTTTCTTCGTAGTTACCTTCTTTGTACCTATGTTCTTCTTTTCAACATCTGTGATGGCCTTTTTTAGAAACGTCCATTTCTCTTCAACTGTACTGCCTATTGAACTATTCCTTATTGCTGTATCTGTAACCTTAGAGAACTTGAAGTGTATCTCTTCATTCATTAGTACTTCCGCATTTCACTTCTCTGCGTATTGATTCCTCCTGACTAATCTCTTAAGCTTCAGCCTACTCTTCATCACTACTATATTGTGATCTGAGATACGATTTATAATCCAGTATCTGATTTCGAAATCTCTGTCCGACCAAGATGTAATCTAATAGAAATCTTCCCGTATTACCCAGTCTTTTCCAAGTATACCTCCTCCCCTTGTGATTCTGGAACAGAGTATTTGCTATTGCTAGCTGGAATTTGTTAAAGAAATCAATTAGTCTTTTCCTCTCTCATTCCTTGTCCCAAGCCCATATTCTCCTGTAACCTTTTTTCTACTCCTTCCTCCATAACTGCATTACAGTCCCCCTTGACTATTAGATTTTCATCTCCCTTTAAGTACTGTATTACCATAACCTCATATACTTTCTCCATCTCTTCATCTTCAGCTTGCGACGTCGACATCTATACATGAACTATCGTTGTCGGTCTTGGTTTCCTGTCGATTCTGATAAGAACAACCGTATCACTGAACTGTTCACAGTAACATACTCTCTGCCCTACATTTCTATTCATAACGAATCCTACTCCAGTTATACTATTTTCTGCTGCTGTTGATATTACCATATACTCATCTGACCAGAAATTCTTGTCTTCTTTCCACTTCACTTCACTGACCAGTACTATATCTAGATTAAGCCTTTGGATTTCCCTTTTCCGATTTTCTGGTTTCCCTACCACGTCAAGCTCCTGACACTCCACGCTCCGACTCGTAGAACGTTATTATTTCGTTGATTATTCAATCTTTTTCACATGTTCAACTCCCCATTGGCAGTCTCTTCCAGAAGATCCGAATGGGGGACTATTCCGGAATCTTTTGTCAATCCAGAGATCATCATGACACTTTATCTATTACAGACGATATGTACGGCGGTACATTTTACGTGTCTTTGATGCAGTGGATTCTACATCTTCCTGCCGTTGATAATTGCTGATTCTTCCGCCTTTAGGGACAGTTTCCCACCCCCAGGACAAGATAGTTCTTTGAAACTCTGTCAGCTCCTCCACCATCCGAGGTCGTTGGCAGGAGGAGGGTGACTTCTTGTGCCGGAAGTTTTCGGCCACCAAGGCTGATTATTAATCAAGATTTAAGCGGTGGCGTGTTCGAACCCGGGACCGAGCACGTTTTTATTACTAATCAAGGACGCTACCCCTAGACCACGGGTGTTATGTCTATCTTACACCCTTTTTAGAATGAGCACTTCATTCTTTGTCTCCCTACCTTATTACTTGTAGATATTGTAGATACTGTATGTTACTCGTCTCTCCCTATAGCTTACTTCTGTTTTATCAGAGTTTCAAATATCTTGTATCATTCTACGTTGTGAAACGCTTTTTCTTAGATAACGAATGCTATGAGCGTGTCTTGGTTTTTCTTCAGTCTTGCTTCCATTATCAAGCGCAACGTGAGAAGTACTTCTCTCGTCAAGTTCGTCTTTGCTAAAGCCTAACTGAGCGATTCAGTTTTCTTTTCCATTATTCTGTGTATTTATTCCTAATAATGCTTTCGAAAGGATTATAAAAAAGGTGTAGGTCGTTCCGTTTTTCAGGAACAGAGGTACAAAACTATAGACCTATATTTCTGGCGTCGGTCTGTTGTAGAATTTTAGAACACATTTTATGCTCACGTATTATGATATTTCTGAAGACTCAGAATCTTCTCTGTAGGATCTATATGGGTTTCGAAAACAACGGTCTTGTGCCACCTCACCTCGCGTCTGTGCGTCCAAGAAGTTTGTAAATATATATGACGGTCTTTATCCATATACGGCCAAAATCATTGCATAATGGGACCAGTTTTCAATTATAAGCAATAGATTTACAGTACACAAACTGCCTTACATTTTTATCTACGAATTTCACATTTATGACAGAGATGTTCGCAGTTGCCTCTATAGCAAAGGTCGCAAAGAAACATGCTTAGTGAGATTTGAAGGAAAGCTATTTCGAATTTGATGTAGGAGGAAATTTTCATCAACAGTACTTGGCCGACAAGAGCAGATAGTGCACCAGTAATCTTTAAACTTAAAACACAGTGTGTCTGGGAGGAAGACTGGCCCAGTTGACAGCCATCCCTCTGGCGGATAAGGGCGTTAAACCTGCAACTCTTTTAGAGCTGTTAGAGTAGGCTACGCAACGCTTAGTACATTCGCAGACTTCAGTTTATTGAATACACAATACTTCTATTCTACTCTGTTACGGTTTTCTCACAGTCTGTGCTCTGCTGACATACAACGCTGTGCTTCAAATGGTTCAAATGGCTCTGAGCACTATGGGACTCAACTGCTGTGGTCATTAGTCCCCTAGAACTTAGAACTACTTAAACCTAACTAACCTAAGGACATCACACACATCCATGCCCGAGGCAGGAGTCGAACCTGCGACCGTAGCAGTCGCACGGTTCCTGACTGCGCGCCTAGAACCGCGCAACGCTGTGCTCCAAACGTTCATTTTAAGATACTTCTTCCCGCAATCAAGGCCTATGATTGATACTAGTAGACTTCTCTTGACCAGTAATGCCTTTTTTTATGTTCTTGCTCCGTCTGTCATTTAGTCCTGTACTTCGTCTGTTTCGTGATCCTCAGTTCTAATCTCAACTTTCTTCTCATATCTTCGCCTTTCTTCAGTTTACTCTCATTCCATATTCTATACTTGTTAGACTGTTCATTTCATTCAGCAGATGTCCGCAGCTCGTGGCCGTGCGGTAGCGTTCTCGCTTCCCACGCCCGGGTTCCCGGGTTCGATTCCCGGCGGGGTCAGGGATTTTCTCTGCCTCGTGATGACTGGGTGTTGTGTGATGTCCTTAGGTTAGTTAGATTTAAGTAGTTCTAAGTCCTAGGGGACTGATGACCATAGCTCAGAGCCATTTGAACCATTTGAACCATTCAGCAGATCCTAAAATTCTTCTTCACATTCACTGGAAATAGCAATCTCATAAGCAAAACTTATCATCAATACCCTTTCACCGAGAATTTTTATTCCGTATTTGAATATTTTCTTTATTTCCGTCGTTGCTTCTTCGACATATAAATTAAACACTAGGAGCGAAAGAACTAAGACACTCTTATAAATCCGAGCACTTTGCTCTTGGTCTTCCACTCTTATTGTTGCCTCTATATATTATGTATTACATGTCTTTCCCGAAAGTTTACCCCTATTTTTCTCAGAATTTGAAACATCTTGTTCTTTACATTGTCGAACGCTTTTTCCAGGTCGATAAATCCCGTGAAAGTGTCTTGGTTTTTCTTCAGCCTTGCTTCCATTATCAACCGCAACGTCAGAAATGCCTCTCTGGTGCCTTTACTTTTTCTGAAACCAAGATGATCGTCATCTGACATATCCTAAATTTTCTTTCCCGTTCTTGTGTGTGTTATTCCCGTCATCAATTTGCATGCATGAGCTGTTAAGCTGATTGTGCGTTATTCTCGCACTTGTCGGCTCTTTCTGTTTTCAGAATTGTGCGGATGATGGTACATCGCATATCACATACGTTCTGCACACCAACTTGAATAGACATTTTTTTTTTTTTTGCCACTTTCCCCAGAGATTAGAAATTCCAATTGATTGTTAGCTATCCTTTCCACCTTATTTGTTGTTAAATCTTCCAAAGCTCTTTTAAATTCTAATTCTAATACTGGATCCCCTATATCTTGTATATCGACTCATGTTCCTTCTTCTATCACGTCATCAGACAAATCTAGCCCCCATCCCCCACCCCTCCCGCCCTTACAGGCCTTCAATGTAGTCTTTCCACGTATCCTCTCTCTCGCTCTCTGCATTTAACAATGGAAATCCCATTGGGCTCTTAATGTTATCGCCGATGCTTTTAATTTCACCGAAGGTTATTTTGACTTTTCTGCATGTTGAATCTACCCTTCCTTCGATTTCTTTTCATTTTTCATGTAGCGATTTCGCTTAGCTTCCCTGCACTGTCTATTTATTTCATTCCTAAGAGAGTTCTGTCTATGTATCCTGTATTTTCCTGAATATTTTTGTACTTCCATCTTTCGTCCATCAGCTGAAGTGCTTCTACTGTTACTCATGATCTTCTCGGAGTTATCTTCCTTGCGCCTATATTTTTCTTTCCAGTTTCCGTGATTACCCTTTTTACAGATGTCCTTTCACTCCAGCCGAGCTCTCTACTGAGCTATTCCTTATTGCAGTACCTTTAGTCTTAGCGAACTTCGAGGGTATCTCTTCATTCCTTAGTATTTCCGTATCACACTTCTTTGCACACTTCATTACTATGTTGCTCGCAATTGTTCTTTGACTGCGGCAAGACACAGCCACGTAACCTGGCTGATACACATGAACAGCACAAGTAGTAACATTCAGTAGAGTGATCACAAGTTTAGTCTTTCGTAAAATGGTTCACAGAGTAAGTGAATAACATTAAATAAAGAAACCGGTCTCGTTCTTACTTTTCCAGAAATATGCAACACGGTCTATCGGTGCCAATATGATGACGTGAACCGTGTAGAACATGCAGAAGCACCTCCCCATTGGTGCTATGTCCAAGTTATCTTCAGTTTCCAGAGATACGGTACTATCCACACGAACTGAATTTCACCGTCTCCCTTTGGCATCCGCAATCATGCATAACAACATAAAAAAGGAGTAGATAGAGACGCCTAGGTGTGATGCCGTGGTCCTTGACTTCCGAGAGGTGTTCGATACATTCCCATACTGCTGCCTAATGAACAAAAAGCTAGTGTACGAAAAATAAGGCCAGCTGTGTGGCCGAACTGAAGAGTTTCTAGCAAACAGAATACAGCATGTCATTCTCAACGGGCGTACCCCAAAGAAGTGTTATTGCACTACTGCTTTTGGCAATGTTTATATATAACCTAGTGGGTAACAGCAGATGGTAGTCTTGCATACAGAAAGGCGGCAGTGCTAGAAAACTATGGGAAAACGCAGAGGAACCTGTAGAAGGATCGACGCATGGTGCAGGTAATGGTAATTGAGGCTCAACAAATGCTCATAAATAGGCAGAAAGACCCATGATTGTATGATCACACGTTTGCAGACCAGCCACTGGAAGCAGTCACAGACATAAAATATCTAGAAGGAGGCTTTCATTACGATTTAAAATGGAAGCACCACGTAAAGCAGATCGTCGGTAAGGAAGACGCCAAACCGAGGTTCACTGGAAGCATCCGCTAGAAATGTTGTCCTCCCACAAAGAAGGCAGCTTTCAAAACGCTCGTTCAATCAGTACTTGAATATTGCTCGTCAGTACCTCATGCACAACTGATAAATCTCTAGCGTCCCCACGTATCAAATATGAGACAGTCGGGCGATATTTTTTCTCACAAACAGGAACGATGGTTTGAGTTGGCAGCTATGTCTATCACGCACTACGCAGTTCGCGCTTCACGCTCGTCATTTTTCCAAGGTTCTCGCAATCGCAAGAAGGTGTCTGCACTTCCGTAAAGCTCAGCGTTGCCACGTAAATGGAAAGGTAATGAAAACAGAACTAATAGAAATTCCGAGGAATAATCAGGATAACTTTAAGCAAATAAATCTAAATATATAACTTACGTCCTGTTCTCTGTCTGTGCACTTGTTTTTTGTTTCAGAACACATGTAAATGTACTGTACCAATTTTGATATAATCGCACTGTATGATCACAGTTTGCACATTATCATGGTTCAAATGGTTCTGAGCACTATGGGACTTAACTTCTAAGGTCATCAGTCCCCTAGAACATAGAACTACTTACCTAACTAACTTAAGGACATCACACACAGCCATGCCCGAGGCAGGATTCGAACCTGCGACCGTAGCGGTCGCCCGGTTCCCGACTGTAGCGCCTAGAACCGCTCGGCCACTCCGGCCGGCGCACATTATCATGCCAGTTACGTTTACATATGAGCGAATAATGCACAAGCATTGTTTGTCTGCTACATCAAATTGCTGTAAATGAGAAAATGAATAGTTGCGTAGGCTATACACCGAATATTTAAGAATTCGACAGTTTGTATTGTAAGTGTACGTGGTTTTTAGATCTGACGAATTCAGAAATTCTGGAGGCGCTTCTGAAGCCCGTCGGCCGAAATATCTTTTGACTTTACACTTCCTACGTTGAATAAAAAAAGGCTGCCATAGATAACAAAGACTCAATAAAGGAATTAATGTCCCACTACTTATTTAAATTTGACATTTCAGAGAAATTGGTGTATTATCGGTCTAAACCAAGAAATATGTTGATTTCAGTGAACCTGGAAGAGGAATAAAACTCAGAAGGGATACGAAACGGATAGATATGAAGCAAAGAAGTGTAAATCAGTAAAAGCCATCCCAGTAGTGTACAAAAGATCTAGAACTACATTGTATTTTCCAGAAATTTACGCCGAAAGAACAAAAGTTAAGATGTAGATGTAGAATGCAAGGTTGCTCCAGTCATACGCTCGTAAAATGCCAGCCGTGATGTGTTACGGTGTTTAACTTCCGAAGGGATTTGCATCGGAACTTTCCACACAGTACGAAACAGCTTAGAGTGTGGAAGCAAAAATCCTAAGTCCAGTAACTTGTATCTACACATAATCATGTATATTACTATACAAGAACAAGTAATGAACACTGTTTTGCATAATTTAGTCTCTGAAACGAATGTATCTTTGACTTTTCTAAATAGGGTACTATTTTTAATTTCATAAAATACTTCGAAAGAAGAAATAAGTACTATACATAAGCTCTGATTTCTGTTGATTAATGTTTCCCAATCCAGAGTTCCTTAAAATTGACATAAACAGCAATAAATAAACGTTTTATAAATTTCACTATTTTAGCTTCTTAGACACCTGATGAACCACTTTTGATACATGGGCTACTATTACTTTTGCTTGATAGAGACCTGCTGTATCGCAAATGATATGTGACTTGTAGATCGTGTATGATATTTTTTTCGAGTTATTGGCTTTTAGTGATGCTAAGAAATATTACCAATTTTCCTATTATTTCCTTAAAAGTTTGGTTTCGGATGTCTAGAGGTAAAGGAAATAAAGAAGATCCAAAGAAAAGCAACGTGTTTCGCTACAGGTCAACTACGAAAGCGTTACGGAGATGTTCAGCAAACTACAGTTGCAAGAGCTACTAGAGAAGCGTTGTGTATCACGTTGTTGTTCACTTTAAGAATTCCAAGAGCGTACATTCCTAGAAGAATCAACCAATATATCGCTTCCTCTTAAACATATCTCGCTAAAAGACCATGAAGAGCCAGAGGTTGAAAGTACTGCTACAGTTGTAAGGTTCTTTCACATAGAAGACAACTGTTTTCGGGCTCTTCAGGTACCGTAACTTGGTGCTGTAACCCCTAGAACGGAGTGCTCTGCGTTCGCTGGTAGCACACCGCGTCTTGTGCTCGTACACCGTGGCGCTCGTGATCACAGCACCAAGTTACGACACCTGAAGATGGGCGTATAAGAGCCTGAAATCGGTCGTGTTCCAAATAAGAGAACCTTACAACTGTAGCGGTGTTTACAGCGTCTGGTATAATGCTCAGTTGCTGAAGTTCCTCCGACAGGATTGTTTGGACCATGAAGAGACTGGAGCTCACACGGAGGTTTACCAGGAATCTTTCTTCTCGCGAACTGTTCGTGGCTAGACCAGCAAAAGGTGAAGTGACACACAAAGCACCCTCCACCACAAGCCGTAAGGTGGTTTTCGGAGGATCGATGCAGACGTCAGAAGCATCATAACAATTTCATAGGTTTAAATGATTGAACGTACTGGTGACATAAGTAAGCCATTGTCGCTGTAATCTATCAGAGTACTTACAAACGTCATCCAGGACGGTTATCATTTTAAAATGTGCAGCATCAACAACTACATTCGATTTGCATTACCCGTTCGATTGAGTAGCCAACAGTTCCGTCCAAAACTCTGAAAACGAACAGATTTTAGGGATATTGTGACGTATGGAAAGTTAATATTTCAGTGAAGTTCGCTGTGTTTCTACTAGAGATTCTACTTTCACCGTAGTTAACCGGTAATTCTGACTGTTGAACCTGGAGTACGTGGTAATATACAGATGTCTGCAGCTTACCCCCGTACAATAGCAGTGTGTGACCTTTCGCGGGCAAGAAAGAGGATACAGCGCATCATTTGAGGAGCACCACTCAGTTCGCAGACCATTACTTTGATGAAGACTCTCCCAGCGTCATCTCAGGAATACGCCCGCACCCATCTTCCTTTTTCTTGCGCACCACTGCTTTTTTCTAAGTCCCTCCTCGAACAAAGGTACTGGCATCTGAACCACTGCAGCAGACAATGCTCTTTGATGACGTGGTGTAGCCTGCAGTTACACGAAATAATGTCGACCTCATTACTTGTGACTATGTCGGGGGTACATAACAGTTTTTATTACTTCATTCTGTGCTCTATTATACGCCGAAAATCGCCAGCTGCCCGATATTCACTACGCGAACAAAAATGGCATATACTAACTCAACGATTAGGACGAGCAAAATGCGCATCAAAGACACATTACTCTACTTTGGTTTAAGGCATAAATGTTTTAATTTGATAGACAGCTGAATAAACAAAGTGAGAGTTGTGAATTATGAACGGACTGTAAGCAGTTTTGCTAATCTCATTCTTTATCAGAAACTCGAAAACATCATTTCTGTTTACCACACTGATTACAGTTCTACATTGTGTGGTTATGGTAACAAAGTGGACGGGAATCTGATTCAAAGTGCTTCTTACCTTTGTAGTTAATGTACATCAGCATGTTCCGAGCATAATTGGAGGTAAAGTCACTTGTGCTTATGGGACTACCGATTTAGAGATAACTCCAAAGCTAATGTGCACCATTCACCAATTTTCGATGTTCAGTGTCCATCCCGCTTCCCCCTCCCCTCCTCCACCACACTCCCTCATCCCTCAGCCAACTACCGACAACTCCTCTATAAATTAATATTACTTTTACGGTATTAATTTGTTCTAGACATTACTACGAAAAACTTAGTGTTGCAGTAAGAAATGCTAAAAAGTTTAAAATATTGAGCCTCAGCATACGTCGTCCGTGTATTTCAAGTCAGTGAAAACTGTGTTAATTCATGGTTGTGGAACACCAACACTTAAGTGAAATTAAGAAAGCACTGCATTACTTAAGGCAGGCTTCTAAAGATTTTTCTTAAAACAGTAAGGGGTGGACCCTAGACATGTTTGAGACGAGCACCTACATAATCAATACATAATGTGAAAAGGATCACGGCTGCGAGTCGTGTACGTATTACAAACTACGCGACGACAGAGATCGTGGAGTGCTGGTATAACGATAGGCTCTAATCCTTCGTTCGACGGTCAAAGTACAAGAAAATAACAATAAGATTTAGGGTTCATCAAATATACGACGTAATATTCATTATAAAGGAATGTCTTTCACCGAGGATCACCCACATATGCATGCAGGCACAGCACGTTCATACGGGGAACGATATAAGATAATAGATTTTTTCAACTTACGAGGAGAACACGTTTTTCCATAAACTTTGCTCAGTGGAACAGCGAATAAGCGGACACGTGTTTCGCCTTATCTGTAGATGCTCGATGGTTCCTGAGAAAATGACAATCAAAGTTTTAGAGGTACTTTGTTGTTGTTGTGGTCTTCAGTCCTGAGACTGGTTTGATGCAGCTCTCCATGCTACTCTATCCTGTGCAAGCTTCTTCATCTCCCAGTACCTACTGCAACCTACATCCTTCTGAATCTGCTTAGTGTATGCATCTCTTGGTCTCCCCCTACGATTTTTACCCTCCACGATGCCCTCCAATACTAAATTAGTGATCCCTTGATGCCTCAGAACATGTCCTACCAACCGATCCCTTCTTCTGGTCAAGTTGTGCCACAAACGCCTCTTCTCCCCAATCCTATTCAGTACCTCCTCATTAGTTATGTGATCTACCCATCTAATCTTCAGCATTCTTCTGTAGCACCACATTTCGAAAGCTTCTATTCTCTTCTTGTCCAAACTATTTATCGTCCATGTTTCACTTCCATACATGGCTACACTCCATACAAATACTTTCAGAAAAGACTTCCTGACACTTAAATCTATACTCGATGTTAACAAATTTCTCTTCTTCAGAAACGCTTTCCTTGCCATTACCAGTCTACATTTTATATCCTCTCTACTTCGACCATCATCAGTTATTTTGCTCCCCAAATAGCAAAACTCCTTTACTACTTTAAGTGTCTCATTTCCTAATCTAATACCCTCAACATCACCCGACTTAATTCGACTACATTCCATTATCCTCGTTTTGCTTTTGTTGATGTTCATCTTATATCCTCCCTTCAAGACACCATCCATTCCATTCAACTGCTCTTCCAAGTCCTTTGCTGTCTCTGACAGAATTACAATGTCATCGGCGAACCTCAAAGTTTTTATTTCTTCTCCATGGATTTTAATACCTACTCCGAATTTTTCTTTTGTTTCCTTTACTGCTTGCTCAATATACAGATTGAATAACATCGGGGAGAGGCTACAACCCTGTCTTACTCCCTTCCCAACCACTGCTTCCCTTTCACGTCCCTCGACTCTTATAACTGCCATCTGGTTTCTGTACAAATTGTAAATAGCCTTTCGCTCCCTATATTTTACCCCTGCCACCTTTAGAATTTGAAAGAGAGTATTCCAGTCAACATTGTCAAAAGCTTTCTCTAAGTCTACAAATGCTAGAAACGTAGGTTTGCCTTTCCTTAATCTTTCTTCTAAGATAAGTCTTAAGGTCAGTATTGCCTCACGTGTCCCAGTATTTCTACGGAATCCAAACTGATCTTCCCCGAGGTCGGCTTCTACTAGTTTTTCCATTCGTCTGTAAAGAATTCGTGTTAGTATTTTGCAGCTGTGGCTTATTAAACTGATTGTTCGGTAATTTTCACATCTGTCAACACCTGCTTTCTTTGGGATTGGAATTATTATATTCTTCTTGAAGTCTGAGGGTATTTCGCCTGTTTCATACATCTTGCTCACCAGATGGTAGAGTTTTGTCAGGACTGGCTCTCCCAAGGCCGTCAGTAGTTCCAATGGAATGTTGTCTACTCCGGGGGCCTTGTTTCGACTCAGGTCTTTCAGTGCTCTGTCAAACTCTTCACGCAGTATCGTATCTCCCATTTCATCTTCATCTACATCCTCTTCCATTTCCATAATATTGTCCTCAAGTACATCGCCCTTGTATAGACCCTCTATATACTCCTTCCACCTTTCTGCTTTCCCTTCTTTGCTTAGAACTGGATTTCCATCTGTGCTCTTGATGTTCATACAAGTGGTTCTCTTATCTCCAAAGGTCTCTTTAATTTTCCTGTAGGCAGTATCTATCTTACCCCTAGTAAGATAAGCCTCTACATCCTTACATTTGTCCTCTAGCCATCCCTGCTTAGCCATTTTGCACTTCCTGTCGATCTCATTTTTGAGACGTTTGTATTCCTTTTTGCCTGCTTCATTTACTGCATTTTTATATTTTCTCCTTTCATCTTTACTTTATCGGTCATTTAACAGGTAACTCGTTCAGCTGAAGTGTTGGCGACTAGCGTCGCAGTTTCACACTTCTGCGCCCCGTTTTCTAAACCCTGTTATTGTTTATTAGTTTTGTTTTATCTACCCATGTCCATAGAAGGTTCCTACACGAATGTCTTTCAATGCATACTGAAATAACATTGACCTTATTCATCTAATAACCTTTCTTCTGGCGAATAAATTTAAAAAAAAATAAATGAATGAGAAAATTAATTGAAATATTTTTCGGAGGAATTCCTGTGGTTTATCTTGACTCCTAATCAACGACCAGCGCCAGTCTACGGTAGAGTGATTCATTACGTGTCGTTTGCCGAGAAATTGTTTCCGACGCATGAAATCTTCAGCAATGTTAATGACGTTTCTTTCACGAGTAGGACTCAGAGGGAGAAAATTTACTGTGGCAAACCAGCCTTCGCGCGGTGCTCATCATGTTTGGAATGTTTCTTTTATCGATATCATGCAAGTGAATGCACCAAATCTTCCCAGAGAATAAACTTAAGAATAAAATATAGGAATTAATAAAAGAATTGGTATAAGAATGAAATATGAGAATATGAGAATTTAAAAAGTTTGTATCCCCTGAAAATACCATACACACATAAAATATGTGGTAAATGTATGACTCTTATTGTGAAGTTATGTTGTAATTTTATAATTAATCTAACGCTGTTATACCTCCTAACTTGATAAGAAATATTCGTGTTGTAACCTTATGCGGGCTTGAGTAGAAAAATGAAAAAAATAAATAAAATAAAGTAAATGAAAACAAAAACCGGGATTTGAATAGGGGCGAAAAGTGAGAGGCCGAGACGGCAGCTACTGTGCTGCCACTTCCCATTAGATTAGCATTAGCACAGTGCTAAAAGGCACCTAAATTGCATGGAAAACGTTGGCCGTCGTTTTTTCATATACGGTCGATTATCTACGGATAAGCGGAATGACACGTTTCCCTTATTTTGACTCCACTTCCACTGCGCGAAGTTTCTGGGAAATCCGGTTATGGCAATTGCCGTGTTCTCATTGTTATTGCACGGTTCACCCACGGCCATTCGGTTGAGACAAAGCATGCACAGGATTAATTCCCTTGTCACATGCGGGGCGCAGCTGCTGTAGGTGGTGTACGCGTGAATGAATATAGACGCCTGACGGATGACGTTTAGCACATTCGCATTTATGAGAAATTCGGTGTTTTTGTGTTAATTTACATCATTCATTCCAACAGAGGGCCTTCATACTTCACTACTGTCATTATATCTTCTTTGTTCAGCATGTCGTGAATGAATGAATGTGTGTGAGGGAGAGAGAGAGAGAGAGAGAGAGAGAGAGAGAGAGATTGTTTGTGTGAGAGAGCAGGCAGAGGCAATTGGCTATGCGTGCATGACTAACAGCTAGATCTAATTTGCATCTGCTTATGCGCTCACCACTTTACTGAACAGCAAAATGTTGAACTCCAGTGGCTTTATTAACGTTTGGGGACGGGATCGGCATTAAGCAATGGAGCAACGTTTAGAACACGCAACTCCGCTTTCAATAATATGGTCACAAGTCCCCGACCACATTGTTCTTCGGTCTAACAGCTACAGCGGAGAAAATATAATATTTTGAAACCCTTTAGTTGTTTTTACAACGAATTATCACCTAATATGGCCTACGTATATTACAACTATGCCCTGTGTGTATTGAGACGGAATTTGTTTCAATTTTTCTGAAGTCTACTGGATATTGGTTATGCTTTTGAACATACGGAACGCCATGGACCCTCTACCTCACGCTGAAGGAGTTTTATGTGCTTTAGATGTGTTCTTTGGACAAGACTGTCCAATAAGAGTACTCTTGATTTGCTTTGAAGAATCATACGGCACAAACAACTTATCGGAATGCAGCTGGGTGACGTCTTCGATAACAACCGCTATGTTGACAGGTGCTTGCTCCGTCGTTTTCGAGGTAGAAAAGTAACGAGAAATGGCTTTGCAGAGTCATTTAAAATCATGGTAAGCACGGCACATTCAGAAAGACGAAACTCACACCTTATAGAACTGGCGCCTGCAGACAAAGCAAGATGACCAAACCTAGAGGTTATCGACAGTGAATATCAATTACCCACAAGTGAGCAAGTAGCGTTAACTCTGTCCTCTGTTATTTGATTAGAGAGAGAGAGCAAGATTCCACGAAGAATTTAAGCAAAAACCTCCGTCTCCATCTGCAACACCCTTGGTGGGAAACAGTCTGGAAAGCTGGTAAGCGTGTTGCGGGGTAGGTTGTGTTGAGAAATAATTGTTAAGAAAAAAGTTCAATACTTTGCGCTTTTTCCGAGTTAATTACCATTGAAGTCAGCCAGTCGGGTCGCTGCGTGCGCAGTTTCAAGCGGCCCGTCAGAGTTGATGTTGACAAACGTGTTCTTCGTTTGGTTTCCTAAAACTGAACAAGATGATGAAGTCCCATACTCCTTGACAGAGCGTAGGGTACGATGCGGGAGACACGCACAACCGTACTAGGCAAGGTATTAGAGGAGGTGGTTTGCCATTGCCTTCCTCCGACCGTAATGGGGATGAATGATGATGATGAAAACGACGACACAACAACACCCAGTCATTTCGAGACAGGTGAAAATACCTAAACCCGCCGGGAATCGACCCGGGACTCTGTGCTAGGGAAGCGAGAATGCTACCGCGAGACCACGACCTGCGGACTAACTCATCAATAGGGTGCTATAAAAGTTTTGTATGGGACGGTAGCAAGGTTCGAAACCGAGTCAAAGGCTGAGAAGTCTCCTGCGCTGTCGTCTACACTATGAGAACAACTGACAGTAACTGTTTCTGTCAATGTCAATAAAACAACAGCCATGTACTTTAAGAAATTATTTTATTTTATTGTGGAGGCTTTCGCTTCATACGAAGACGTCACAGCTATCACGTCTTCGAATGAAGCAATAGTGTAGCGACTGAATTCACGATGTCCAATGATTTATGGCGCTATACGACAAGTTCGTTTACTTGGATGGATGCGTATGGGGGCTGAAGATGGCATAATGAAATGCTGAAACTGGTGGTCTTCACAATAAAATAAAATAATATCTTAAAGCACACAGCTGTCAGTAAACTTTATTGACATTGACAATTACTTTACCAGCCGAAGTCCCCTGGCCATGATGGAGGACAACTGGAGCATCCCAGCTGGGAATAAATGGAGGAGCTTACCAGTTCCTACTTACGCCTTACAATCAAGGAAAACTTCTCTAAAACCTTAGTGGGAACCGGGGGATTAGAACCGTATTCATTTATTTCTGGGACTTTATCCATCGTTGAGGGTGTTGTCCCAGGCAAAAATGAAAATGTTGTGTACAGAAAATTGGAATAGACATCAACATAAACATCATTTCCGTTCTTTTTATTGCTCATGAAAACCACACATTGCGTGTTCTACCACCATACAGCGAGACCTTCAGAGGTGGTGGTCCATATTGCTGTACATACCGGTACCTCTAATTCCAAATAAGACGTCTTCTTGCATTGATGAATGCCTGTAATCGTTGTGGCATACTATCCACAAGTTCATCAAGGCACCGGCGGTACAGATTGTCTCACTCCTCAACGGCGATTCAGCGTAGATCCCTCAGAGCGGCTGGCGGGTCACGTCGTCCATAAACAGCCGTTTTCAGTCTGCCAAGCATGTTCGATAGGGTTCATGTCTGGATAACATGCTGGTCACTCTAGTCGAGCGATGTCGCTATCCTGAAAATAGTCATTCACAAGGTGTGCACGATGGGGTCGCGAATTGTCGTCCATGAAGACGAATGCCTCGCCAATATGCTGCCGATATGGTTGTACTATCTGTCGAAGAATGGCATTCACATATCGTACAGCCGTTACGACGCCTTCATGACCACCAGCGGCGTATGTCGACCCCACATAATGCCACCTCAAAACAGCAGGGAACCTCCCCCTTGCTACAATCGGTGAACCGTGTGTCTAAGGCGTTCAACCCGACCGGTTTGCCTGAAAACACGTCTCCGACGATTGTCTGGTTGAAGGCATATGCGACTCCCGTCGGTCAAGAGAATGTGATACCAATCCTGAGTGGTCCATTCGGCATTTTTTTGGGCCCATCTGTACCGCGCAACATGGTGTCGTGGTTGCAAAGATGGGACTCGCCATGGACGTCGGGAATGAAGTTTCGCACAGTTTGAGTCATAACACGACGTCCTGCGACTGCACGAAAAGCATTATTCAACATGGTGGCGTTGCTAAGGGATTCCTCCGAAACCCTAATCCATAGGTACCGGTCATCCACTGCATTAGTAGCCGTTGGGTGGCCTGTGAGAGGCATGACATCGACAGTTCCTGGCTCTCTGTATCTCCTCCATGTCCGAACAACATCGCTTTGATTCACTCTGAGACGCCTGGGAGCTTCCCTTGTTGAGTGCCCTTCCTGGCACAAAGTAACAATGCGGACGCGATCGAACCGCGGTATTGACCGTCTAGGCATGGTTGAACTACAGACGATACGAGCCGTGTACCTCCTTCCTGGTGGAGTGACTGGAACTGATCGGCTGTCGGACCCCCTCCGTCTAATAGGCGCTGCTCATGCATGGTTGTTTACATCTTTAGGCGGGTTTAGTGACATCTGCGAACAGTCAAAAGGACTGTGTCTGTGATACAATATCCACACTCAACGTCTGCCTTCAGGAGTTCTGGGAACCAGGGTGACGCAAAACTTTCTTTGATATATCAAGTTCTCATAATTAGTCGTCAATAGTCTGATAGTCAATATGTCATCGACCAAAAACAATAGTCCATCACACCTACTCCAATGAATTTCACTGTCTCCAGAATAAAATCTGGTAAAAACTGCAAGACACCTGCGAAACCCACGTACACTCATGGAAATTCTATATCTAATATAATTTTTGTTATTTCTCTATTTATTTATTTTATTTTATTGTAAACTATCTAGTTAAGTAATGCTTTTTAAATAAAGTTTTTGAAACAATTTGTACAAAGCAACCATACAAATTTTTATAATTACTTTTAACACTGCCTCGTATAAGCTTGCGACCTGGCTCCCTGCGGTTGTGTCCACAGTGTGTGCTGCCCTGTAATTTTTTCTTCCAACAAATATGTGATATAGTATTTAGTTACCAAACAGGTTGTACTACTCTCCATCTAATACTTCCACAATAAATATAGTCTATTAATAACATTTATAATAATAATAATAATAATAATAATAATAATAATAATAATAATCCCCGTGGAGGCCCGGGAAAAGAATAGGCCTCCGGTATGTTCTGCCAGTCGTAAAAGGCGACGAAAAGAACAAACCACTAACAGGGCTAACCCCCCTTTTAGTGTGATTAGTTGGTTCAGGACAGAACTAAAGAAGCCTCGGACAAGCGCCGTCATGGTCGGGGACGACGCTTGAACCCTATGCCCGCCCACAATGGTAACGACACTGCTAGCCAACTGGAAAATGATTTAAATCCAAATAGAGGTGTTTTGCAGGATATGCTTCCTGCAACCACCCTAGAAGGAAAACAAAGACAGAGGATGAGATGGTCAGATGAAGTTAATCGACACCTCATGTTCTGTTATTACCAAGCAACAAACCTAGGAACCAACACAACTGGATACAGATCACAAGTATACACAACATTTATTACCAGATACCCAGAATTAAAATTTTTAACAGAACAACGACTAGCTGATCAGATCCGTGTAATAATCAAAAATAACAGGATACCCCAGTCAGAATTAGAAAACATCAAACAAGAAGTACAACAAATACTGGAACAAAATAATGTGCAATCAGAAGAAGAAGAAAATACAGTAATGGACTCAAACATCCCAGAGCAAACAAACAAAGAACAACACGCACCAATTAAACAATCAGAGGAAAACAAAATCTTAAGACAGCCACCAGAACAAGCACAAATAGAACACGAAGTGACACAGATGCTAGATATAGAAGAAAAATTTCAGCTAACATATATAGAATACAAAGACACAAATACAGACATTAGACCATTCTTGCATAGACCACCAAATAACCCACAAGTCGAAACAACAATAAAAACTATCAACACAATCATACACAACAAAATAAATGAAAACACAACTATGGAAGAGTTACAACTACTGGTTTATATAGGAGCACTCACTACACTAAATATACACACTAGACAGAGATCAGAACCAACCAACACACAGAAGAAACCCACAAAACCAGCATGGCAACACAGGCTACAGATCAGAATAGAAAAACTGAGAAAAGACATCGGACAGCTAACACAATTTATAAGAAATGAAATCTCGGAAAAAAAAACGAAAAAGGTTAGGTAAAATCTCACAACAAGAAGCGACAGAGCAATTAGACGAAAAGAAGCAGAAATTACAAGCATTAGCCAAACGACTCAGAAGATACAAAAAAAGTGAAAATAGAAGGAAACAAAACCAAACATTCAACACAAACCAAAAGAAATTTTACCAGACAATAGATAACACACACATTAAAATAAACAATCCACCAAACATAACAGACATGGAACACTTCTGGAGCAACATATGGTCAAACCCGGTACAACATAACAGGCATGCACGGTGGATACAAACAGAAACAGACACATACAAGATGATACCACAAATGCCTGAAGTGAAAATTTTGCAACATGAAGTCACCCAAGCAATTAATTCTACTCACAATTGGAAAGCCCCTGGAAATGATAAAATAGCAAATTTCTGGTTAAAGAAGTTCACCTCAACACATTCACATCTAACTAAATTATTTAACAGTTACATTGCAGACCCATACACATTCCCTGATACACTTACACATGGAATAACTTATCTGAAACCTAAAGATCAAGCAGACACAGCGAACCCAGCTAAATATCGCCCCATAACATGCCTACCAACAATATACAAAATATTAACTTCAATCATTAAACAGAAATTAATGACACATACAACACAGAACAAAATTATAAATGAAGAACAAAAAGGCTGTTGCAAAGGAGCACGAGGATGTAAAGAGCAACTGATAATAGATGCAGAGGTGACATATCAAGCTAAAACTAAACAAAGGTCGCTACACTACGCATACATTGATTACCAAAAAGCTTTTGATAGTGTACCCCACTCATGGTTACTACAAATATTGGAAATATACAAAATAGATCCTAAATTGATACAGTTCCTAAACATAGTAATGAAAAATTGGAAAACCACACTTAATATCCAAATAAATTCAAATAATATCACATCACAGCCAATACAGATTAAGCGTGGAATATACCAAGGAGACTCATTAAGTCCTTTCTGGTTCTGCCTTGCTCTGAACCCACTATCCAACATGCTAAATAATACAAATTATGGATACAATATTACTGGAACATACCCACACAAAATCACACATTTGCTATACATGGATGATCTAAAGCTACTGGCAGCAACAAATCAACAACTCAATCAATTACTAAAGATAACAGAAGTATTCAGCAGTGATATAAGTATGGCTTTTGGAACAGACAAATGTAAGAAAAATAGCATAGTCAAGGGAAAACACACTAAACAAGAAGATTACATGTTGGATAACCACAGCGACTGCATAGAAGCGATGGAAAAAACAGATGCCTATAAATATCTAGGATACAGACAAAAAATAGGAATAGATAATACAAATATTAAAGAAGAACTAAAAGAAAAATATAGACAAAGACTAACAAAAATACTGAAAACAGAATTGACAGCAAGAAACAAGACAAAAGCTATAAATACTTATGCCATACCAATATTGACCTACTCATTTGGAGTAGTGAAATGGAGTAACACAGACCTAGAAGCACTCAATACACTTACACGCTCACAATGCCACAAATATAGAATACATCACATACATTCAGCAACAGAAAGATTCACATTAAGCAGAAAGGAAGGAGGAAGGGGATTTATCGATATAAAAAACCTACATTATGGACAGGTAGACAATTTAAGAAAATTCCTTATAGAACGAGCAGAAACTAGCAAAATACACAAAGCAATCACTCATATAAATACATCGGCTACACCACTACAATTTCATAACCACCTCTACAACCCTTTAGACCACATAACATCAACAGATACGAAGAAAGTAAATTGGAAAAAGAAAACACTTCATGGCAAGCACCCGTATCATCTAACACAGCCACACATCGATCAAGACGCATCCAACACATGGCTAAGAAAAGGCAATATATACAGTGAGACAGAAGGATTCATGATTGCAATACAGGATCAAACAATAAACACCAGGTATTACAGCAAGCATATTATTAAAGATCCTAATACCACAACAGATAAATGCAGACTTTGTAAACAACAAATAGAAACAGTAGATCACATCACAAGCGGATGTACAATACTAGCAAATACAGAATACTCCAGAAGACATGACAATGTCGCAAAAATAATACATCAACAGCTTGCCTTACAACATAAACTTATAAAACAACACGTTCCTACATACAAGTATGCACCACAAAATGTACTGGAGAATGATGAATACAAATTATACTGGAACAGAACCATTATAACAGATAAAACAACGCCACATAACAAACCTGACATCATACTCACCAATAAAAAGAAGAAATTAACACAATTAATCGAAATATCCATACCCAATACAACAAATATACAAAAGAAAACAGGAGAAAAAATTGAAAAATACATCCAACTGGCTGAAGAAGTCAAAGACATGTGGCATCAGGATAAAGTTGACATCATACCAATTATACTATCAACTACAGGAGTCATACCACACAATATCCACCAATACATCAATGCAATACAACTACATCCAAACATATATATACAATTACAGAAATCCGTAATTATTGATACATGTTCAATTACCCGAAAGTTCCTAAATGCAATATAACATGTACCGTACAGCAAAAAGGAAGTGACGCTTGATAAAGGTCCGCGTCACTGTATTCTTAACCAGACTTAAAAAAAGTCTGAGAAAGTAAAGAAATAATAATAATAATAATAACAAAAGAAAAGTCTTAACCATAAAAAGCGAAGAAGAGAAAATGGAAAGAAGAAAAAACTTGGGAAAAATAGAAATAGCTGATCATTTCTACAAAAACAATGGGTTCAGGCCACATTTACAGTTTTCATGTGATCTCAGTGAGTTGTCTTACTGATAAGGTTAATCTACTTCCTGATTCTTTTCCGCATTATTTTCAGAAATCTCATATATCCTAAATCAAGTCGACGGTGTACAGATGTACTGATTTCTCCTGTTTCACAGCTTGGGTGACAAGTTCGGTACTGAAGGTCCTGTCTCCATTGTCGACTTCAGTTCCGAAGACGGCTTCGGAAACGAAGACACGTCGACGGTTAACTGAAATTATTTTCCTTCATTTGTATCGGATTGAACCGTTCTTTCCCCCCACCCCCCCCCCCCCCCACCCTCTAGAGTGCACCGAGCGAGGTGGCACAGTGGTTAGCACACTGGACTCGCATTCGGGAGGACGACGGTTCAATCTCACATCCGGCCATCGTGATTTAGGTTTTCCGTGATTTCCCTAAATCGCTCCAGGCAAATGTCAGGATGGTTCCTTTGAACGGGCACAGCCGACTTCCTTCCCAGTCCTTCCTTAATCCGATGAGACAAATGATCTCGCTGTTTGGTCTCTTCCCCCAAACAACCCAACCCCAACCCTTTCCCCTGCGGCACTTCACAATCATCTACCGTGGGCCCACGTTAGTTGGTCAATTTGGTCTCTTTTGGCTGTATGTGGGAGGACTGAAGTCGTTTCGTTCATGAGCCTAAATTTCTTCACTTCTGTTAACACCTTGCGGTCAGGATGCCCTGAGGCTGCTCTCTTCTTCCCTCCTGAACTCAGAAGTAAGACATTCCTGTAGAAATTGGTAGGTGTTGGACAATCACAACTGAGTTCTTTTTTTCCCTGCGCTCTATTTCAATATGGATCATGACATGTGTACAGGACTGGCATTGAGTCAGTTGATATTATGCCAAATTTCCGTGAGCAACATAGAACTGCACGCTGCACCTACGCGACAGACAGTTTCTCTTTCACCATCCTGTCTACACGCCCATACTCTCGCTGATAACACACTATGATGGCTAATATTGCCTCATTATAGAAATGAAAAAATCTTAGGAGTAGTCACATTTAGAGTACGTTACATTTATGTGGGCACATAAATCTGATTTCTCATCCAGTGTCACCTCGAGATACTTGCAGCTGGAGATTTTGTCTATGAGTAGATAATTAATTCTCATTGCAGAATTCAGCTGCAACTTACTCTGTCTTTTTAACATCGCTGAACTAAATCTACCGAGTAAGGACGAACGTTTAACTCACTGGGTTCATTTTCAGGAGCAATGGGTCTGTAATGCTCGTGACGGTATCTATATTTGGATGCTAAGCAGATTTCGTCAATGCTGGGATGATTAATTTGGAAACGCCACAGGCGATTTCTTGCCTCATTCCCATCCAGACCAAACTTACATTCCGTCTCTAACGAAATGTTTGTGAAAAATACTTGTATGTCCTCTTTTATTCCATGAAACTATCTACAACTGCTCCAGAGGTCAATCCGGCGTAGTTACACATTCATTCTTGTAATTTGGATATCCGGTAACAGAAGCACTATGCTGGAAACGAAGCGAGCATTCCCTTACCTCTCCAACACTACAACACTACTACTAGCGAGACGGAGACCTCGATTTCTTACCTTAAACGAAAGTCCTCTGCATCAGGGTACGTGACTTACATATTTGTTCGAAGGAACGTGTTAACTTCGGCAATACCTATCTTAGTCTCCCTAAATTTAGCTTAGTACTTCCCTGACATCCACGTTCCAGAATTACACAGTTAATACGGGTGAGGTCATGACCGCCTGTGACCCCTCTGAAATCAGTGCCGAAATGCCAAAGGTGTCATCCTATAATCATTTACCGTCCACTCCAAACAAGCTACCTACGTTCACTACTTTCACATTTGTAGGATGTTAACACATAATGGTTGAGTATACATACGCCAAAGAGCAGAAACAGCTAGATGCTGATTTATAATTTATTTCCTTCTCACAAACGGAAGCAACTATATTTTCCTTTTTTTAAATATTTTATCTCTTTGAATTCTACGATGAATTACCATACATTTTTATATATTTGCGTTAAAAATTCTTGTATGTGATAAGACTTAACTAACATTATGAAACGCATACTGACACTAACCTGATCCTTTTCACTATCTCTTCTTTCTTTTACAGATAACTGGCGCTGTATGGAAGCTTCTTGAGCTGAAGCAAGGTAAGTAGTCTTTAAAGATTATCGTATGCAACACAATGCCTTTGCCGATATCTTGTGCTATTATGAGTGACATATACGGTGACAAGAAAATGTTGTGCCTAATAACTAAGTTTAATATGAAATAAGAAACACGTTCCTGATGCTCATCTAAATATTGTTTATTTGACCACGAATCTTAGGGCATTTCTAGCAGTCAACTGACTGTCGTAATCACAGATAAGATGACGTGCTATTTACGCAGATATTACTGATGCGTAAAATCATGGAAGTATGTAGAAGACACAAAAAAGAATAAAATACAGGATGTTTACAAAAGAAGATATTACTTCGACGTTACACAGAAATCGTTACACTGAAAAAAGATGAACAACAAAGTTTTATGTGGAAGTCGTTAAATCTAGGAGCATATGAAATACGAAGTTTAATTTGATACTGTAATCTAACCTTTGCACAGCTGAAAATTTGGTGGGGAAACAGGAATGATTGTGTTTGATAATTTTGTGGCACATGATTATCAACATCAAGTATTTTCTTAGAAGTATATAAAACTTCACAATATACATCATATGGGTAGTTTTGTGTTGAAAGATGTTCCAAAAGGTTTGTAGCGTCTTTCCTGCTTCCTGCGGTGCGGTTCGGAGCTGCTGCTAATTAATTTCCACCACTCACCTAGTTGTCAATGTCTTCCCATACGCACGCCTCCTTGAAGTTACTGAAATGCACTTCTCAGTCGGAAAAAACTATAAAAATAACAGTTGTCCACCTCGTAACCACAAATCGCAATAAAATTGTTTTGTCGGTGGAAGGTTAATAACAGTTAAATGAAAGTATTTACGTCCACAAGATTTCACTCTGTTACGGTAATCTTGCATACACTAGTTACTACCAAGCCTCACTCTAAGACGTACACATCATTCATAACCGTAGCCCGTTTTACGATAATTATTACTTGTCCTTCATAGAAAGTTTACAAACGGATTCTTTCTTTTAGAAATGCTCGCTGAAATGTTGCTATAATCTGTCTCACGTAAAACAATGTTTACGTTCGCTAGTAAGCAACACGCCACGCGGAATTCAGTTACTTAAAACGTCATCGAAAGTTCTAAATTTCACGCCGTGCATTAAATCTATCTCCTACACTTTACGGTACTTCTAAAATATTTTCGTACTGAAACATCACAATATTAACCATTTTCAGCGGAGCACCTATCAGTAGGTGTGATCACTACGAGATCCAAGCCCTGACTCTACACATATCTCTACACAAAAGAAGTTTCTCGTTCTCAAAATACACGCAAATAAACTACTTTCTGATTGGCAGAGAAACATCACAGCCAATTGGAAAGCAACATCAAAGCCGCTCAATTCCGCGCATTTCTACAGAAGGAATCAAAATATGTCATTGAATCAGAACAGTTAATTACCATAAATAAATTTTGAAAACCCACAAATATAAAAGTAACTCCCTCTTAACAATACTACTTTACCGAAATCATTATCTCATTTCCCCAGTACCCTAAACTGACGAAATAGTTTATTGGAAATTCCCTGGTACGAAAGACTAACACACACATCATACTCAAACATTCCTCATGAGACCAGTTATTTCAATGTATGCTATAAAAACTTTACATAAAACATTTTTTCACATTCTCACCTTCATTCACTCTCATAACTAAGCACAAAAGCACAATTATGTATTGTCCAGAAACGCTGATCAAGTATTTAGATATAAATGATTAATCGATTAACCGCAATTTTTTAAATTTTGACATAATTTGATTCATTTTTGGTTTCCGAGGTACATTGTTTTCAGTTTCATAACAATGAAGCACTAGAACACTTTCTATCAAATGACAGGGAAGTGTCCACCCCTGCAGCTGAGTGGTCAGCGCGACAGAATGTCATGCCAAAGGTCCCAGGTTCGATTCCCGGCTGGATCGGAGATTATCTCCGCTCAGGGACTGGGTGTTGTGTTGTCCCGATCATCATCATCTCATCCCCATCGACAAGCAAGTTACCGAAGTGGCGTCAACTCAAAAGACTTGCACCAGGCTAACGGTCTACCCGACAGGAGGCCCTAGCCACACGACACGACGATGACGATTGCAAATCTACATCTACATCTACGTGATTAGTCTGCTATTCACAATAAAGTGCCTGGCAGAGGGTTCAATGAACCACCTTCATGCTGTCTCTCCACCGTTCCACTCTCGAACGGCCCGCGGGAAAAACGAGCACTTCAATTTTTCCGTGCGAGCCCTGATTTCTCTTATTTTATCGTGATGATCATTTCTCCCTATGTAGGTGGGTGCCAACAGAATGTTTTCGACATCGAAGGAGAAAACTGGTGATTGAAATTTCATGAGAAGATCCCGTCGCAACGAAAAACGCCTTTGTTTTAATGATTGCCACTCTAATTCACGTATCATGTCTGTGACACTATCTCCCCTATTTCGCGATAATGCAAAACGAGCTGCCCTTCTTTGTACTTCTTCGATGTCATCGGTCTGTCCCACCTGATGCGGATCCCACACCGCACAGCAGTACTCCAGAATAGGGCGGACAAGCGTAGTGTAAGCAGTCTCTTTGGTAGACCTGTTGCATCTTCTAAGTGTTGTGCCAGTGAATCGCAGTCTGTGGTTTGCTCTACCCACAATATTATCTATGTGATCGTTCCAGTTTAGGTTATTTGTAATTGTAATCCCTAAGTATTTAGTTGAATTTACAGCCTTCAGATTTGTGTGACTTAACGGGTATTAGAAATTTAGCTGATTTCTTTTAGTACTCATGTGAATAACTTCGCACTTTTCTTTATTCAGGGTCAATTGCCACTTTTCGCACCATACAGATATCTTATCTAAATCATTTTGCAAGTCGTTTTGATCATCTGATGACTTTACAAGATGGTAAATGACAGCACCATCTGCAAACAATCTAAGACGGCTACTCAGATTGTCTCCTATGTCGTTAATATAGATAATAAACAATCAGAAAAAGAAACAAACAGATCTGCAGCTCCATGTCCGTCAGCTAGGGAGCTCTACCAGCTCGCATAGAAACTACTTTCACTTTGGCACCTGACGCCACCTGTCCTGTGCATGACTCATACAGCACGTCTGTTCACTGCTGTAAGGATCTGAATAGGCACGACGTAAGGCGCTACGCATCATAGTCTCCGGCTTCTCTTATGTTTAGATAATCTAATTGCCACAGCTCTGTCTGATTTACCAACGTTTACTTCTCCCCAGTGCTTGAATGTGATTGTGTCCACTACACACGAAAAGCGCATTTGCAGCAGGCATTACATGCACGAGCAGATCTGAGGACGCTGAGTTTGAATTCTAAATCCCATTTGGCGATAAAGTTGGCTATAGTTCCAGTTTTTGCCAGTTGAGTTGCTTGATGACGCTGCAGCGTATCACAAAGAAGGGTCACATTTGTGCCAAGAGATTTAAGCACACAGATGAAGGTGTTACTGTTATACTGACCAGCCGTTGTCCCACTCTCCATCCGAAATGAATAGACGAAGTTTGGAATTGTATTTGTCTATTCTGAGACAACTGAAAGACGTTTTGAACGTCAATGGGTTTTTCTACATGATATTAGAGGTAGTAATGTGTTTCGTTTGTGGTGTATCCCTATTTCTGTCCACCCAATGTATATGTTGCTTGTTTACGAATATGCTGGTGATATGAACTTATAGAGATTGTGGTATTGGTTGATTGCGTCTTTCCTATAACTTTTGAATGTTTATGTATTGTTATGTCCAGGCAATTAACACATTTCTCTCGTTCATGTTCCGCTGAAAGTATCATGTGAATTTTGGGATTTTATCTCATGTTTACCAGTTACTGGAATGTGGCGAGACATGCCACCGGCAGGTTTTAGGCAATGGGTAAATAATGGCTGAAGTGTCGGAGATACCCCACCAGGAACTCCCAAGGGCAATGGGGGCACGAATACGCTGGTTTTGTTACCTCTTAAGCCAGAGTACTTCAAAAGTGTCTTTTCAAGCGGTGGGAGCCATGTGAGTTTCTGGGGGATTTCAACAAGAGCTGACAGGTTGTCCTAAAAGCGGAAGCAGAGGACAGAGCCTCCGCTATGTTTCCGTAAACAACGTGGGAAGCGAGTTGCATTTACACGTCCAGACATCGTTCCACTAATCATAAGGCGAGAGGCAGGAAGCTGCCAAATTTTAGAGGATGCAGCAAGTGTTGGAGAAATAATTTCTGCAAGCGTTCCGTGGATGCAGGAAGAGAGAGGGACATTTACAGTTCTCACTGTGGCAAACCTTGCAGTTTGCTCCACTCCTACGGTAGTTTTGAGAAGGGTGACCGAACAGGAAGTCAGCAGTCGGCAGTGGATTATGGGGCGAGCACACGTAGGCGGTTCACGTCTTGTTGTTCTCCTTGAGCTGTTTTGGAGTTAAGTGTCGCTTTTAGCACTTGTGTCGTCTTTGCTCTGCATTGCTCACGATTTCGCAACTTGTGATTGCTTTTTATCGTTAGTTTACTGTCATACCTGCATCAAAAGTCGGCGCTACCCCATATATGTCACTTTTGTGAGATTCCGAGGTTTTGGAAAGAGATTTGCATCCCAATTTGCAGTCCTCCAGGGAGAATTTGGGTGTCTTCTGCACAAACAGAGCATTAATAAATCTGGATATTACCATACTGGTGATTCAGAAATGTGTTAACATTGTATACATATTACTTTTCACATTTTATTATGAAATCAATTATAAATCAATCCAACTTCAACTTAAACGAGTTTGCTTGAGTGCAACTAAATTAATGTGTTTAAGATTACTTTTTCTCACTCAATCATTTTCTCCCACACGGTACTGATGTGGCGACCCTTTCCATTAAAAATAAATATCATTGGAGGATTCTAGTTCATGGAATTGCAGTTTCATTGTTATGGTGTTCCCATTGTAATACAAGTGCCATTCCGAGGAACGTGCACTATTCTTTAAAACTGGAAAGTTTTCTGGGTCCTGTATAATTGTATGAATTGAATTACATTTTATTTTTGTTGATAATGAAGATTCAGCTGCATTACCACTTAGCAGCGTGAATGATTAACAATTTTACAGTTGTACGATTGTGTTGAATTGTATCTGACCATAGAATCACTTGTTTTGTCATTTGTGTGTTGAGTTCGCGTGTGTGTCAGGCAGCCTGCACAAACAACTGCTAAACTCCAGTCAACTCGCTCGTAATACAAAAAGCACGACGAAGAGACTTAAGTATTACAATGTTATTTTCTCGTCCTGACTACTGAAACAACATGGACTGTTCTGTACGCCTTTGGCATCCCCCTGGAGTTGCAGTCACGCGTGATCTACGAATTCCAACAGTACATAAGACAAATCGCCCTCTCCGTCACTTGTTTTCAGTTATTTACACTCATGCTCATAAATTAAGGATAACTGCAGAATGTGTTGCCACACAACGTGGCACTACACAAAACTGGCGCTAGTAGAATAGGCACATGGGGAATACACACGACACAGATCTGTAACTCCACGCTATTGGTGATAAGTTGACACAGGCTGCACAACGGGTTGGCATACTCTGGATCAGGTGGTCGAGCAGCTGCTGGGGTATAGCCTCCGATTCTTGCACCAGTGCCTGTCGGAGCTCCTGAAGTGTCTACGGGTTTGAAGACGTGCAGCGATACGTCGACCAAGAGCATCCTAAGACGTGCTCGATGGGGTTTATTAGGTCTGGAGAACAGGTAGGCCTCTCCATTCGCCTCATATCTTCTGTTTCAAGGTACTCCTCCACGATGGCAGCTCGGGGGGCCGTGCGTTATCATCCATCAGGAGGAAGGTGGGACCCACTGCACCCCTGAAAAGGCGGACATACTGGTGCAAAATTACATCCCCATACACCAGACCTGTTACAGTTCCTTTGTCAAAGACATGCATGGGTCTACATGCACCAATCATAATACCACCCCACACCATCAAACCAGGACCTCCATACAGGACATTAAGGGTTTGGTATCTGGTTCTTGGTTCACGCCAGATGAAAACCCGGCGATAATCACTGTTCAGACTATACCTGGTTTCGTCCGTGAACATAACCTGGGACCACTGTTCCAATGACCATGTACTGTGTTCTTGACACCAGGCTCTACGGGCTCTCCTGTGGCCAGGGGTCAGTGGATTGCACCTTGCAGGTCTCCGGGCGAATAAACCATGTCTGTTCAGTCGTCTGTTGACTGTGTGTCTGGAGACAACTGTTCCAGTAGCTGCGGTAAGGTCCCGAGCAAGTGTACCTGCAGTACTCCTTGGCCGTCTGCGGGCACTGATGGTGAGATATCGGTCTTCTTGTGGTGTTTTATACTGTGGACGTCCCGTGTTGTGGCGCCTGGACACGTTTCCTGCCTGCTGGAATCGTTGCCATAATCTTGAGATCACACTTTGCGACCTGCGGTGTTTGACCAGCCTCCGGTCGCCCTACGATTCTACCCCTCATAACGTCATCAATATGTGGTCTTTGAGCCATTTTGAACACACAGTCACCATTAGCATGTCTGAAAACATCTGGACACTTGAAACTTCCTGGCAGATTAAAACTGTGTGCCCGACCGAGACTCGAACTCGGGCAGAAGTAAAGCTGTGAGTACCGGGCGTGAGTCGTGCTTCGGTAGCTCAGTTGGTAGAGCACTTGCCCGCTAAAGGCAAAGGTCCCGAGTTCGAGTCTCGGTCGGGCACACAGTTTTAATCTGCCAGGAAGTTTCATATCAGCGCACACTCCGCTGCAGAGTGAAAATCTCAATCTGGACACTTACTCGCTGCACCGTAATGTGACATGCACCAACACGCCTCTATGTTTATGGACTGCTGCCAGCGGCACAGTGCGACGACCGCAGGTCGAATGCACCGCATGGTCATACCCTGAGGTGATTAAAACCTCAAACCGCCCACCAGAGCGTTGTTTCACCTTGTATCAGCATTATCCTTAATTTATGAGCATGAGTGTATGAGACACAGGTGGTGAACGAACGAAATATGGAGAGGCCAGCCTGTGCGCTGCCTATTGCGATCACTTGCGAGCACAGATGGAGATCAGCCCGTGGGCGTCTACAGGTCGCACCGCTTTGCGGCATTTGCGTGACATTTCGTCCCGATGTGGCGCGCAGCCGTGTACGCGGATGTGCTGCTCAGCTGTGAAAATTACGCCGGGCGGCCTCGCCAGCCTTACCGCTCCACGGAGCAGGCAGCTGGGCTGGCCAGTGTGACTCAGCCTGCGGCGCGAGGCGGGCGAGCTTCAACCGAGGCTGCGAGCGCAGGCGTCGGAATAGACGCTGGCTGCTGGAGGCGCTTTTGTGTCTCTGTCAGAGCTCAGTGCAACGTTGCGACACTAGCTAACCTCTCCCCCAACAGTCGCCAAGAACTGTATGCTCATTTTGTTCCCTCGTTTGGTATCCGCCCTTCTTTATTTCTTAGTTATTTCACTCTTATTTTTCTCTCCTAGATGTCTCTACCTTCTTCCCTGCACTTCCACATTCTGTCTGGAAGACTAAACTGGGATGCAAATCACTTTCCAAAGCCTGGGCAACTCAAAGAAGTGACTTATGCTGGATACCATCGATTCTCTCTCTCTCTCTCTCTTTCTGTCTACCTGTCTCTCTTTCTCTCTCTCTCTCCCTTTGATAAACTACACTACTGGCCATTAAAATTGCTACACCACGAAGATGACGTGCTACAGACGCGAAATTTAACCGACAGGAAGAAGATGCTATGATATACAAATGATTAGCTTTTCAGAGCATTCACACAAGGTTGGCACCGGCGCCGACACCTACAACGTGCCGACATGAGGAAAGATTCCAATCGATTTCTCATACACATAACAGCAGTTGACCGGCGTTGCCTGGTCAAACGTTGTTGTGATGCCTCGTGTAAGGAGGAAAAATGCATACCATCACGTTTCCGACTTTGATAAAGGTCGGATTGTAGCCTCTCGCGATTGAGGTTTATCGTATCGCCACATTGCTGCTCGCGTTGGTCGAGATCCAACGACTGTTAGCAGAATATGGAATCCGTGGGTTCAGGAGTGTAATACGGAACGTCGTGCTGGATCCCAAAGGCCTCGTATCACTAGCAGTCGAGATGACAGGCATTTTATCCGCATGGCTGTAACAGATCCTGCCGAAACGTCTCGATCCCTGAGTCAACACATGGGGACGTTTGCAAGACAACAACCATCTGCACGAACAGTTCGACCACGTTTGCAGCAGCATGGACCACGGCTCGGAGACCATGGCTGCGGTTACCCTCGACGCTGCATCACAGACAGGAGCGCCTGCAATGGTGTACTCAACGACGAACGTGGGTGCACGAATAGCAAAACGTCATTTTTTCGGGTGGATCCAGGTTCTGTTTACACCATCATGATGGTCGCATCCGTGTTTGGCGACATCGCGGTGAACGCACATTGGAAGCATGTATTCGTCATCGCCATACTGGCGTATTACCCGACGTGATGGTATGGGGTGCCATTGGTTACACATGTCGGTCACCTCTTGATAGCTCTGACGGCACTTTGAACAGTGGACGTTACGTTTCAGATGTTTTACGACCCGTGGCTCTACCCCTCATTCGATCCCTGTGAAACCCTACATTTCAGCAGGATAATGAACGACCGCATGTTGTAGGTCCTGTACGGGCCCTTCTCGATACAGAAAATGTTCGATTGCTGCCCTAGCCAGCACATTCTCCACATCTCTCACGTACTGAAAACGTCTGGATGATGGTAGCCGAGCAACTGGCTCGTCACAATACGCCAGTCACTACTCTTGATGAACTGTGGTATCGTGTTGAAACTGCATGGGCAGCTGTAACTGTACAAGCCATCCGAGCTCTGTTTGACTCAATGCCCAGGCGTATCAAGGCCGTCATTACGGCCAGAGGTGGTTGTTCTGGATACTGATTTCTCAGAGTCTATGCACCCAAATTGCGTGAAATGGTACTCACATGTCAGTTCTAGTATACTATATTTGTCCAATGAATACCCGTTTATTATCTGCATTTCTTCTTGGTGTAGCAATTTTAATGGGCAGTAGTGTACATATCTAAAGATACTAAGAGGCTAAATCAGAAAGTCTTTCCATCTATTGTTTGCCAGCCAAAGTAAGGTACATATAGGTATTGACAAATACACATCCTGTAGTACATATCTTACATTATTTTTCCACATAGTCCCCACATCAGTCCATACATTTGCCCCATCGCAGCACTAAATTTGAGATGTCACTGAATATGGAACCCCTGTCGGACTGCTGTCCTGGCTTCAGCGTTACTTACGAATCGCTGACCTAAATGGTTCAAATGGCTCTGAGCACTATGAGACTTAACATCTGAAGTCACCAGTCCCCTAGAACTTAGAGCTACTTAAACCTAACTAACCTAAGGACATCACACACATCCGTGCCTGAGGCAGGATTCGAACCTGCGACCGTAGCGGTCGCACGGTTCCTGATTGAAGCACCTAGAACCGCTCGGCCACACCGACCGGCAATCGCTGTCCTACCAGGAACTTCTTGAGAAGTACGAAAACGTGTAAACCATTAGGGGCGAGGTCTGTACTGTATGGTGGGTGGTCCAGAATCTCTGAGTGAAATGCCTGGAGCTTTTTGGCAGTTCTAATTGCCGCATGTGGTCTCCCATTCGCGTGGAGCAGGATCATGTTGTCTGCATCGAGAACCCCTCGGCGCCTTCGCCTGATAGCAGCATTCAGACGTGATGTGCACACGCCGATTTGATTTCACCACTTCATCTACATGGGAAATGTTGTCGTCAGTCGGCGACGAACGCGGCCTACACTACCACTCATTGTCATGCAAGACTTCACGGCCTTTGTCGAACTCACCAACATCACCACTTTACAGTGTTCACAGCGACACAGTTTTCCCCATAAGAGGTTTGCATTTTCCTGTTGATCTCGATGGGTGTTCGTCCTTTTTCTCCACAGAACACGAATCACACTTCATTGCCGTAAATCAGTGAACGTGTGAAGCACAAGCGCCATCTTTAACATCTGACAGCAGCCCCGTGCGGTGGTGCTACCGGCAAATAGGCCGGCATGTGGGAATGTGGCACTGTGGGAATGTATATGTTAACCGCATTAACAGCTGTAATTTGGCTGAAAAAGAATAAGGGCAAAGACTTTTTGATATACCCTCGTAGTACAGACCTAGACTACTCGTCTTATTTGACTCAGTTACATCGGTCTGATAATGGTAATGCTGTCGATATTTAACACTGACTAAAGTAAAGCTATCCTACAGCTCTCAATGGTCATGCCTTCGTTTTTTCGTATACCTGGAAGCTGACTGCCACCTACACAAAATATCATCGTCCTACAACAAACATGTAACTGTAATGGCAAACAGTTGCTAAAGACGATAGGTTGCTGATCTCACTACATAGTATGTCCCATAATTAACTATCGTTTTCTCTCTTCTTTTCCGCTGATGTTTTCAACGCCTTCATTTCTCCATTTCTATTTTCAAGTCTTTAAGATTCTGTCTGTCAATGTTTTTTTCACTGTCGCTTTCTGTCTCACTCTCTCTCTCTCTCTCTCCCTCTCTCTCTCTCTCTCTCTCTCTCTCTCTCTCTCTCTCTCTGTCTCTCTCTCTCTCCATACACACACACACACGCACACACACACACACACACACACACACACACACACACACACACACACACACACACACACTAGTTGTGTATGTGTCTTATTCACACTCTTGACATTTCTTTAAGGTGAACTCTAAAGCTAGACTTTCGAAAATATTTGAGAGACAGAAACATACCGTCTTTCTCATGAAGTGACTGGTGCAGCTATCGTCTGCATAGTATCTCTGTAAAGCGAAACCATTCTGCCAAAGCTTAAACCATATGCAACTATCCTTCATACAAACATGCAACGTTATTCCTAGAAACAACATTTCTACAGAAGAAAGAAACGGCAAAACTGTTTGAGGGCGAGAGTGAAAATTGACTTGTTGATAATGTATCGGTGACACCCTCACACGTGCAGTTATGAACATTTTGTTGTTTTGTCTGAAACACAACTTATTCTCTGTTTTGCGCATTGTTAAACATATTTATTTCATGGATCCTGAGTGCAAACATACTGTACGTAAGATGACTGTAAATAACATAATGTGTCATATATAATGTAAATATACTTTGCTTCATAATGAATGAACTGGTTACGTGCGCTAAAAGATAAACGCCTAGAAAAATTCATAAAATATTGCCGTACTTTTGAGCAGAATATTCGAAAGTCTTTCCTGGGTTGTGATGGAAGAAAGCTGTGCTCAGTACGCACCATATTTTATTTAGCATCTCATAGGACAACCAAAAATAGTTTTAACTTCGCCGTTTGGCATCAACTGAACATAATGCTCTACGTCGTATTCGTGAATGAAATTACTATCTCGTCTTTCAAATGACAAACAGTAGGTGTTCCAATGCAAGGCTTGCCTTTCAGTTTTTATGTATGAAGTTCGCAGTTGCTTCTGGATCAGAGATCGCAAATGCACGCATGGTGGAACTCTATGAGACAGCAATTCGAATTTGATGGATGAGGAGGTTTTCATCAACAATACTCGGCGGACATGAGCACATAGTGTACCCATGTCTTACGATAAACTTCAAAGTTAAAATAGTGTATCTGTTGGACTGAGACTGGGCCAGTTCGCAGTTTACCGTCTGGCGGATAGAAGCGTTAGCGATGTAGACGTTTCAGAGCTTTTAGAGGGATTACACGAAGTTTAATACCTTCGCAAACTGCAGTTTATTGAATACACAGTATTATTTGTATAAAGCACAAATGAAAATAGAACTTGATGTCTAGTAACTGTCGATAAGTGTTGAATCGAAGCCACTGATGTGACTGTGCGAAAACACAGTCATGTACCTGGTTGTTACACATGAGCAGCACAACTTGTAATAGTCACGGAGTGTTCACGAGTAGAGGTAATTCACTTCGGAAACCTGCGTGCACGGAGTGAGTGAATACCATGACATAAAAAGCCAGTCTTCGCTTTTGTCTTTCAGAGGGATGTGTCACGTGATCCATCGGTGCCATTATGATGACATGAATCATTCAGCAGGTCCTCTCTTTGCTGAGCCGTTCCCATGGACATGGGAGTCCATGTTGTCGTCGATCTCCAGAGCTATGACAGTATGTGCGTTTACTGAGTTTCACCGTCTCCCTTCCTTTACTATCTGTAATCGTCCATTGTAGTATCAACATGCCGGCTGCGGTGGTCTCGCGGTTCTAGGCGCGCAGTCCGGAACCGTGCGACTGCTACGGTCGCAGGTTCGAATCCTGCCTCGGGCATGAATGTGTGTGATGTCCTTAGGTTAGTTAGGTTTAAGTAGTTGTAAGTTCTAGGGGACTAATGACCTGAGAAGTTGAGTCCCATAGTGCTCAGAGCCATTTGAACCATTTTCTAGTATCAACACAACACCACACCCCATGAACACTCAAACGTAGCCGTTCCTGTCCGACAGACATTTTCGTGCAAGCAGAAAGAAGGAAACGACAAACTGTATACATCAGGGCCTTGAGCAAGGCAGCGATTCAGGTTTCCAATGTTGCTCTAACGCAGAGACACTCTTGCTTAGTAGTTTGTCATTGCAAGTAAAGCACGCAGCTGGTAAGGCTCTTGTCCTTGTGTTACCTTTGCACTTGGATTCCTGAAGATGGAAATAATTCCGAAACGTGCCATGCATAATTTGTGATCGATAATGTCAATATTGACCTGCTGTATGAACTTTCATGTGACGCAGCAAAAACTACAAATTTACGTACATTTATTAGAATGGTTGCTAGCGTCTTACGTGACTTTATGTCACACCTTTATATAATCTTGCGTATGTTGACCTACAAAATTTTAATAACTATTGATAAATGTATGAATTTCGCGCTTCACAGTGACGATTTTCATTGTCCTGTACTTTATCTTTTCGGGAGTGTATCAGAACCAACAAGCAAAATCCCACAATGGCCACTGGTACTACTGGTACTGGTAATTGGTGTCTTGTTGCACACGAGGTATGACACGTACTACGGCATGAATTGTATCCGGAAGGAACCTGCCAATTTTGTAACACAGCTTTCAAAGAAGAGCTTTTATACTAGTAACATCCTACTGGGTGCTGGCCATGAACTCAACACAAGGAAGACGGGTAGAAACAAACAACAGACTGGTATATGTGTCCTACATGCTTAGATAAACAGATGATTCGATAAGCAGGTGATTGCCATTTCAGTGTAAACAAAGTAGGTGAGAATAACGCCATCTACAAATTGTATATAAGGAAAAATTACGTAGCCTGTTTCTCATAGAGAAATCGCATTTGATTGTTTGTTGCTTGTGAGAAGACCGCGTTGTACTTTGTGTAGGAAAGAGAAACGCAGCAGGATCGTAGACAATCGATTCTGCCATTTAGTGTTGTACAGTATACCGAGAGTTCATAATTAAAGCTCAGCTACTGACGGGGCTCCAGTGCGGGCTGTAATTATCGTATGGTAACTATACATGGTAAATACGCTAATGAGTTAATGCGGAACCGATTTACGCTGCTAGACATTAGTTCCAATTATGTCCACTAGGTGCCAATCAGACGCTGTAGTATATATCGTCGACGTCTCCGGTGCAAGGGCGTCCATACACTGAGGAAGGTGGGGGTCACGACCCTCCCCCTACCTCTAGGGGTAGGGCAAAAATATAGTGCCATCCCGCGTTTTTCTTTCAAGAAAAAGATCTAAAAGTCGGTATCACGCAGGTTTTTAATAGGTTCGGAAACTGAACTTTTTTATAGCTACTTACAAGTCACCATTCGTCTTCTAAAATATTGAAAATACCATACTCGCCAGATTGGCTCTCAACGTGCCCCCCGCTTACATACTATAGTACGCGCGCTCTTACTCCGGTGCTCCTATAGAACAAATTGTGTTTAGTGGCGGTTAATAGTAATATCAGCACCATGCCTTTCTCACTTGTCTGACCTTACCTGCCCACGTCCCGTTCCTAATCCCTTACGAAAGGAGACATTTCTCTACGTCTTTCTTGCATTCAGCGCCAGATTTGCAACTAGTGACAAACATTGGAACTAGTTTTGCCAGTGTAAAACGGTTCCGCATTAACGCATTAGTTTGTCTACCGAATTTCGCTGCCATATGACAATTGCAGCGCACACTGGACCTCCTCAGCTGCACCACCCAGTAGCTGTTCGCTGGTTCTATTTCGCTGCTTCCCTTGGCGCTGCAACAGCAGAGAGAGGCGCGCAGAATGTGGAGCGCAGAATGCAGGAGTAATATCACGCCTTCGTTTCAGACGAGTCCTGGCCTTGTGCATAGTATCGCGATGGACACATCCGTGCTTGGAAGCTCCAATGAGGACGAACGTTAACGGACTGCACATGGCTTAATGCACCGACGGCAAAAATCGCAAGACCAGAGAGAGTAAAGTAATAAAATTTCGGGAATACATTTGTCTAGGTAACATATTGATTAACACTGGGAGATCGCAGGTTAACGTAAGCGCGAGATAAGCCACTGTAAATATGAAATGCTGGTACATTAATAATCGTTGTAACCGCCAGAATGTTGAAGGCAAGCATGCAAACGTGCTTTCATTGTGTTGTACAGGTGCCGAACTTTAGTTTAAGGGATGGAGTTACATGTCTGTTGCACTTGGTTGGTCAATACAGGGACGGTTAACGCTGTTTGCGGATGCCGTTGGAATTGCAGTCCGATGTCCCATATGTGCCCGCTTGGAGACTGATCTGGTGATCGAGCAGCCCAAGGCAACATGTCGACACTCTGTACAGCATGTTAGGATACGACAGCGGTATGCTCGCGAACGTTATCCTGTTTGAAAACAACCCTCGAAATGCTGTTCATGAATGGCAGCACAACAGGTCGAATCATCAGACTGACTTACAAATTTGCAGTCAGGGTGCATGTCATAGGAAACTACACCCCAGGTGTAGGTCCAGTGTGTCTAGCACGCAGCCAGGTTCGCTGCAGGCCCTCAGCTGACCTCCATCTAACTAACACACGTCCTTCACTGAAGGACTGAAGGATTTCATCAGAAAACGGAACAGATCTCCGCCCTGCCCTCCAACGAGCTCTCGCTTGACGCACTGAAGTCACAAGTGGCTGTGGTTTGGACTTATTGGAATGCTCGGTTACAGGGTGTCTGGCTCGGAAGTGTCCTTGAAGTAGCCGATACGTAACAGTTCGTTGTGTCACTGTGGTCCAATTTCCACTCAGATTGCTGCTCCAAATGCAGTACGATGCGCCAGAGCCATACGCCGAACACGATGGTCTTCCTTCTCGATAGTGCCACGTGGCATTCCGGAGCGCGGTCTTCTTACAACCGTGCATCCTCTTGACCACCACCGACATCAATCATATACAGTCGCTCCATTCTGACAAGTCTTCCTGCACTATTGCAGTAAGAACATCCAGCTTCTCGGAGCCGTATTACACGACCTCGTTCACACTCGTTGAGGTATTGATAATCAGGTCTTTGTCGCCTTAAAGTCATTCTTGACTACATCAGCTGACCACTTCCAATCTCAAAGGTTACTAACACTCACTACGATTTAAAGAAAATCCGATTTTCATCTTCATAATGGCTCTACCAACACCACTCTTATGGGACTGGTCCAAAATTTGAACAAATATTATCTTTCAGATGCAGAATCACTATGTCAAACATTATTATTTATTTCCGACAGTGTATTGGGTATATTACGCGATCACTTCTGCTGCACTGAGCGGGTAGTTTGGACAGAGATGTTACATTTCTAACTGTAAGGCCGTGTCCTATCTTTGAGGTCTCCACGACGTTGTCTTTCTACAAGATAACGCAAGACCCCATGTTGCCCGCGATTTCCTGACCTACCTCGATACAGACGGTGCTCAGATATTGGCTGGCCAACATGTATTGAAAAGCTCTCATACACTGAAGTCATCTGGTCGCGATTTGACGCGGAACTGGCAGGCCTACAATCGCCAGCACGTGCGATTACCTCTGACATATATTTGAACCAGAGTGGAATGACGTAACCGTAGGCGTCATCCTGTGTCATTTCGAACTGATGTCCACCAGGACTATAGCCGTTGTTGCTGCCAGAAGTGGCAAGCTGTGTACTAGATTTCGTACCCTACGTAATAGATTTCACGCTTTGCATGCTGCTAAATCACGTACAGATTTACCCCTGTGTTCTTCCAACTCTACTGCATATTCACGGTCATTTCTTTATTTGCTATACTTTTTGGTGTTGCATTTCTAATGGCCAGCGCACAAAGACGTGAAGCAAAGAAGAGCGGGGGAGAGAGGATCAATGTTTCTGTAGTGCTGTGTGACGACCTTGGGACGCAGACGTTTACTGTCCTGTTGGGTGAGGAAGGGCCAAGCCCACTGGAGCCCATCATTAAGAGACGCGATTGCTGGAAAAAGGGCTAGAGAAGGGATGGGGCTTGGGGACGGGGCAGGGGGAAGGGGGGAGCGACCAGGTTCTGTCGAGACCGCATCGTAAAGCGAAGCCAGCGCACTAAATGCTGAGTAATTTAAAAGGGAAGGGGGGCACGCACGGATCACTCTGGAGGAGGCTGCAGCAGGCGGACTGGGAACACCGGGAGGGGCGCAGCTGCCGGGTGGGAGACGACCGCGTCTTCTGCGCGTGCGTTGAGATTACTGGCTTAAGGATGGATGAGGAGGCGTTTAGCGATCGTTAAAGCTTCCTAGGACTAGCGGAAAATCGCTGTTTACAAGGTATAAACTGAGCGTCTTCGATACTGCTTCGAAGGTAAGCTGCAGTGCTGTCGTGATATGAGCTTTAGGGGATGATAAGGAAGGGCAAATGCAAGAACACATGATGGGGATCGGCGATCGGGAAATATTGTGACTGCTCACCTTTCGAACTAAATGCAACATAGGCTGATCACTTAACTCTAAAACTGAAAATGTATCTACTAAGTTTATCCATGTTAGATGAAATGTTTCAGGTCTGCGACGATATCACAAATTTCTGACATAAGTTTTGCTTCATCAGTCACTTTTACTAATTTTTATTAGCAAGACGTGTTTCGGCAGCATCCTGTGTTCATCAGGTGCATTTCAGTTATATCAGCATTACATTAATGCGAAATATGATGAGGATTATATCCTAGGTGTGCCAGAGAGGCACACTCTTAATAAAAAAATACATTTATTTCAGTGTGTGCCTTAAGAGAGTTCTAAGTGTAAATCATTTCATTAGTGTATTTATTTACATTTTTGCTGGAATGTAGCCGGGCGCTGGTGGCTGAGCGGTTCTAGGCGCTTCAGTCTGGAACCGCGCGACCGCTACGGTCGCAGGTTCGAATCCTGCCTCGGGCATGGATGTGTGTGTTGTCCTTAGGTTAGTTAGGTTTAAGTAGCTCTACATTCTGGGGGACTGATGACATCAGATGTTAAGTCCCATAGTGCTCAAAGCCATTTGAGCTACACGCACTAGAAACAGCAGGTTCTTAATTTTCCGCGGGGATCAAAATACTGGTCTAACACAGTATTACACAGAGGTACACAAAGCACAGTAATACACAAAGTACAGTCGTACGTACACAAAGTACCCTGTGAGACACCCCTTAAGGTGGCTTGAAGACTACTGATGTAGATTAACAATCGTACATGAATTACCCTCTGCGATAACCTTAAGGTGGGTTGCAGACTATAGATTGAGATTTACATAATATGCGCCAGTCTAGTTAGAAATCCCACCCGAGAATGGAAGAAATCCGGTTTGTACACCTCATTCCAATGGCTGGATGATTTTGCAGTTACGTTTACCAGTGAATTCAACTCTAACCTAACGACCTCTGTATCCTCTCTTTCTGAACGCATTGGAGGGTGTTTTAATTTATGTTACAGATGATCAGGGTCTGAAATTGTGTGCGCTCTGCTTTACTTCTTGTATACAAACTACCACATACAGTCTGATTTTATGTTTACAAGATGCTATGGGGTGTCTTTAGACCAGCCCACGATTTCACCAGGAAAATTTTGGCTTACTTGTAGTAAATGCCTTGCAGCCGAGTGCTCCAATTTGAAAGATAAACCGAAATGAAAATCGTTTCGACGTTGTTTCAGTAAGACACTTTGTTTCTGCCAGGACACTGAGATGACAAAATCCTTGGGATAGCGATATGCAGATATACAGATAGCGTCAGTAAAGCGTATGCATTGTATGAAAGGGCAGTGCATTGGCAGAGCTGTCAGTTGTACTCAGTTGTTTCATATGAACACGTTTACGACTTCATTATGGCGAAACGTCAGGAATTAAGACTTTGAACGCGGAGTGGTAGTTAGTGCTACCCATGTGGTAGATCTGATTTTGGATTTCGTTAGGGAAGTTTGTATTCCGAGGTCCATAGTGTCAATAGTGTGCCGAGAATACCAAATTTAAGTCATGACCTCTCACCACAGCCAACGCTGTGACCGATGGCCTTCACTTAACGACCGAGAACAGTGGCGTTTAAGTCGGGTTGTCAGTGCTAATAGGCAAGCAAAACTGAGTGAAATAATCGCAGAAACGAATATGGGACGCATGACTAGCATATCCGTTAGGGCAGTGCGGCGAAATTTGGCGTTAATGGGCTATAGCAGCAGACGACGGACACGAGTGTCTTTGCTAACAGGGCAACACTTAAACAGCAGCCTCTCTTGGACCAGTGGCTCTATCGGTTTCACCCTAGAAGACTGGAAAACCGTTTCCTGGTTACATGAATCCCGATTTCAGTTGGTAAGAGCACATGGTAGGGTTAGAGTGTGGCGTGGACCCCAGGTAGCCATGGACTCATTTGTCAACAAGGTACTGTGCAAGCAGGCGGTGGCTCCATAGTGGTGTGTCCTGTGTATATATGGAATAGACTAGATCCTCTAGTCCATTTGAACAAATAATTGGCTGGAAATGGTTATGTTCGGCTACCTGGAGACCACCTGCAGCTATTCGTAGACTTCATGTTCCCAAATATGCCGCCGGGCCACAGCTGTTCGCGAACGTCCTGGACGATTCGAATGGTCTGGTCACCCAGATCGCCCAACATGAATCCCATCGCACTTTTGTGGCATATAATTCAGAGGTCAGTTCGTACACAAAATCCTCCACCGGCAACACTTTCGAGATTATCGACGGTTGCAGTGGCAGCATGGATCAATATTTCTGCAAGGAACTTCCAACGACATATTCAGTCCATGCCACGTCGAGCTACTGCAGTACGCCGGGAGAAAGGAAGTCCGATACCGTATTAGGATGTGTAACACCCCAATTATAGAAACCATAATGAACACCCCTTTGTTGCAAAAAGATATAGAAAAAACAGTCATCCTGACAGTGATGACAGCTACTGATAACAAAATTTACCCTCTTGAAAGTTTGATTAACAAGAATGTTATGTAGATAGTAATGCTTATCATAAAGAAAGGCCGGCCGGGGTGGCCGAGCGGTTCTAGGCACTTCATTCTGGAACCGCGCGGCCGCTACGGGCGCAGGTTTGAATCCCGCCTCGGGCATGGATGTGTGTGATGTCCTTAGGTTAGGTAGGTTTAAGTAGTTCTAAGTTCTAGGGGACTGATGACCTCAGATGTTAAGTCCCATAGTGCTCAGAGCCATTTGAACCATAAAGAAAGGACTGAATGAAAGAATACCGTATGATACGAAACAGAAAGTTTAAAGAAAGAATTCAAAAAAATTGTTATTTACGAAGGTTAAAGCCTAGACCATAAATTGACCAAAGATAACATTTATCCTAGAAGAGAGTTGTATTTCCATCGAGCTGTAAGTTCGCTGTGACTAGACTGTAACTCGGCAATGGAGATTTTAACTTCACTTATCTCTTGTACTCTTGCAATAGTAGTACGCATGTTAAGAGCTAATAGATTATTTTAAAAGCGATCTGAAGTTTAAAAGTTTTACGGTTGGAAGTATTAGTCAGAAGTCGGACTGAAGTAAAATGATCTTTACCGTTTGGACAGATATATGTGACAGAAAAATAAGTCATGTGTTTGCTGATTGGTGACGGGACTTAGCCTTCATGATACTTAATAGTCACGAACATCAAAGGACACAGAAAGAACTGATCGCCGACATAAAATTATTAGACTTCAGTAGGCAACGGGTAAAAGCAATCACGAAGAACTTACAATTGCGCCGTGTTGTCAGAAGCTATCGTCAGAGTCAGAATTGCTGATGCTAACAGACGCAATTCCCTGAATGAAAAATCGGTGTGTGTGCTCAACGTAGGGACAAATAATTACGAAGAACAGTAAACTTTAATTCAACCTTAATTCTTCGTGTCGCATACATCATGTAATGGACATTTAAAGTGTATTTGTGGAATTAACTGATTCTTCGGAAAACGTAAAAGTGAAAAGTGATTTAGTGACAATTTAACTGTAAACAGCAATAAGTTCACACCGAAATACGACGCATTCTGAACATTGCTCAACGGTATATTATCTCTGGAATTACGTCGTGTGCTTGTTGAATATGCGACGTAGCGACTTCTTGACGATGGAATAGTATTTATATCAACGAAATATCCTCGCAAAAATCATGAAGTGACATCGGCTTGGGTGATGGATTGATCACTCAAGACATTATATTTTCTACGTTTGCATACCCATTCTCAAACCGGGCATAAGAACTACAGTCAGCAAGTTCGCGTAAACTGAAAAGTCTGCCGCGAACACAAAAAAAAGTTCAAATGTGTGTGAAATATTATGGGACTTAACTGTTAAGGTCATCAGTCCCTCAGCTTACACACTACTTAACTTAAATTATCCTAAGGACAAACACACACACCCATGCTCGAGAGAGGACTCGAACCTCCGCCGGGACCAGCAGCACAGTGCATGACTGCAGCGCCTTAGCCGGCCGGAGTGGCCGAGCGGTTCTAGGCGCTACAGTCTGGAACCGCACGACCGCTACTGTCACAGGTTCGAATCCTGCCTCGGGCATGGATGTGTGTGATGTCCTTAGATTAGTTAGGTTTAAGTAGTGCTATGTTCTAGGGGACTGATGACCTTAGAAGTAAAGTCCCATAATTCTCAGAGCCATTTTTTGCAGCGCCTTAGACCGCGCGGCTAATCCCGCGCGGCTAATCCCGCGCGGCTGTCGCGAACACCCAAAGGACTTTTGGTTATCATTTCAGATCAAGGGAGTCATCGAGTTATCGAGTGATAAAGTCGATATATTTATAAGTGGAGAATATCGATAGAGATCGAACACCATTGCTTTAATTACAAGCAAGGGCGGCGCACACACTCCGGCGTGCTGCTCCATCGAGACGTTGGTATCAGTTTTGAGAGAGAGTATCTGACAAATAACCAAACCGCTCGAGGCGTTTGTTTTATAATTGTTACAAATTAGCGTTGTCGTGATTGATGTACGCCGTTCCACGTCACCTCGACTGGGACAACTATTACCATCGAGCCGAGACGAAAAGAGACGTCACAGAGGTAACCCACGACTTCTGTCAGCTCAGAGTAATTAGTGTTTCTCACTGTCTAACAGTATCCCATCATGTGCTGCTCACGTAGGAGACACATTAGAGGAGCATTGTTGGCTAGAGACACACCAGAGTTTCTTCCGTCTACAGGATATCCCACAAGTAAAGCTTTCCGCTGCGACGCGGTGTTAAATTATCCAGTTGTAAGCGCTGGTGCCGACGTTTCTGGCTTTACACCACCTTACGGCAAGTCCTTCCCATTCAGTGCAGGACACTGCAGCTGGCCTGCAGCCGCCCTGAAAGAAAACAAAGGTACGCGCAAGTGGTTTCCGCGGCACAATAGCGGGGAAGCTAACTGCGACGGATGGAGCCGCCGCCGAGCGGTGCCCGGTCTGGAAGCTTCGCGCAGCGCAGACAATGGCCGCGAGCCAGCCGGATATTAGCAGCACTGGCGTGGCTTGGCGTGGCGTAGCGACGTGCGGACTGCCCTTGCGTGGGCTCCGCGAGGGCTGAGCTGCAACCAAGGCTGTACCGGTGGCCCAACTGGGAAGTGCAAGGCCACGCCGCCGGCCAGCCTGACCAGCGTACCATACCAAACAGGTAGCAACGCCGCGCAGCCTACGTCACACAGGTAGTCACAGCGCATCTGCGGTCAGCGATTAATGGAGCTTCACCGGGCGCGAATACTGTGACAACGTAATTAATATCTACGTCATACCCTAAATACACAACTGGCCATTAAAATTGCTACACCAAAAAGAAATGCAGATTCATTGGACAAATATATTATACTAGAACTGACATGTGATTACATTTTCATGCAGCTTGGGTGCATAGATTCTGAGAAATCAGTACCCAGAACAACCACCTCTGGCCGTAATAACGGCCTTGATACGCCTGGTCATTGAGTCAAACAGAGCTTGGATGGCGTGTACAGGTACAGCTGCCCATGCAGCTTTTCAACACGATACCACAGTTCATCAAGAGTAGTGACTGGAGTATTGTGACGAGCCAGTTGCTCGGCCACCATTGACCAGACGCTTTTCAATTTGTGAGAGATCTGGAGAATGTGGTGGCCAGGGCAGCAGTCGAACATTTTCTGTATCCAGGAAGGCCCGTACAGGACCTGCAACATGCGGTCGTACATTATGCTGCTGAAATGTATGGTTTCGCAGGGATCGAATGAAGGGTAGAGCCACGGGTCGTAAAACATCTGAAATTTAACGTCCACTGTTCAAAGTGCCGTCGATGCGAACAAGATATGACCGAGACGTGTAACCAATGGCACCCCATACCATTACGCCGGGTGATACGCCAGTATTGCGATGACGAATACACGCTTCCAATGTGCGTTCACCGCGATGTTGCCAAACAGGGATGCGGCCATCATGATGGTGTAAACAGAACCTGGATTCATGCGAAAAAATGACGTTTTGCTATTCGTGCATCCAGGTTCGTCGTTGAGTACACCATTGCAGGCGCTCCTGTCTGTGATGCAGCGTCAAGGGTAACCGCAGCCATGGTCTCCGAGCTGATAGTCCATGCTGCTGCAAACATCGTCGAACTGTTCGTACAGATGGTTGTTGCCTTGCAAACGTCACCATCTGTTGACTCTGGGATCGAGACGTGGCTGCACGATCCGTTACAGCCATGCGGATAAGATGCCTGTCATCTCGACTGCTAGTGATACGAGGCCGTTGGGATCCAACACGGCGTTCCGTATTACCCTCCTGAACCCATAGATTCCATATTCTGCTAACAGTCGTTGGATCTCGACCAACGCCAGCAGCAATGTCTCCATATGATAAACCGCAATCGCAATAGGCTACAATCCGACCTTTATCAAAGTCGGAAACGTGATGGTACGCATTTCTCCACCTTACTCGAGGCATCACAAAACTTTTCACCAGGCAAGGCCGGTCAACTGCTGTTTGTGTATGAGAAATCGGTTGGAAACTTTCCTCATGTCAGCACGTTGTAGGTGTCGCCACCGGCGCCAACCTTGTGTGAATGCTCTGAAAAGCTAATCATTTGCATATCACAGCATCTTCTTACTGTCGGTTAAATTTCGCGTCTGTAGCACGTCATCTTCGTGATGTAGCAATTTTAATGGCCAGTAGTGTACAATATAAGACAAAAATAGCTGATATTCGTAGAGGTACCGACGGAAAATGCAAAACTGTATACTTACGCCCCCCCCCCCCCCCCCCAGCTGGCCAGGAGGTACACAGAGGACATGTCGATTACCAGGGCATAAAGTCTTTGCGAATTTCATTCCGTGCACTCAGTTGAACAGTAACTACACCTCACAGGAAGGCGTGTGAACAGTGTACGTAAATGTCAGCGATTCGAGAGAGTACGTACAGTTGGACTCAAAGAAACCGGTTGAAGAAGTCGCCGTGCGGCGAGGCGGATTAAAAGTCTCGTTGAGTTGCATAATTGTTTCACCACGGTCTTTCGTCGTACTGTGCACTACAAAAAGATCCACCTACCGCAGTACGGCGTCTGGTCTCCAGCCAGATTCTCTGCATACGTAGATACTGTTCAGACGATGTTAAAAGCAGCCTTGAAGAAAAACGTCGTCAATACTTAATGTTTGCAAAGTCCGCCTAAACTCTGGGAACAAGCTATCCTGTAATATCTTATAACGATTTTCGGGTGAAGGGTGATTGCTTCAAAAAAATGTTCAAATGTGTGTGAAATCTTATGCGAATTAACTGCTAAGGTCATCAGTCCGTAAGCTTACACACTACTTAACCTAAATTATCCTAAGGACAAACACATACACCCATGCCCGGGTTAGGACGCGAAACTCCGCCGGGACCAGCCGCACAGTCCATGACTGCAGCGTCTTAGACCACTTGGCTTATCTTGCGCGGCGATTGTTTCATTCTTTTAGAAAAAATTTCAAAATTTCACAAGAAGTTGTTTATTTCTTTAGGTTCAAAATTAAAGAATTAGCCATCGGCCCGTATTTATTTAAAAGACTAATATCAATGTCCTCAGTTCACAGTTCATACAACGCAGTATACACGCAAGACATCCAGAAATGTTCTTAAGTCCGACCCGAATTATTACATGATCGACAGTCGATGCTCTGCTACAATATATCAGTTTCACATTCGATTTTTTTTTCAGTGGATTTCTAATAAAGAAACTGCTCTCCAACTATTGCACAGATGAATGTGAGACATGCCACGCGGAATTGTACAACGGCCGAAAGTTCACACGCGTTTATCTTTCCAACTAACCACTTCACAAACCTCAAATTTCCACAATCTGTCCGTAAATGCAACTGCTTTCACGGCAATAAAATGGTTCAAATGGCTCTGAGCACTATGGGACTCAACTGCTGAGGTCATTAGTCCCCTAGAACTTAGAACTAGTTAAACCTAACTAACCTAAGGACATCACAAACATCCATGCCCGAGGCAGGATTCGAACCTGCGACCGTAGCGGTCTCGCGGTTTCAGACTGCAGCGCCTTTAACCGCACGGCCACTGCGGCCGGCTTTCACGGCAATACATCCGGACGCGAAATACCAGTAAAGTCTTCATTTTACTCATAACGTAGACGAACACGTCCAAATGACCTGTGCGTCTGATAGCTAGCCAACGACTGAATCCGTCCCGTTCCTTCCAGCGCCTGTAACTACTTGACAGAGCGCGGGAAATGCTTGACTCTGACTGGTTCTTCAAAATGGTCAGCCTATCAAAAGAATCCTTCGAGTTCTATCTCGCGCCAAAACGGTCCTACGCCAATCAATATTAACAGATGCATATATGTCACTTCATCATGAAACTTCTTAATAAAATGTTTAACAAAACCAAACGAAAAGGAAACTAATCTTTAAATGACTTTAGAAAATCATTACTCTGCAAATGGCTATTCTGGATGCCTTATTACAAAAGCAAGTACCCTTGGACATACGTCATCAGTAAGGCAGGGAAATTACAGCTTTCATTGCAATTGCGTGCTTCACACTTTTCCCATGACGTAGTTACATAATTTTTAACATCAGATAATATTGAATCTTTAAGTATGTCCCACATATACACTCCCACTCACTCTCATTTATTCACACAACGATACATTAGATAAATAGTGATCTTTTTCTAAATTTTATATTATGAAAATGAAAAATAGTTAACATTTTTAATTTTGAAAATTCAAACAAATTGACAAAACATTTTGTGAACTTCAGTAATGATTCCAAATGATACCAAAAGACAAACAGTTATGAATCCTAACTGCCCTTAATCTTACAAGTGTCGGTTTGGAGTGTTTTAGGTAATTTTCTCTAACTCTGAAAGTATGCCAGCTAGGAAGCTGAGATTTTTACACAATCTTCTTTTTAATAACCAAGGGCAGTATATTGACTTTTAACTAAACTGATTAATGTTTAATACAGTTTATTTAGATTCTTAGGGGCTCGAACTGACACAGTTACCGCTTCCCATGGCTAGGCTAGCGACAGGTGAGAATGAGTCACGCTAAGATACAAGCGACTGTTTCTATCACCGCTTACGGCTCCAAAGCCACAAGCCGTACTGCAAAGTAGTGCAATAAATGCTATTGCGTATTGACTCGCGACGTTACAGGCGCATCGCTCCACATTTTAACAGGAGTGATGCCACTCTGTTGGCAGGAATGCTTGAACCATAGCTGATGCAGCATCAAGACAGCGAGAAAAGTGTCCAAGGAATAGAAAAGCAACTGGAATCACTCAACAGAGGAAAGTCCACTGGACCTGACGGGATACCAATTCGACTCTACACAGAGTACGCGAAAGAACTTGCCCACCTTCTAACAGCCGTGTACCGCAAGTCTCTAGAGGAACGGAGGGTTCCAAATGATTGGAAAAGAGCACAGGTAGTCCCGGTCTTCAAGAAGGGTCGTCGAGCAGATGCGCAAAACTATAGACCTATATCTCTGACGTCGATCTGTTGTAGAATTTTAGAACATGTTTTTTGCTCGCGTATCATGTCGTTTTTGGAAACCCAGAATCTACTCTGTAGGAATCAACATGGATTCCGGAAACAGCGATCGTGTGAGACCCAACTCGCTTTATTTGTTCACGAGACCCAGAAAATATTAGATACCGGCTCCCAGGTAGATGCTATTTTTCTTGACTTCCGGAAGGCGTTCGATACAGTTCCGCACTGTCGCCTGATAAACAAAGTAAGAGCCTGCGGCATATTAGACCAGCTGTGTGGCTGGATTGAAGAGTTTTTAGCAAACAGAACACAGCATGTTGTTATCAATGGAGAGACGTCTACAGACGTTAAAGTAACCTCTGGCGTGCCACAGGGGAGTGTTATGGGACCATTGCTTTTCACAATATATATATAAATGACCTAGTAGATAGTGTCGGAAGTTCCATGCGGCTTTTCGCGGATGATGCTGTAGTATACAGAGAAGTTGCAGCGTTAGAAAATTGTAGCGAAATGCAGGAAGATCTGCAGCGGATAGGCACTTGATGCAGGGAGTGGCAACTGTCCCTTAACATAGACAAATGCAATGTATTGCGAATACATAGAAAGAAGGATCCTTTATTGTATGATTATATGATAGCGGAACAAACACTGGTAGCAGTTACTTCTGTAAAATATCTGGGAGTATGCGTGCGGAACGATTTGAAGTGGAATGATCATATAAAATTAATTGTTGGTAAGGCGGGTACCAGGTTGAGATTCATTGGAAGAGTGCTTAGAAAATGTAGTCCATCAACAAAGGAGGTGGCTTACAAAACACTCGTTCGACCTATACTTGAGTATTGCTCATCAGTGTGGGATCCGTACCAGATCGGGTTGACGGAGGAGATAGAGAAGATCCAAAGAAGAGCGGCGCGTTTCGTCACAGGGTTATTTGGTAACCGTGATAGCATTACGGAGATGTTTAATACACTCAAGTGGCAGACTCTGCAAGTGAGGCGCTCTGCATCGCGGTGTAGCTTGCTGTCCAGGTTTCGAGAGGGTGCGTTTCTGGATGAGGTATCAAATATATTGCTTCCCCCTACTTATACCTCCCGAGGAGATCACGAATGTAAAATTAGAGAGATTAGAGCGCGCACGGAGGCTTTCAGACAGTCGTTCTTCCCGCGAACCATGCGCGACTGGAACAGGAAAGGGAGGTAATGACAGTGGCACGTAAAGTGCCCTCCGCCACACACCGTTGGGTGGCTTGCGGAGTATAAATGTAGATGTAGATGTAGATGTAGAAGAAGCAAGCAGTCGACCTAGAGAGAAGACAGAACGTGAGATTCGAGCAATCGTAAGAGAGAGACATTCATAGATCCGCATTCACCATTATAATCAATCCGCCATGCAGCTGGTGCTCCAGAGACTACAAGGAAACAGGCGGCTCACAGTAATGGGGCCGAGTTCACGGCGCCTCTCATGCCGCCTACCACTGACCTCTAACAAGCCCGTATCGAGTGGTGTCAGCCACGTTCGGCGTGGAATCTCATTGGCTGATATAGCATTGTCTTCTGTGTTGAATCCCGCTTCACACTCACCCCCGACGGCTAGTAAAGACGTGCCTTGAGACGACCGGATGGAGGTGGAAAATCAGCCTGAATATCGCCCACCATACAGCCTGACAACCAGGAGCGAATGTCTGGGGTGCCATTTCGTTTCCGAGCTGGACGACTTTAGTTGTCATCCGCAGTACCCTTACAGTACAGCGATACGTCGACGATATTCTACTCCCTATTTTGTTGTCCTTTATAGCAAGCCATCCTGTGTTACATTTTATCAAGGTAATGCCCGCCTGCACACGGCCATAGTTTCTACTGCTTGACGTCGTGCTTGCCAAACCCTACATTGCCCAGCAAGGGCGCCGGAATTCTCCCCAGTTTAGGAGTATTATGGGCAAAGCCCTACAACTAGCTCGCAATTTTAACGATCTAACATGAAAGTTGGACAGAATTTGGCACGGTATCCCTCAGCAGGACATCTAACAACTCCGTCAATCAGTGCCAAGCCGATTAGCTGCTTGCATGAGGACCAGAGGTTGACTAACGCATTATTTACTTGTTCAATTTGTGAACCTCTTTCTCGCGAATAAATGATCAATTTTTCTGAAAATGTAATCATTTTTTCATCTGTATATGTACATCGCACCTCCGGATTTCCGTCCCACTCGGATAATTCCTTTGCGATGCGTAGTTTTCTTTCCTAGAAAGTACGTACTCTACATTGACGTAAAGTTACATTGGTGTTGTGCTCTAATGTACTTCTCTGCATATTATTACCTGACCTCTGGCGGTACTAACCATCTATATCCTTCATTTCAAAACAGTCTCACATTTAAGCGGCATAGACGATGCCACAGAAATGCAGAGACGATTATATGCGAACCGTAGTGTTTGCCGGAGATTTGCGAACATAATATTTGCCATGTACTTTTGGCGTCGATCCCTCAGGACGAGTGAAGGACATGCTCAATCCAGCGACGTCCATAAACATTCGCATTCGAACTGTGGTGTCGGAATCTCCCGACATCGTCAGCATGTGAGGGGCTCCACATGTAGAATATTTACTCTTATTAACAAAACTATATTGTCAGTCCTTTAATGTACTGAAGCCACCACCATACCATCATCAGTCATGTTACTATTTTCATTTGACAACGCAATTTTAAGATGCCACTATGTCGTAGAGCGATTAAACGTTCGTTACTATTTTATCAACTATGACTGCCAAAAAGCAATAACAAATAAAAATGAATACGTCCACAGTTGAAAAGAGAAACACTATAGTTGAAGTTAATTTTCTCGTTGTAACACCATGTGTCTTGGGACTTATGAAAAATTATTAATGCTTATGGGACAGAAAAGAGAAAGAATGCAGGGTAATTGTAGAAGAAATAGCACTTTATAAAAGATTAGGTTAAACTCAAATTTCTAGGTACAGGCTTCTCTCCTAAGTGGTGTTTAGGTTTGTGAAATCAGCAAACGCCAGCAGTGTAAGTGTCTTGAAAACCTGCAAAACAATTGTATTTATCGTGCAATAATGTTTATGGTTTATTAAAGAAAAGTAAAGTAAAATTCTTTTGATGTCTTGTAGTTATTATTTCGTATGGCATGAAAATCGATGCTGTTATAGGGCACCAAGGTGAAATGCTCCACTTCAGTTGTGTCATAATTTTTTATTAATGAACCAACTAGTTTCATGGCTTTACAGTCACTTCTTCAGGGATAAATACGTATATAAACAAGAGCTACAGGTGTTAAGATCCTGTTTCGGTTAAAATGTATTTGAACTGTAGATGAAACTATATACGAAAAGTATGTACTCGCATTTGTTTCATAGCTTAGTTCAAACGACCCGACATTCTCTGTCCAATTGTATTAAAAATGTTCTACCGTGAAGAGATGGGTAGTCAAGTTAAAATACAGCATAATGCAGGGAACATCAAACCGATTGAGGAAACGTAGAAGAAGGATAAAGCGGTAATCCCGATGGATGTAAAAGTACAAAAGAAATCATATGTGAAGTGGTGAAAACCTAAGTAACCTGGTAAGATAAAATAGATCTAAAAAGAGAGCTAGCATAATTGCACAGTAGATAACAAAGATTAATGTAGATAAAATGCTGCCTGTTCCCTAAATTCTGCCGTATTTAGACTTGACTACCGACCTCTTGACGATGGAACATTTTTAATGTCATTGGACAGAGAATGTTAGGTTATCTACTGGTTATCATCGTAACTAAGTCATGAAATGAATGGGAGTACATAATTTTCTTGCAGAATTTCGTCTATAGTGCATCAACGTTTTAACTGAAACAGGATCTTTATACTTTTTCTCTTGTTTCTGTGCAGATTTATCCCTGAAGATGTCGCTGTGACGCGAAAACTAACTGGTTCGTAAATAAATGATACAATTCTACAGCCGTATAAGCACTCAGTACAAAATTTTATATTACTGACAGTATTTAAACGCAAAGAAATAGGTGCAAAAGTCTTAAACGCATACAGATTTAGATGTTAATCACCACATAACTAAGTACAGCTACGTTTGGTTGTCCAGGTTCCTTAACATTCAGTAATAAATTCGTTATATTGACGTGTATTTTACATAAATACAACGTACTGTAAGACGTGAAAGAAGTTTCCCTGTTTTACAGAAATATGACGTACTGTACGAGGTGAGAGCAGTTTCCGCAGATGCAATTTGTAGTACTGCTGTGGTTTAATTCGACAAGGTAAAGCAGTGTTTTAATATTAAAAATGAACGCAAAGTTCCAGATAATAATTTATTAACCACATTTCCGTGTTAAAATAATTATTCTTCCATATACTTATGCTACCTAAGAATTATGTATTATAATACTGTCCAAATACTTGTTTCTTAGGAAGTAGAACATTTTTATTTATTTATTTATTTATTTTTAAATATGTATTATGAAGACTTGCATAGATACATATATCACAGTGCTATTTAATGCATATTCAGGGGCCAAACAACGCTTTCTTCTTCTTTATAGACTTGGAAACATGCACTGTTATTTGTACAATTTTCTTTTTCATGTTACACACCACCATTTCACTTTTGGTGGCAATTTCGTGGTGATAATGATTCTCCCAGCTTACCTAACATGGTAGGTAAGAGTGCAGTTCCAGAAGACTGCTCCTAAGCAACAAATGTAAGTATAATTCAACTTAAACAGAGACCAATAAACTATACACAACCGTGTAAACATTATGGGCATCGAAAACTATGAAAAGTACCCGTTGAGAAAATAGTTAAAGGATAGGCCACTTTAAGAATGTGAATAGGAAAAATATAATTTTTTTAAAAATTGCATCACATTTCTTTTTAAAATTCTTTCCTAAGTTTTGGATATTACTGGTGTTAGCGAAGAAACAACAGCATTCTTTTTACATTTGTCCTTTCTTCCCATGGCTATGGACTACTTTTAGTGTTCTCAGTAAACTGAATCATTATTTTTTGGTTCATTTTACAAAGTAACGATCACAATTCGAAGAGTGACGAGCAGTGTGAGAGTAGGTGGCTGGCTCACCCAAATTTTTTCGTAAGTAGTCAGCCAGTCTCATTTCCCTGTGCTGTTCTTTTAGCTCTTTTGTGGTTTGTTTTCCCTCTTTTACTTTCTTGATTAGCTGTCTTGCCTCCTCATTGGATTTAATGCACGTGAGAGTGCCTGTACGATAGTCATTGTGTGGTCGTTTCGTGTGCGTGCGTGTACGACAGTTTTCGTTCTTATCCACAATCGATGTCAGGGCGCTGATAACCTCGCCGTTGGGCGCCCATAAGATCCCAAACCACACACACACACACACACACACATAAACAGGTCTTCTTGCGAACTGTTGTCCAGCGATTGACAGGCGGCGAAGAGGACAGCGTATCCGCTCCTGTGGACGAGTTAAATCCTTCCGTGAGCAGGTTGTGTCCAGTGTTCGCAAGGCTCCGTATCCACGTATCTCTGGACACCGACAAAGATACATCCCAATCTCGCTAATCCGACCTCGGATGGTCCGACTATCACATTTCCGGCGTTTGTTTGCGTGCACGGGGGCCGCTACATTCGGGTCTGGAATTGTCGATGACTCACCGTTTGCGATATGGATTAGCAGGCAGTTGACCGTTGACAGGTGCGCTAGTTCATTTACTTTTAGTACGAAATAACTTGTTTCTAATTCGATGAATAAGTGTTATTGTGCACGCATTCGTTTGATAAATTAAGTGTGCAAAAATAAATTGTGGGATCAATAGACATAAACATGTGAAGTTGTCTTTAACGGAGAAACCGAAAGTACTTGAAAGGATAGATAAAGACGAGTCTCTTCAAAACATTTCAAGTGATTTAGGGGCTGCCATAAGAATTGTTAAAGCCCGGAGAAGAAATAGGGAAATTCTTGACAGCCGTACAATGACGACTGATGATGAGAAAGGACTGAACATGTGCAAGGCTGTGAAGAAACCTACAAGTGACAGCATCATTAGTTTTTTGTGGATGTCGTTTCTGAAGATAAGAAGAGAGGGAACTACGTTGTATGGACCAATCATAAAAGATACTCTGATTTTGTGTCAAAAATAAAAAAAAAAACTAGAGAATGCTCCCTTCAAGAACTCTTGCTTCACAAAATAAGTCTGTAACAGATACAAAACTTGTCAAGGATTGAATAACAATTGCTATCTGTAGCAGCTCTAATAGCTGTCAAAAATATGCCACTGTTTGTGATCGGAAAGGCAAAAATCCAAATGGCGCTAAAAAGCATTACTATGTCATCACTGTCCGCCCCCGGTAGCTGAGTGGTCAGCGTAACAGACTGTCAATCCTAAGGGCCCGGGTTCGATTCCCGGCTGAGCCGGAGATTTTCTCCGCTCAGGGACTGGGTGTTGTGTTGTCCTAATCATCATCATTTCATCCCCATCGACGCGCAGGTCGCCGAAGTGGCGTCAAATCTAAAGACCTGCACCAGGCGAACGGTCTACCCAACGGGAGGCCCTAGCCACACGACATTTCCATTTCCAGGGCATCACTACCCGTATGTTATCGTAACCAAAAGGAAATATTGGTGGATTCCAGCCACATTAAGGAATGATTTTAAGATCAGTTCGTCCCTGACGTTGCAAAACCCCTAAAAGAAAAGAAAAAAACTCCCTGTGCATGCCATATGGATATTAGACAATGCGACATCTCACCCATCTGAAGATAAACCTGAAAAAGGTGAAATAAAAGCTTTTAATCCAGGCCATAGACCAAGGTGTCACTGAGTGGCTGAATAGGTGATGTAATCGAACGTACGGTGGATTATATTTTAAAGAAGACACAAACGGGCACTTGTTGTTTCAGATGAAAGCAATAAATACAAAAGTCGTACAATTGCTGAAGCTTGCGAAGATATGCCGGCATCAACGCTTAAAAGATCTTGGCACAAAAAATGAATGAAATGAAAGATTAAACATAAAAAAGAACGAGTGAAGAGAATCAAGGTGAAACAGTTCATGCAACAAGTGATGAAACCCAAGACGTACACAATCCAGCGATTTTAGGACACTTACAAAACCGTACAACCGGACGTCGCGTCCAGTGAAGTGATGGAGTGGATCAGTACATAATTACAGATGATGTTGTCTGCAGAACGAAGAATAAGACAATGAATGACGATCAAGTCCTTCCATTGTAAGATGAGAAACCGAAAAGAACAAGAAAGAAGATAATTACAACTAAGACAATGAACCTATGACTCGAGCATCACATATAGGCACTAAAAATGCACTTGATTTAGTCCTTCAGTACATCAATAAAGTTCTACACCAACCGACATTTTGTGGTTTGGGAAATTGCGGTAAATAGAACATTACAGACTATTTTTCGTCCTGCTTATGAACAGGTCATGTTTTATCGTGTGATTTCTTGTTTCTTTAACAGTTAAACGCGAATTATTTGTGGGTCATTGCAGGACTGTAATAAGGTGTACACAGCTGTTAAAATTTTACTCATAGTAACACACACTTCTGTGTAAACTTTTGTAGTGAGTCGACGTTTTCTTTTCTCCTTGTTTCTGTTTTAACATGGAACAATATTTCAGACATCATTTACAGTGAAAAATTAAATTTGCACTGTTCTATATTGTGATGTTAAGGTCAACAAAAGTGTTGTTCAGCTAAGCCGACATTTTTTGCGTTGCGACCATCTTCATACTCCCTTGGGGGTCGAATGAACGAAGTTTTACTGTACTCCTAAAGAGCACTGTGCAAGTCCTGGAACCCTTCCTGAACCCAGATGTAATAGAATTAGGAAAATCCATCTTTTTGCAACGATTCTCAACAAGAACGATACACGACTGTTCTTCCTGACTTACCACTATAGCCAGCAGCCGGCCGGAGTGGCCGAGCGGTTCTAGGCGCTACAGTCTGGAACCGCGAGACCGCTACGGTCGCAGGTTCGAATCCTGCATCGGGCATGGATGTGTGTGGTGTCATTAGGTTAGTTAGGTTTAAGTAGTTCTAAGTTCTAGGGGACTGATGACCTCAGAAGTTAAATCCCATAGTGCTCAGAGCCATTTGAACCATTTTTATATAGCCAGCAGGTATCTCAAATCAAATTTTCAAATGTGTGTGAAGCTTAGGTCATCAGTCCTTAAGCTTACACACTACTTAACCTAAATTATCCTAAGGACAAACACACGCCGCCATGCCCAAGGGAGGACTCGAACCTCCGCCGGGGCCAGCCGCACAGTCCATGACTGGTGCTCCAAGACCCCTCGGCTAATCCCGCGCGGTGCAGGTATCTCAACGGCTGTTTCATTTCCCTCTTGTCGCGGCTGCGCCGTTTTGTTAGCGTTCCTCAAAAGGCGTGCTCCATTATTATAGTACATATGCAGCGTCCTTTTGGACAGTTTAACACGAAGAACAGAACGATATACCCGGTGGTTATAGTTAAAGTGTTGCTACTCACACAGGTCCTGTGTGGGCCGTTATAATATGACTGCCAAACTTGTTAGATATTCAACTGCGTTAATGTGTGTCTGGTTTACGCTGGAAAAACATTAGTTCCAATTTTTTCCACCAGTTGCCAATCTCCCGCTGGGAGTACAAGACAGAAGTATAGAAATGTTTCCATAAGCAATGGATAAGGAACGGGACGTGGGCAGAAAAGGTCAGACAAGTGAGAAAGGCACAAAGTTAATTTTATGATAGACCACCACTTATACAGTTCGTTGAATATGAACACTAGAGAAGACGACTAATGCCGCATCAGTGAAACGATTTGTTCAACAGTTACTTGCAGCAGTTCCGGTGCAATCTGAGCAAAGTGCTCCTGTGTACTGGCCTTCAGATCAGGTAGAGACCGATCGTGTCCCTGGCAAATGCGTTCTTTGACATACCACCAGAGACACAAGTCACATGGATTCATATCAGCTGATCTTGGAGGCTCTGCATAAGGAGATCTCTGGAAATGCAGAAGATGACATTAAGCAGATTTTCAACTGGGCAAGCAACCTGAGGTGTTGCCCATCTTGCTTGAAACAGTGGTATCCACACAGTTGCGCTCTTCCAAAAGAGGAAGCACATGCTGTACAAGGAGGTCTCGAAAATTTGCAGACGTCACGGTATATTTTCCACTCAAAATTCTGCAGTTCTGTGTATCCACTGCACCCTCTTGTACAAAATGTTCCTCATCACTCCCTAGAATATTGCCCTTCCACTTTTTTTTTTTTTTTTGTCATCAGTCTACTGACTGGTTTGATGCGGCCAGCCACTAATTCCTTTCCTGCGCCAACCTCTTCATCTCAGAGTAGCACTTGCAACCTACGTCCTCAATTATATGCTGGATGTATTACAATCTCTGTCTTCCTCTACAGTTTTTGCCCTCTACAGCTCCCTCTAGTACCATGGAAGTCATTCCCTTATGTCTTAGCAGATGTCCTATCATCCTGTCCCTTCTCCTTATCAGAACCCTACACCTGTTATACCATTTTCTACTGCTACCATCACGGTGTATAAATTCCGTTTCATAACCAAATTTTGCCAGAAAGCTGTCTACACTCACGGAATCGTTAAACTTTACAAAAATGCAGTGTTCATCAGAGTCTAGCTGCATGGTATGAACAGATTCAGAATTCAGGCCAATTCAGAATGAAGGCCAATTACCTCGGTAATCCAGTCGTGTATTTCAAGTGTAGAGGGCTGTACTCGACGGGTGTACTTGTCGAAGGTGAAAATCACGGTGTTTTTTCTCACGGAGTTTGCCATGGTGTTCTGCAGCGAAGAAATCTCGGACAACGCCGAAATCCCAACGGCACAACGTAGAAAGATGACACGAACGAAGACCAAATGCTCAATTGATAACGCTTAATTCACGTGCAAAACGTCAATAAACGAGCACGAAACACGAAAACACTGGCGTAAACACTGAACGTTCACAGAGCAAACTTGAGGAGCGTGCGACCGCTGCGACAGCTAAAGCCAGACTGTAGACCACGGGGTTATATGTCATCAATTTCCATCCGCACCAGAAAGAGAAAAGCAAATTTAGAACGTTGCTGCGGATCATGAGGTTGCGGGTGCTGCACCGTCTGGGTCTTGTACTGGTATCAGAGTAAAAACTGGTGGATAAAACTGGAACTAATTTTTAGTAGGGTAAACGGTTGCGCATTAACGCATTGGCATATCTACCAGGTTTCGCTGTCATACGATAATTACAACCCACACTGGACCTGCATATTAATTGTAACCACTTGGAACTAATCATAGATGAGCCATCTTCGGATCATCACCATCAAAAATACCCTCCGAGCTAGAACTGTTATTAAATTATTTAATGTTTATACGTATCTCAGTACGTGCTTTCTAGTACGATATTACTCGGACAATAGAGGATCACACGATCCGTGGAAGTTATAACCGCGCATAGCACTTCCTTCCTGCTGCGAGAACGTGATCAGAACCACTAGATCTGTCTCGCACAGGTCTGTTGGTGGAGTGTCTCAGCCCCTGCTTTCGAGCGAAGGAGGACGCTGTGGTGAATAATGCATGGCGCGCAAGTCGCGCTCGTGTTCTCGTCCAAGGAACACCCAGACCAGGCCAAAGTTAGAGCCTCGTGGATTCCGCTCCTCCAAGGAGTAATTTAGTTCCGGGGCGCCTATGAATACCGACCACCATACCGACGTTTCTCATGGTCTGATGTACTTGCTTGAGGTGTAACACCTGTGCATCGCTCCAATAAAAATCAGACCAGAGAGTTTCGTACAGACGATGAGTCATGGTTCTATCACGATAAGTGTATACTTATGATCGAGCAGACCTGTTAGTTCCGAGCAGAAACGGCTGTGGCCGAAAGGTATCACTATCGTACAGATTATGAAATCCTTTATAGAAAAAACAATCTATTTTGGAAACTAAATTTTACCTTCTGTGAATGTTATGTCTTTTATTAATTGTTGTTTATTTAATACGTTTAGTTATTAGTGTGAAATGAAGGTGCGGATGCGAAGTAACATGACTACTGAATATTGTTGTGTCTATTAAAGGTGTACATGATAGCGTGAGAAATATCTGTAAAATGAGAGTGAGCAATTTGCTCAGAGGAGGTTTTGTGTAGCGCAGTTAGAAAATTTATGGTACTGGGTAACAAGAAACATTTTACGATAATTCACTTTTTTAAAGAGGCAGTAATTTTGATATTTGTATGTTTTCAGCTTTACTGTATGATTAAATGATGATGGCGTCCTCTTGGGTAAAATATTCCGGAGTTAAAATAGTCCCCCATTCGGATCTCCGGGCGGGGACTACTCAAGAGGACGTCGTTATCAGGAGAAAGAAAACTGGCATTCTACGGATCGGAGCGTGGAATGTCAGATCCCTTAATCGGGCAGATAGGTTAGAAAATTTAAAAAGGGAAATGGATAGGTTAAAGTTAGATATAGTGGGAATTAGTGAAGTTCGGTGACAGGAGGAACAAGACTTTTGGTCAGGTGATTACAGGGTTATAAATACAAAATCAAATAGGGGTAATGCAGGAGTATGTTTAATAATGAATAAAAAAATAGGAGTGCGGGTTAGCTACTACAAACAGCATAGTGAACGCATTATTGCGGCCAAGATAGACACAAAGCCCATGCCTACTACAGTAGTACAAGTTTATATGCCAACTAGCTCTGCAGATGATGAAGAAATTGATGAAATTTATGACGAGATAAAAGAAATTATTCAGGTAGTGAAGGGAGACGAAAATTCAATAGTCATGGGTGACTGGAATTCGTCAGTAGGAAAAGGGAGAGAAGGAAACATAGTAGGTGAATATGGATTGGGGGGAAGAAATGAAAGAGGAAGCCGCCTTGTAGAATTTTGCACAGAGCATAACTTAATCATAGCTAACACTTGGTTCAAGAATCATAAAAGAAGGTTGTATACCTGGAAGAATCCTGGAGATACTAATAGGTATCAGATAGATTATATAATGGTAAGACAGAGATTTAGGAACCAGGTTTTAAATTGTAAGACATTTCCAGGGCCAGATGTGGATGCCGACCACAATCTATTGGTTATGAACTGCAGATTGAAACTGAAGAAACTGCAAAAAGGTGGGAATTTAAGGAGATGGGACCTGGATAAACTGAAAGAACCAGAGGTTGTAGAGAGTTTCAGGGAGAGCATAAGGGAACAATTGACAGGAATGGGGGAAAGAAATACAGTAGAAGAAGAATGGGTAGCTCTGAGGGATGAAGTAGTGAAGGCAGCAGAGGATCAAGTAGGTAAAAAGACGAGGGCTAATAGAAATCCTCGGGTAACAGAAGAAATATTGAATTTAATTGATGAAAGGAGAAAATATAAAAATGCAGTAAATGAAGCAGGCAAAAGGGAATACAAACGTCTCAAAAATGAGATCGACAGAAAGTGCAAAATGGCTAAGCAGGGATGGCTAGAGGACAAATGTAAGGATGTAGAGGCTTGTCTCACTAGGGGTAAGATAGATACTGCCTACAGGAAAATTAAAGAGACCTTTGGAGAGAAGAGAACCACTTGTATGAATATCAAGAGCTCAGATGGCAACCCAGTTCTAAGCAAAGAAGGGAAGGCATAAAGGTGGAAGGAGTATATAGAGGGTTTATACAAGGGCGATGTACTTGAGGACAGTATTATGGAAATGGAAGAGGATGTAGATGAAGATGAAATGGGAGATAAGATACTGCGTGAAGAGTTTGACAGAGCACTGAAAGACCTGAGTCGAAACAAGGCCCCGGGAGTAGACAACATTCCATTAGAACTACTGATGGCCTTGGGAGAGCCAGTCATGACAAAACTCTACTATCTGGTGAGCAAGATGTATGAGACAGGCGAAATACCCACAGACTTCAAGAAGAATATAATAATTCCAATCCCAAAGAAAGCAGGTGTTGACAGATGTGAAAATTACCGAACTATCAGTTTAATAAGTCACAGCTGCAAAATACTAACGCGAATTCTTTACAGACGAATGGAAAAACTGGTAGAAGCGGACCTCGGGGAAGATCAGTTTGGATTCCGTAGAAATGTTGGAACACGTGAGGCAATACCAACCTTACGACTTATCTTAGAAGAAAGATTAAGAAAAGACAAACCTACGTTTCTAGCATTTGTAGACTTAGAGAAAGCTTTTGACAACGTTAACTGGAGTACTCTCTTTCAAATTCTGAAGGTGGCAGGGGTAAAATACAGGGAGCGAAAGGCTATTTACAATTTGTACAGAAACCAGATGGCAGTTATAAGAGTCGAGGGGCATGAAAGGGAAGCAATGGTTGGGAAAGGAGTGAGACAGGGTTGTAGCCTCTCCCCGATGTTATTCAATCTGTATATTGAGCAAGCAGTAAAGGAAACAAAAGAAAAATTCGGAGTAGGTATTAAAATTCATGGAGAAGAAATAAAAACTTTGAGGTTCGCCGATGACATTGTAATTCTGTCAGAGACAGCAAAGGACTTGGAAGAGCAGTTGAACGGAATGGACAGTGTCTTGAAAGGAGGATATAAGATGAACATCAACAAAAGCAAACCGAGGATAATGGAATGTAGTCAAATTAAATCGGGTGATGCTGAGGGGATTAGATTAGGAAATGAGACACTTAAAGTAGTAAAGGAGTTTTGCTATTTAGGGAGCAAAATAACTGATGATGGTCGAAGTAGAGAAGATATAAAATGTAGACTGGCAATGGCAAGGAAAGCGTTTCTCAAGAAGAGAAATTTGTTAACATCGAGTATAGATTTTGGTGTCAGGAAGTCGTTTCTGAAAGTATTTGTATGGAGTGTAGCCATGTATGGAAGTGAAACATGGACGATAACCAGTTTGGACAAGAAGAGAATAGAAGCTTTCGAAATGTGGTGCTACAGAAGAATGCTGAAGATAAGGTGGGTAGATCACGTAACTAATGAGGAGGTATTGAATAGGATTGGGGAGAAGAGAAGTTTGTGGCACAACTTGACTAGAAGAAGGGATCGGTTGGTAGGACATGTTTTGAGGCATCAAGGGATCACAAATTTAGCATTGGAGGGCAGCGTGGAGGGTAAAAATCGTAGAGGGAGACCAAGAGATGAATACACTAAGCAAATTCAGAAGGATGTAGGTTGCAGTAGGTACTGGGAGATGAAGAAGCTTGCACAGGATAGAGTAGCATGGAGAGCTGCATCAAACCAGTCTCAGGACTGAAGACCACAACAACAACAACATGTTTTCAAAATTTTTTCATTTAATAAATTGCTCATAAAAGCCATTAAGCTTTGCTAAAATTTGAAGATAAAAATCGTAAGTCAAGTTCGCTCACTGATGAGCCATCTTCGGATCAACAAAAGTTATTACTTAATTCACTGTGTGTCAGCCACCAGGCATTACTCATCTTCATAATCTATTGAACTGAATAGTTCGTCATGTACCTACTAAAGTAGAAGCTCTTTATGGTCATCAGTAAAGGAATTTTTGTTGTCTTCCCTTAGGATTTTCATCCACAGATTTCAACATAACAGATCTCGTATCTCTTTATTTGACAATGTCAAATAACAACACATTTAGTTGGGATGTGGAAGACCGCGGAGTAGCGATGGTTTATACTGACAGACCATAGGCTGTAATGTTGTCAACCAATGAGAGTGGAGCACGTGGAGACTAGATTAACTTCGGAGCTCAGCCTCCATCATGTTCAGATGCTTCTATATGGAGCTCTGAATAGATGTGATAACTCTGCTGAATTATGGGTTGAAAATGACCGTGGAGTGCCGCAAAGTGAACGTGAACAAGTGAGAAAGACGAACGCGTGGTATTCTGGATTTAATGTGTACAAGGTGACTTTTAAATTAACCAAGATTCGCGTTGCGTATTGTGCAAGTCGGAACCGAGAACTGAACGGTCAATGAGATCGAGTTTTGGAATATTTTGAGAGAGAATCCTCTCACAGACAATCCGTTTTGTAATCTTTACGGTAAAGGGTTCGGTTAGCTTCCGTGAGTTGGTTATTACGAATAAGTGTGATTGCGTGTGAATGACGAAACAGTAAGTACAGATTAATACGGACTTGGTGATGTTTTGTATAAAAGGGATAGTAATATATGGCAAGATTTCATTCAAAAATGATCTATCCCTTGCCACGCGGAGTGGCCGTGCGGTTTAAGGCGCGATGTCACGGATTGCGCGGCTCCTCCCGGCGGAGGTTCGAGTCCTCCCTTGGGCATGGGTGTGTGTGTTTGTCCTTAGGATAAGTTGTTTTAAGTTGGTTTAAGCAGTGTGTAAGTCTAAAGACCGATGACCTCAGCAGTTTGGTCCCTTAGGAATTCACAAACATTTGAATATTTTGATCTATCCTATATTGGCTCAGTTACCACAATGTAGAAAACATTTGATTCAACCTGTATAGGCGTATCTTGATAGTGGTTTAGTGGTTCTACAACCGCTTCTCCAGTAAATAAACGTTACTCGTTCACTGCAGATGTGACTGGACGATTTGCTGTAGGAGGAACAATTAACTTTGCCCTTGCATGCTCTCCAGACACAACGGAAATGCATACTCAAGAAAAGATAACTTCCTGCCACTTCCTTACACGCTGCACCTCGTCGACTGCGTGATGTTCGAGAATCGGGTGAAGCGCTGTAATGTTTGAAAGCCGCAGTCAAGAGGAGAAGGTTTGAAATCACCATCAGACTCTGGCACTCAGCAAAATATTTACATTTTCAAAGGAGAAAGTTGGTGATTTTAATTTCGTGGAAAAATGCATCTGCTATGATGATTGCCACATCAAATCGCGTAGTACATCCATGACACCCTCTTATCGAAAATTTATCGATATCTGCTGTCATTCTTATCCTTCGCAGCAATACCCTAGAAGAGAACGGGCAGCTTTTTTTGTAGGTTTGTTGCACGTTCAAAACGTAGTTTTTGGCTCGCTTTGTCCATAACGTTTTGTGTGTAATGTTTTCAATTTAAGTTACTTTTAATTGTAATGCCTAGGTATTTAGATGAAACGACAACCTTTAAATTTGTGTGATTTATTGTAAGCCGTAATTTAACATATATTTTTATGACTCATGTCGAGGAACTCACGATATACACTGTTTAAAATCAGTTGACACTTTCCTCATCGCACAGACGTCTGAATCGTTTCGCAATTTGTATTGATCTTCTGATGAGTTTACTGGACGTTAAAAAACAGAATTATCTGCAAACAATCTAATAGGACTCCTTAGATTGACTCTTAAATCGTTTACATAGATAAGGATCAGCAGAAGGCCTATAACAGTTCATTTGGGAACTACAGATACGACTTCTGTTGCAAGGATCGCGATATAGTCCAGCAAAATTTTCCCTGTGATCCAGGAAGATTATATAAACCATTTATCCCTCCTACAAGTCGCCATGCCAATTATCTGTTATGTTTCGACACATATTTGCAATTTCGTTTCTGCAATGTATAGTTGGAGTCACCGCGCACAAGTACTGCGCATGTCTCTCATTCGAAGCCCAGTTCCGGGTGAAACGTCGGTTTCTTTCCCTTTGTGAAATCCCCTGCGTGCGAAAAGCTATCTGGTCCTAGTAAATTAATTCTGAGCTGGGAATGCCTCTAATATCTAAGTTAATAGATCTTAATGTGGGCAATTTTAATGGATAACTCGACCTCCTGACAATAGCTATAGATCCTGAAGTGGAAGTTTACACAAAACTTTATTTTAATATGAATAGGTGTTTAAGGAAAACAGTCACTCAGTAAATACAAAATTAATTAACTAAAGTATAGTAAAAGAATGTACAGTTTATTCAAGATCGCTGAATGATTCATAAATTCAGTGCTTATAACTTTAACTATAGCATTTTGAATGGTTTGTAGAGTTACGTTCCTCAGGGAAATAATCAAGCTATTCTGACGCAAAATATGATACAGTAATTTGGTCTGAAAATTCGTTCACCCCAAACATACACGGTGTCCGGGTACTTGCTGATTAATCAATAGGCTCATGCATCCAATACAGCAACTGTGAATCCGAGACAGGTTATCGTACAGAAATCCGTAAGACTGGACCAAGAATGCCTTATCACACGGGTACTGCAACTTACAAGGACCATAATTATTCTAGGACGGCTATGCTGGCCACCGCTGACGTGCGGATGCCTTTGCTGTAGAGGATGTGGGGGCGGTACTGCAGCTGCATCTCTGAACCCCGGTCGCTGCTAAGATGCTCTCTAATGACCACAACTTCATTGTCACAACTGCGCGCTCCGAAATCCGTCCACTGTGCACTCTCGCGACACCCACTCATTTATTAGTATCTTCCTACGTTCAACAATACCGTTCTGCCAAGCCATACAAGCCGCCAGTGGCGAGAAGTGTGTACACAGCGGCCCAATAGCGTGGATTCCCTCCAGCACACAGAAACCCTTCAAGACAACGCGTCACGATACCAATCGTATCACAAGTCGCTTTCATAATAAAAAAAAAAAAAAAAAATGTCGCTTCAGCTACGCCTCTGTGACGTTACTAATTTACCATGTAACGTTCTATGTAAAAGTTTTGTGTTTTTGTTTGTTAATGAATATGCCATGCGTAATGTTTGCCTTACGCAAATTTGCTTGTGATGTGTTGTTAAGCAAATGACTTAGTCTACAAAACCAATACGCAGTTTTCATAATGAAATCAATCACCCTGAAATTTACCCAGTCTCGTGAGCACCGTGTTCTATGGTCCTGTGCAATAAATTGATAAAATTCTCTATAATAAACTGTAGGTAGCCTGTCTGTATGTTGGCAGCGCTATAGACTGTGTTAATATCGCTGACAGTGCTCTGCGCCCTCAGCAAGAGTTTCTGCGGTTGGACGGGCTAGCAGTTAGCGAGGGGTTAGGGAAGTGTATGGACATGTTTTTCTTAGTGGAAACTCTGTGTTGATAGGACATGCACTATAAAGTGAGACGAAAGGAAATGTAATATGAGGATGGATATTGTTGGTAATGTTTGGGTTGTGGAATTATTGACAACTATATAATTTTTAGAAAATTAAAAAGGTAAAACTTTCTAAGTACATTGTTTGCTCTTCAACAAAATCTTTCTGTCTTTTTTTAACCATATGCTTGCTAGTAGTTCGAGTCTATAGTAGTTAGAATCTTTTTATTTGGCTGGCTGTAGTTGCTGCTTGCTGTAATTGCTGTAGTTCGTATTATGAGCGCACGGAGTGGCCGTTCGGTTTGAGGCGCCATGTCATGGATTGCGCGGCCCATCCCGCCGTAGGTTCGAGTCGTCCCTCGGGCAAGGCTGTGTGTGTTGTTCTAAGTTAGTTTAATCAGTATGCAAGTCTAGTGACCGATGATGTCAGCAGTTTGGTTCCTCAGGAATTCATACACATTAAGATTTTCTGTGAAGTAAGTGACTTATAAATAAAAATGGGGTTCGTGATTGAAATGAGTTTAGGCAATGAACAGAGTTGGAAGTAGTTTCATATTTATTTAATGTCATATTTTTTTGGACTTTTGTTATTGTTGCGATTTCTTCCAATTCAGCATCATTCTTTTGTTTTAATTACTGGAAGTCATGTTGTCACTGTATAGCAGTCAGATTACGTTGGCCTTGTATATTGCGGGTAATAAATGAATAGGTTAAATTTGTGTTGTCTTTGTCAGGGAAAATTCTGTAGGTCATTGTTTAAATAATTAAAAGCATAGTTTCAAAACAATATTCCTTAGTTCTACAGTCGCAACGGATATAATCTTGGAATTGTGTTCTTTCCACAGTGGGCATAGTAAATAGCGAAGTGCAATTACGGTCGTAAAATAGCTTCGTACAAATAATATCAGTAGACTGGTTAACAAATGAAGAACCATGCAAATGTTCAATGAAAATACTAGTTATTAGCTCAGCGTTGTGCAATGCTGCTCGCATTGAAGCTGTTACAAACATTAACATTTTTCTGATCCTCGCACATTAATATTTTTCTGATTCTGGTTGAAAAATCATTTCTTTTAAAAAATATTCATTGGATTTAAATAAAGACGACATGGAAGAGGATGAGGCACTGATACGGGCATATGCTACGACCAAATGGACAAGAGCCAATATTTGTTATCTATCAGTATCACCTCAATTCTTGATAATCTATAGTATCCTTACAAATTAATGATACACACTTTACACTTTTATAGAAATTACTGGGACCTAACATTTACGGAGTCTTTGTGAGCACAAACAATACCATTCATCTCTTCATTTTATAAAAACTGTATTACGCTGCATCCATAGACCAACAACTAAATTCTCACAGCTAGCCACTAGCTAAGTCTAACATCCTACCTATAACAGGGTGCAACAGCAACTGCTACTGTGCTCAGCGCGCCCCTACTTACAATCAATTCTGCCACTCAGGCAACATCTCTGGTTCAGTGGTATCAAAAATACAGTCTCTTCTACAAATGACAATCGTTTCAGGTAATTTTTCGTGAATTATATTAGAAAAACGGGCTCCGCGTGCAAGTGGACCCCTCACAAGCAATGTCATGGTTTAGCACCCAGCACTGTAGCCTTGCATCAGGGGCCTCTGGAATTAGACAGCCGTACACGAGGCTAGGCTCATTATTTCTGCACTCCGTGAGTCTTCGGGAAATCAAGCGATGGCAGTTCAAATAAACTTTTCCCGAAGCATAGGAAAGCTGTGCTCTCCCTTTGTTTGCATGGCTACTCACTCTTTTTCCGTTAGGCAGGTCCAGGTTGTAAAATACACAACAGCTGCTGGACCCCTCTGGCAGAACACTGGTGACACAGATTCTCCGAACACAGACACCTGAGACCAGAGTATCCACTCACAGCAGAGAACCTCTCTTTCTTTTCGTAGTAATCTGTCCATTCTATCCCAAATACGAAGCACTGTGCCTCATCACATGTACCAAACCATTGCAGCCCCAAGCTGAAATCAAAAGAAATGAGGATAAACAGTCTATTCTCACGTTTCCCATTAAGAAAAGCTGACTTGCTTCTCATTGATTATCACTAACGGAGAAAAGAAACAAAATTTAGTGAAGAAGACAATCTGAGTACAATGGAGCAGTTGAGCCTGTTGTTACAGACACGTAACTTCTGCCAAGAGATCCTATGGTATTTTCAATGTGAAATAAGAATATCTAAAACATTAAACTTTTAATTTATTTGAATTTGCAATTTTAATGATGGCTAAAGAAAGGTAAAGCGTCGGCTACGGCTATTAATAAGAACCATTCCCGTAACCTCTTTTTAAGACTGGATGCACGAAACAGGCAAATAAGCCTTAATCCTGTACACACAAGCGGTATTGTCCTACATTTGCATTTATTTCAGTGAATTAGAACTGCCACAGTAAAGTCAAAAATATCTTCAAGGATAGAAGGAATTCGAGAGGAGCCTTTGTTGCTTGTACCAGCATGTTGAAAATCTATGTTGCAGAGATATTCCTAATTTTTCTCAGTCTGATGCATTTAAGTGAAGGTGCAATGATCACAACCGGTATTCTGCCGAAACTGAAAGTTTCCCCGTTGCCTGTGCCACTGTGTGTTTGTCTGCCTTTTCCTAAATGAGTCCTAGCGAACTCCCGGAGTTCATCTGCAGTACAATTCGCATGCCATCAGCGTTCCTTCTCCAATACAGCTCTGTTTAGGTGGTGACTTCTCCTCTTAAAGTTAAAGAAAGTAAAGAATAACAAAAATCGTGCTGAAGCGATAGGAGGCTTCTTTGCTCATAACGTTCATATGTATCGTTTTATATTCTCACTGACCCATTGATGGATCCCAGAATATATGAGATATTTATGTTACGAGTATGATGCATGACAAGCAGACCCCAAGCAATTTTCAGATAGTACATTCACCCGTGCTACGAGCAAATTTATCGCTATCATTTATCGCAATCGCCGAGAAATTCCATTCAATTGCCTCTTCATCATAGGCCTTTCATCCAATGCTGTGCTTTCACATGACTATTCCCTTCATGTCTAGTAGCTCATAAAAATTTATGGTTTATGAGTTACTGTCCATCCTGCAATGTCGATGTCATTCAGAATATTGGGATTCCGGATTAGAGCCGTATGTCAGTGGAAGGAGGCGCCGGTGTTCTCCAGTGAATCACTTGTCATCTGTTACTTGATTCTAAATGAAATTTTATATTTAAAAAAAGGCTATAGGAGAGACGTGGCGTTTCCCAGGTATTTATTTATAGGTGCGCTTTCCCCCCGTACATGCAGCGTCTGTCCTTGTGCTTAATGTTTATGACATCATTATTTCTGATATAATTTAGCACTTACATTCAATGGTATATGTGCATACAGTCTGTAAAATATGTAGCGTTTACAGTTAATAGTAATGATGTAATAAATTATAATGTCATGCCTCAGACGGCACTTTTAATGCATGAACAGCAGAAAGGTAGTAAGAGATAAACATTTTTTCTTTCATAATTTTTTAGGGGTTGTCACCGAGAAAAAATTTCCTAATGATTTGAAATTACGTGTAAACTTTGTTGCAAATATTTAAGTGCTCACATTCGAAAATACTGATCGGTTTCCGCAAATTTTGGGACTTAAGTAAATGTATGTCTCAATACAATATTGTACATATGATGAAAATACATCTCAGTAGATTTGCATCATATATACAGTATTTTATTGAGATTTATTTGCATAAGATCCGATGGTGACCACTTAGATTTGCCGAAACCGATGGCTAAAAACATAATTAACGATCTTGGCTGTTAAAGTTTTTACTTCCGTATTTCACAATACTCCAGATGTCGTCCACACTTGAACGACGTTGAGCATTTATGCAAATCAAACGAGGCATATCCTCAAAGGGAGTAGTGTATAGGTGTTTTTAAAACTGCTATCCCAAAATAAACGTCTACTTTCTTATCTAATACGACACATCACTCTTCTCGAAATGTGGCAACACTCCCCACAAACGAACATCAGATTGAACATTTCGTGATTGGTGCAAAGTGTGCTCACATGTATCGAACATTTGGACATTAATAGAAAGTAGGCGAATAGTATTAGAAAATCTGAAACAGCAAGACGGGTGGCTGTAGCTGAAGACGGATGCATGGTGAATATCATGTGGGTACCGATTGTGGAGACGATGACAACGACAACGTACTGCAGAATTTTGTGTTGAAGAAGGTTCAAACCATAGTTCTTCAAAAGCAAAATATGACGTAATTTAATACGTGATAAATGCGGCAACACACCTAGCAAATGTGTCTTCCCAGCAACCCTGGCTTAGGAATAAGGCTACATTGTTGAGTCAGACGTATTGAAGATCTTGACTGAAATCGGGTGCTCAACTATGATGAAATGTCTAAATGATTTGATACTGTCTGGAGCTAACAATTTTTCTTTATTCGTTGTACAACTGCGCCATTTTCAAGTATCCTGTTAAACGAAAGCAGTTTGGACTCATTGCATTGACAGTCGGTTAAAATTTGACCACAGTAACAAATCAGATCTTAAGTTGTGATGGGGTTAAGGAAACTTTCCTGCAAAAAGAGTCATCGATCGCACATTATCCCATACAAGTCTCTTTGCATGCCATATTCAAATGATTCCAGCAATAAGTGTCGCACCTGCATTCTAATTCTGAATTACGGTGGAGGCCTTTCAAATATAACATGTCCAGAGTATTCTGCATCGTAATGTGCTATCGCTGAACTTTTGTGCAGTAAGTTTTTATTAACCGCAGCACTTTTTAAGGTGTTATTTGTTCCCATGTTCAACAGTCAACCGATTGCCAGTCCAGCGAATTCATGTTGCTGTCGTTTAAAAGGATTTTTGAAAATGGTATGACACCAGTTTGTACCATAGTACAAAGAATAATTAAAAAGTTATTGCTGTAGTCAACAGCAAATCATTTAAGCATATTGAAAATTCGGTAGTGTTAATAATTAAGTAGCATGAAAAGCTACAACTAAAAAAAATACGCAAGAAACCGTGAAATCTCTACATATAAAAGAAAATGTCCTGACTGTCTAACTCATCATCTCTCTGTCCAAACTGGTAAGGATACAAACTTGAAATTTGAAGAGGGTGCTAAACTTACACTGTGGGCATCATTTAAAATGATATTTTCGAATGATGTTTTTTTTTTAAAATATGTCACCATTAAAGCAATTTTTAAGCTATATCTACAAAAATTGGCATTTGTCTTCTCAAGCAGAGATAAAAAATACATTTTTCGGCATTTCAGGAGGATTAACAAACACGATGGTGAAATAGTAGGTGATATTTTTAAAATCATTACGAAGGAACTATTAAAGCATTTTTCAAGTTACAGCTATGCAAATTGGTATTTGACTTCTTGATTAGAAATAAAATACACATGATGAAAGTTTTTATGTAAATATTTCAGTACGAGAACATTTTTGTTACTAAGTCTCTGAAGACTTGTGTCTGGCTTCTTGGTTAGAAATTAAAAAAATACTTGTTTCAGTGTTTTTTGAAATATATCATCTAAAAGGATGAGACAGGGGATGGAAATTTTTATGAAAATATTTCGTCACATCAAAACGTTTTTAAAGCTACGTCTATGAAAATTGGTATTTGATTTCTAAAGGAATGAGAGTTTCTGTGGAGACATCTCCACAGGATTAATAAAAACCAACTCCAGCTACTAGCATCGCTTTTTGGTCCGAAGTACATTCGGATAGGACCGTACTTCTATGGGCTTAGTTAGCGAGAAGAGTTGAGAAGATAGTGCAATACATGAACAACATGAAATTTCGATTAAAGAGAAACAAAAATAATCTGCCCACACCGAACTGTCTACTCGAGTGAAGCAGTAGGTGTTACGCTAGTTAATCATATTGGTAATATGCTAAAGTAGTGGGAGTAAAATTTGAACATTCACCTTCAATGTCCTAAACTGTGTTTTCCAACGTAATATAGTATACGTTGTCTCACATGAATCATAACTATGTATATGTATAAATTATCTTCCAGTACGAATGGTAACATCTTTAAATGACTGCCGTAACCACTGCAGTGTGATTCACATTCGATGCATTCTCTGTCTCCGGCTTTGCACGAGAACCAGTTTTCCCACGGTCCGGCTTGTTGCTGTGGGTTTGTGTGGGTGTGTGTCAGGTGGCGTATCTGCTTTTAACAGAGAGCTCAGTCGAGCGGCCTTGGAAAGCAAGCGTCCGAGAAAATAGTTCTTCTCACTGCTGTGCCAGTAGTATCTGCTCAGAGAACTGCGAACAGATGCAAGCTTTACAGAACAAAGGTATTGCATCGATTGACGTCAGTAATAAAAATGGCTACTGCAATCTAATTTCTTTTTTCTGATGTACTATGGCCGCATTTAGTGGGTACGGCCGGGAGGGATTAGCCGAGCGGTCTAAGGCGCTGCAGTCATGGACTGTGCGGTTGGTCCCGGCGGAGGTTCGAGTCCTCCCTCGGGCATGGGTGTGTGTCTTTGTCCTTAAGATAAATTAGATTAAGTAGTGTGTAAGCTTAGGGACTGATGACCTTAGCAGTTAAGTCCCATAAGATATCACACACATTTTTAGTGGGTACGAGTAATAATTATTCGGAAAAACATCATCAGCTAGCTACATTTATAACCTCTACGTGATGCGAGGAGCATGGTGTGAATTACCGCGACATTGCTCGAACAGTCCACGGGTGTACTGCCGGTCCATAGTGTCCAACTATGGACCGGCAGTACACCCGTGGACTGTTTGAGGAACAAATACGCCGGGAGAAACTAAAGAATCATACCGCGACATTAATTATTGGACCGACGTCTGTCCACCAAAGCATAACTTCGGTACCTATGTGATCAAGATACTATAACCTTTTTCCTTTTTTTTAAAAGGAAATTAACAACTTACGAAAACAGCTACGGATATTTCATGCGGCTATGTCACTAGACGTTTTTCATGATGCGAGCTACCACCTTTCCTGTCTGTAATTTCATTCAATCGCAGTACCGAGCACAGTAGTTCAGTCGTAATAATAGGATCACGTCCTGAATACTTAGTTTTACTAATTCGCGTCCATCCATTTGTTTGCACAAACAGAACTGCCTTCATATTTTATACAAGTAGTATCTTTTTCATTTACGTACCAGTTGTTGATGTGTAATAGTAACTATGTAAAATAAAAACTACAACCTAGCGTAGTAACAGTAACAATGACCCAAGAGAGTAAATTCATATAAAAAGCACAATTCAGTTATAGATTATTGTAATTGTGGAATACAAATCACCGCAGGCTTTCATGCACTGTTCACAGCACGCAGAAAGGATGTAGATAGGTTCCTTGTAGTCACTCCCGAGTAGCTAGTCGATCTACTCTTTCCCGATACTCTGGAGTTGCAAATTAGTTGTCGTTGTGAGATTCCAAAGATTTGGAATCCATCTGCGGAGATATCAGGACAATTGCGAGAAATATCCAAGGCTCACACCTATAAACATCCAGCCGATCAAGTAGGCCTACCTTCTTGACCGAGTGGGACGTCGCGTTGTCCGAGAGGAGCCCAGTTTGATGAGGTATGGCTAACAGCTCCTTCTTCGCCGAAATTAGACTAAACATAATTTATGGAAGGTCGGGGCGAGGGCAGACTGTCGCCTCAACATGCTCTCTTCTTTGAAGGCAGGGTCGATTTAGTGACACCAAGAGTCACCTCTCGTCACAATAATGGCAAGCACCTCCATTTCTTGATGGACCTACGGCAACAGATATGTAAATCAAAGATTCCGATCTGCTGCACCTGGCACACAGAACTCACAAAATTTGAATTCTCGAAAATGGACGTACATGATGTAGCTGTGATAATTTCCGAAACATATTTCGGGGAGGCCAGAGGAATAAATAGCGCTTTCCATATGAGAGAAAGAATTGACAAGTAATTCAACTTTTAATTAAAAAAATATTTGAGACAACATATGTGAATAAACGAAGTTTCATCTTTACACAATCTCAGAAGATGCACGCCGTCGTTGATTCTTCACGTCTTATGGAGAAAACTGTATTCCTTGTGATATCTTTCTACTTAGAGGCCTGTTGCGCCATTAATGATCAATGTGCCATGTTCAAACATTTTTGTACAACAAAACGAACTGAAATCGTGCCCTTTTTTATTTTAAAAATATTTTCCTATTGCGATCGTTCCGAGAAACACGTTACTTTAATGTCTCGTAAGTTAAAACACAAAAATCGCGAAACACACTTCAGCTACGGAACAGTGCACTGCAACATGGGCTCTAATATTTCTTGCCCATGACGTAAAAGCTAGTTTGCAATAATGTGTAAATGAATTATTCATTTACACACCTACCATTTCACGTCCTAAAGACATAATATTACTGATTCTGCTGTTCGCTTGCGGCATTGCCTCGTGGCATATATTCTCAACGTCGTGGTGAAATAAATTCGGCGTAAAGTGTGTCCACGTTAAAATTAACTACTTGTGTGAGCACAGCACTAACAAAACCACGCTATGGCGACAAACACTACTCTTCGTAAACCTCCCCATTCTCTTACAATTTTCCGAAACTTAATCGACTCTGGAGCGAAGAAAAATGGATAACAGCTTTTTGCACTGGTTTGCAGAAACCTATCGTGCAATGTAGACTGGCAATGGCAAGGAAACCGTTTCTGAAGAAGGGAAATTTGTTAACATCGAGTATAGATTTAAGTGTCGGGAAGTCGTTTCTGAAAGTATTTGTATGGAGTATAGCCATGTATAGAAGTGAAACATGGACGATAAATAGTTGGGACAGGAAGAGAATAGAAGCTTTCGAAATGTGGTGCTACAGAAGAATGCTGAAGATTAGGTGGGTAGATCACGTAACTAATGAGGAGGTATTGAATAGAATAGGGGAGAAGGGGAGTTTGTGGCACATCTTGACAAGAAGAAGGGACTGGTTGGTAGGGCATGTTCTGAGGCATCAAGGGATCACAAATTTAGCATTGGAGGGCAGCGTGGAGGGTAAAAATCGTAGAGGGAGACCAAGAGATGAATACACTAAGCAGATTCAGAAGGATGTAGGTTGCAGTAAGTACTGGGAGATCAAGAAGCTTGCACAGAATCGAGTAGCATGGAGAGCTGCATCAAACCAGTCTCAGGACTGAAGACTACAACAACAACAACATCGTGCATTTCTTGGTTGGGTGACATCCGGGCCGCCATGAGATGTTGCCATTTTTCGGGGTGTACTCAGCCTTGTGATGCCAACTGAGGAGCTACTCGACCAAATAGCAGCGGCTCCGGTCAAAGAAAACCATCTTAACGACCGGGAGAGCGGTGTGCTGACCACACGTCCCTCCTATCCGCATCCTCAGCTGAGGATGACACGGTAATCGGATGGTCCCGATGGGCAGCTTGTGGCCTGAAGACGGAGTTCTTTATCGTACATTTGACCGCGCACAACAAAGTCCAATGAATGGAGAAACCGAGACGAATCAATTCATTATAAAGTTAGTTTTGGAAAATACATCTGCACATTCAATTTCTTTTCCTTTTTTTTCACTTTCCTGCATCATTGCTCCGCTGTCGCGTCATGCTGATGTGACCACTTGTCAGAAGCTTGAATCACCACTTTTGCAGTGCGGAGCGAAGCGAGACGTGAAGGAGGGGGTTGGGTCGTTTGGGGAAGGAGACCAGACAGCGAGGTCTTCGGTCTCATCGGATTAGGGAAGGATGGGGAAGGAAGTCGGCCGTGCCCTTTCAGAGGAACCATTCCGGCATTTGCCTGAAGTGATTTAGGAAAATCACGGAAAACCTAAATCAGGATGGCCGGACGCGGGATTGAAGCGTCGTCCTCCCGAATACGAGTCCAGTGTGCTAACCACTGGGCCACCTGGCTCGGTAGACGTGAAGGAACGGGGTCAATGAGGTTCTTGAGGGTACAATAGTGATAAGGAGCCATGCCAACTCCAACGCCGTGGCCAGCTGCGATAGTTTTCTCGCTTGAGGATCTATGGTTTGAACAGCTCGAGCAACGTGGTCGCACTCTTTCTCACTTAGATTTAAATCCGGCTAGTTTGGTGTCCAGAGGAGTACAGTAAACATATCCTGGAGCTCTTCGAACCACGCACGTACATTGTGAAATGTGTGACATGCTGTACTGCCTGCTGGTACATACCATCGTGCCGATGACAAACAAACTGCCTGTAGAGATGGACATGGTCCTTAAGAATAGACACATACATGTGTTGATTCATTGTGCGTTCAAGAATGACGAAATCACCCAGGGAATGCCACGAAAATGTTCCCCAGACCATAACGCGTGTGCCGGCCGCGGTGGTCTCGCGGTTCTAGGCGCTCAGTCCGGAACCGCGCGACTGCTACGGTCGCAGGTTCGAATCCTGCCTCGGGCATGGATGTGTGTGATGTGCTTAGGTTAGTTAGGTTTAAGTAGTTCTAAGTTATAGGGGACTGATGACCACAGATGTTAAGTCCCAGAGTGCTCAGAGCCATTTGAACCATTTGAGCCATAACGCGTGCATGGTGTTTTCTTTCAAACGTTTCATTCTGTACGCGCCAGCGGCAGTGTGTCCAGTGGAGCATAAAACGTAATTCATCTGAAAAGGCCATTTGTCGTCACTCAGTAGACGGCCAGTAGCGGTACTGGTGCGAAAATTCCAGCTTTTCGTGATGAACAGCAGTCAGCAGCGGTGCATGAAACAAGCCCATGCCGTGGAGGCCGCTGAGCAATAACGTTCGCTCAACGGTCATGGAGGAGACATTGTTGGTAGCCCCCTGGTTCACGTGGGTGGTCAATTGCTCGACAGTTGTACGTCTATTCGCCTGTACATATCTCTGGAACCGTCGTTCACCCCTGTCATCCATGTGTGCAGCATAGCTGCCTCAATGCCAGTTTTGGGTAGCGTCATTTTGCCTTGCATCGGATACTGTAACCACGGCGGCACGCGAACAGTTTACAAACTTAGCCGTTTCGAAAATGCTTCCACCTCTTCTTCTTCTTCTTCTTTTCCATCTTCTTGTTTCGCTGACTACGGTTGTCCCTGTTTGTCTGCCTCATCCCGTGAGTGTACTGGACCAACTGCTGGCCCATTTCTTTTGTGATTGTACACGTTTACAGATTGTAGGTAGTCTTGTGGGTTGAAAAACGGCTCCAAGCAATATGGGACTTAACATCTAAGGTCATCAGTCCCCTAACTATCCTAAGGACATCACAGACATCCAAGCCCGAGGCAGGATTCGAACCTACGACCGTAGCAGCACCGTGATTCCGGACTGAAGCACCTACTCTTGTGGGGTCCTTCATTTCCACCTAATCCTTCCAATTTATTTTTCTTGTCTTCGTCCATTTACCTATATTTTGTATCCCACACAGTTCCTTTATCAACACATCTGTTGTTTTGTTCCAAGTGCTTTCTACCTTGATCTTACTACGTTCATTTCTACTGCCGTTATCTTTTATTTCATCTATTTTTCGTTTCTTCTTTAGTTTCTGCTGCTTATATCCAAACAGGATGCACAGTTCTTTCATACATTTTTATTTCCCCCTCAGTTATCGTAAATTTCATCTTCCGTATTCTATTCTGCAGGCATTCGGCTACCCTTACTGCCCTTGGAAGTTGATTTTTCACTTCCATGGTTAAGTCTTTAGAACTGGTGATAACAGGCCCTAGATAATTAAAGCTTATCACTTAGCCTTCTGACACACTATCTATTTGTAATTTTGGTACTACAATAGTCTTAGTTTTTTAGCTGAAATTTCAGAGTTTGGCCGAGCGGTTCTAGGCGCTTCAGTCTGGAACAGCGCGACCGCTATGGTTGCAGGTTCGAATGCTCCCTCGGGCATGGATGTGTGTGATGTCCTTAGGTTAGTTCAGTTTAAGTAGTTCTAAGTTCTAGGGGACTGATGACCTCAGAAGTTAAGTCCCATAGTGCTCAGAGCCATTTGAACCATTATCCTCGTTATCTGCTATCAGTACATCATCATGAGTATAAGATAGCGCGCCCCCGGTAGCTGAGTGGTGCCGGCACGGTAGCTCAGCGTGTTCGGTCAGAGGGTTAGCTCCCTCTGTAATAAAAAAAAAAAAACTGAGTTAATCGATCAACAACGAACTTAAACGGATGTGTTACGACGTCCGCCCCGAGCAGATGCAACGAACAAAATCGAACAAAATAAGGGGAAAAAAACTGGTCAGCGCGACATACTGTCAATACTAAGGGCCCGGGTTCGATTCCCGGCTGGGTCTGAGGTTTGCTCCGCTCAGGGACTGGGTTTTGTGTTGTCCTAATCATCATCATTTCATCCCCATCGACGCGCAAGTCGCCGAAATGGCGTCAAATCTAAAGTCTTGCACCAGGCGAGCGGTCTACCCGACGGGAGGCCCTCGTCACACGCCATTATGTTATTATTACTATAAGATAAAATATTTACCAGTTTATTTCCGATTTTACAGGCCGGTTTCTTTCTTATATCATCAGTGATGTCCATTATTAAGTTGAAGTGGGCTTAATGAGAATCCTTATCTAATTCTTTAATGTAGTCTAATTTAATATGTTGATCGTTCGTGCTTTTTAATTCTTGTTTTCTTGACTGTATATATCTCCTATGATTCTCACTAAATCCACAGACACTCCCTTGTCGATTAAGGTTTGACTTATATCATTTTTTCTTGTCCTGTCAAAAGCTTTTGACAAGTCACCGAAGCACATGTAGGCTGTGTTATTAAACTTTATGGATTTCTCCATCTATTGTGCTCATGTTTTCCCGAAATCATTGCTGTACTTTTGCTATTTCTACATAATTCAGTATTCTCTCTCTAAGTACTAATGTTAAAAGTATTAAAAAAATGCCGGCCGAAGTGGCCGCGCGGTTCTGGCGCTGCAGTCTGGAACCGCGAGACCGTTACGGTCGCAGGTTCGAATCCTGCCTCGGGCATGGATGTGTGTGATGTCCTTAGGTTAGTTAGGTTTAACTAGTTCTAAGTTCTAGGGGACTAATGACCTCAGCAGTTGAGTCCCATAGTGCTCAGAGCCATTTATTAAAAATGCTGTCAAGCAGGGTAATTCTCCGGTAATTATCTAATACTTGTTTGTCTCATTTTTTATTCACTGGAATTGCAATACCTTTTTCCACTCTGTTGGTACCCTACCTTTCTTCATGACACTGTAAACAAAGCAAGATGCTGTTGATATAATACCTGCCCTTGTATTTCATTAATTCATTGTATATGCCGTCTGGCCATGGAAACTTTCAAATTTTAAGTCTTTTTATTGCAGTGCAGTGAGAAGTCTGTTTGACTGTCATTTTCTACACTTTGTTGGTTTGTTCCAGTTTACAACTTTGTTCTTATACTGCAATTTAAAATAATATTCACACTGTATTTTGCTTACATTGTTTACCTGAATCAGTGTTCATTAATATTCTTCTTTTGCTTTTGGGGCATCCACTGTACTTTCTTTAGTGATCCTTAAAATAGCTTGTTCGTCAAGACATAGGTTATTAAGGATTTTCTCCTTTAATCTGCGTTGATACAGCATCTTAGTACTGTCATCCTCTCTGGCTTCAGTTTAAATTCTTTCTTCAGTAAGCCACCTTTGGCTATAAAGCCAATGATGATGCCCTTTTGGACGTCAGATAGATCGCTAAGTTCCGCATTACGACAACCACTGCACTGTTTTCTGCGTCCCACCGACCACGCCTACTCTCCACTGCCGTCTCGGAGTGGGTATTGCACGTTGACGTCGAACGTAGGAGGTGGTCATATTAATGTGGCTAGGACGTGAGGACGAAACTGCCCTCAAGAGTATGTACTGAATTTCTTTGCCAATATCTGATTTTGGATGGAAATTAAACCACTAAATAGCTTTTTCTAAGGAAGGCAATCTTAATAATCTCGCTGTCTGTTCGTGTGTTAGTGTACATGCAGTGCTGTTGTACTACGCAGAGATACTTTCCCAGTACTCGATCAGAAGCGCCCGTTCCCATCTCATTACTGGGCAGAGATCTTCCGGAACGTTTGGCTCCTTCAGGAACCCGTCGGGGGAAGACAAAGGAGAGGCGCCACCTCCCGTGCTTGCGGTTGCCCAGGGCAGTTAGTCTCGCAGGCCGACCACTTGTCACGTTAATTCTTGGCGCCGGTCCCCGCCAGAGCCTCGGAATATATATGCTTCAATTTTACGCAAGAGGAACTCTGCCCGCTGGCGGACAAAGTGATCGTTCTCTTTCATCCCCCCCAGCTGTCCCTCCCATTTTGTTTTATTCAGAGATTGGAGGAATCGTAGCAGAATGGTAATTACTTCTTCTTTGCCCACAAAAAGCGCACATTTCTGACGATACTCTTGATATTCTTCTTGCCGCAACGAAATAGCGTTCGCATGCGGACTATCGTTCTCATGCTTCCTTAATTTTACTTACGCCACCTCGTGCGAGACAGTCTGTTCTGTGCAGAACGGTTATAGCGTAAAGCAGCAGTCTGTGACAGTTTGGTTTTGGGTAGTTTATTGGACAAGCACCGTTACTGATTTCGAAGTCCGGTGGCTTGCATGCTTTTATGAAAACGCATGTTACGTTTATTTACAAGTGAGCTGCACTAGGATACACAGTAATTCACAGTTACAAAAATGTGAGAAGCAGGGTTGCGCTATAAAATCATGCTGCTGCCGCTGCTGTTGCACCTTCAGGGCGCTAAACATCGCAGTCGTCAGGGCCTGTACGTTGACTGTATGAGACGAATGGGACTACAGTACACAAAATAGGGATAGCCTAAAATACATCATAAGACCACATACTCTCCCTCGTACTCCTCCTTTCATGAGCATACACGACTGCTCTGAACAGTACAATGGGGCAGACCTTTGCAGCAATGACAGCGTGGCGCGCGGAGGGATAGGGCAGTCGGTTATGTTGGGAAGGGTATATGGCTCGTTGACAACGGTACCAGCCAACTCATTCGCAAGGAATGTGCCCTCGTACTCAGCAGAATGAGACCTCATTTCTTTGTCTCTGCAAGTGCATGATGGCGTCGTGGACGTTCTGCACAGTTCTATCTGCTGCGTACATACACTGGACTGTCTGCAGCGCACGAGCGTGTGAGGAATTTGCATCCACGTTCACGTTTCATCTGGTCCACAGCTTGAAGAATCGCATAGAGTTCCGCGCCAAAGATAGTGAATTCACTAGGCAGACGGAACCTGAAGACAGACGCTGTAAAAATGACTTAAGACCCTGTAGCATCCCCTGCTTGGACCGATCCTCATATACTGCGTCAGAGTCCTGGTACTCCGTTGAAATTGTAATAATTTTTTTCTTGGAAAATCAGTCTGGAGTCAATAATTCGTTCCACTCTGTCAAACCAAAAATTATTCTACACTACTGGTCATTAAAATTGCTATACTAGAACTGACACGTGATTACATTTTCACGCAATTTGGGTGCATAGATCCTGAGAAATCAGTACCCAGAACAACCACCTCTGACCGTAATAATGGCCTTGATACGCCTGGGCATTGAGTCAAACAGAGATTGCATGGCGTGTACAGGTACAGCTTCCCATGCAGCTTCAACACGATACCACAGTTCATCAAGAGTAGTGACTGGCGTATTGTGATGAGCCAGTAGCTCGGCCACCATTGGCCAGACGTTTTCAATTGGTGAGAGATCTGGAGAATGTGCTGGCCAGGTCTGCAGTCGAACATTTTCTGTATCTAGAAAGGCCCGTATAGGACCTGCAACATGCAGTCGTGCATTATCCTGCTGAAATGTACGGTTTCGCAGGGATGGAATGAAGGGTAGACCCACGGGTCGTAACACATCTCAAATGTAACGTCCACTGTTCAAAGTGCCGTCAATGCGAACAACAGGTGACCGAGACGTGTAACCAATGGCACCCCATACTATGACGCCGGCTGATACGCCAGTATGGCGGTGATGAATACACGCTTCCAATTTGCGTTCACCGCGATGTCGCCAAACACGGATGCGACCATCATGATGCTGTAAACAGAACCTGGATTCATCCGAAAAAAGGACGTTTTGCCATTCGTGCACCCAGGTTAGTCGTTGAGTACACCATCGCAGGCGCTCCTGTCTGTGATGCAGCGTCAAAGGCAACCGCAGCCATGGTCTCCGAGCTGATAGTCCATACTGCTGCAAACGTCGTCGAACTGTTCGTGCAAATGGTTGTTGTCTTGCAAACGTCCCCATCTGTTGACTCAGGGATCGAGACATGGCTGCACGATCCGTTACAGCCATGCGGATAAGATGCACGTCATCTCGAGTGCTAGTGATACGAGGCCGTTGGGATACAGCACGGCTTTCCGTATTACCCTGCTGAACCCACCGATTCCATATTCTGCTAACAGTCATAGGCTCGACCAACGCGAGCAGCAATGTCGCGATACGATAAACCGCAATCGCGGTAGGCTACAATCCGACGTTTATCAAAGTCGGAAACATGATGGTACGCATTTCTCCTCCTTACACGAGGCATCACAACAACGTTTCACCAGGCAACGCCGGTCAACTACTGTTTGTGTATGAGAAATCAGTTGGAAACTTTCCTCATGTCAGCACGTTGTAGGTGTCGTCACCGGCGCCGACCTTGTTGAATGCTCAGAAAAGCTAATCATTTGCATACCACAGCATCTTCTTCCTGTCGGTTAAATTTCGCCTGTGTAGCACGTCATCTTCGTGGTGTACTAATTTTAATGATCAGTAGTGTATGTTCCAGTAACAACCAGGGCGGAGCTTTACACCTACTCTCCCCTAGATCCAAAAAATGCTGCTTTGCCAGTTTCCCGTACGGTTTCGTTCCTCGTGGACCAGTGATGTAGAGTCGGCTAAGGATTTGCAGATATTAATAGTAGCAGGGAAAGCCAGCGTAGTCGGAAACGCTCGCAGATTGTGCGGCTGTTTAGCCACAAGGAACCGCCGCCAAGCAGGTAATAGCTACTGCCTTCCCTCTGTACAAAAGCTCCGTACAGGGCTCATCTTGTGCGCAACCTGATGCCCTAGTGGTGTACGGAATCCATCATCTTTAAAAAAATGGTTCAAATGGCTCTGAGCACTATGGGACTCAACATCTTAGGTCATAAGTCCCCTAAAACTCAGAACTACTTAAACCTAACTAACCTAAGGACATCACACACACCCATGCCCGAGGCAGGATTCGAACCTGCGACCGTAGCAGTCCCGCGGTTTCGGACTGCAGCGCCAGAACCGCACGGCCACCGCGGCCGGCGCATCATCTTTAAAGATGATGGTTGTGCCGAGCCATAGATATAAACTCATGTTAGAATGCAACGTAAGTCAGATGACCGCCGAGAACATTTGTTTTCACTGTCTTTCTCCAAACAAGCTCATGTTGTTCTTCATGTTTCCTAATATTCTCACAGCGGATTTCATTGTTATTCATGTTACCTCTGCAAATAATAAAGAAGCCCACTGTGAACTGTTTATGAAAATACAATGTTGTCCAAACTGTTACAGTTCGTCGATGTACAGGAGGCCGGTTTCCATATAATGTAAATAAGCACTGCCGTTCTCGCCATAGACGGGCTAATCGGGTCCAACTACCGCCGTGTCGTCCATTAGCCAATGGCATCATGTGGATGCGTTACGGATAGGTGTAGGTCGGCACGCCGCATCACAGCCGTTGATGCATTAGCAAAGCTTGTGCCGCTACCACTCGGTCTAGTAACTGCGCAAGTAGCTAAGTGCACCCCGTGGCGGTCCTCTCACCACCGAAAGATTCCTGGCATTACTGGAAATCGAACTGGAGTCCTCCGCATAGCAGTCAACCATGCTGCACGTTCAGTTACTGATGCAGTTATACTTTGCCTGAAAACCTGTCCTTGCTGCCGTTGTCTAATAGTTGCTGTTTTTCTTTTTTGTTTTTCTTTGTGGTGCTCAGCACGTGATGATCATCATTGCTATTCGTATAACAGAAAACCTTGTAGACAGGGTAACCACAGCTATGACAAACCACCTTTGAGATTAAGAAACCGTTTCAGCTGTATTTAATCTTTTTATTACCAGATCACAACCGATTTAGAGGCACTGAAACCACATCCTCAGGTGAAATGTTCCAAGTGATAAGAACTAAGTAGCTCGGAACATGGAATCCAACATTCGTTGTCAGGCAATTCAAATAGAACCTCCAACTACCGTTTTATTAGTCTGGTCTGACAACGAGTGTTGAGTTCGATGTTCCGAGCTACTTAGCTCCTAAGACTTTCTTACATGTCACCTGAGGGTGCTCTTTTCAATGCAACGAACCAGTTATAATGTGATAATAAAGAGATCAAACACGGCTGAAGCGGCTTGTGTAACAATCAGTACGATTTTGAGATGTTTTCACTCAAAGTATGTCAGTCTTCTAGTGTTCTGAAATACAAACTCGTCTGTAACAGATTCTTAGAAAGAGAGAACTAGAGCTAGATATTCCGTAGTGCAAGAGTACGGAGCCGAGCTATCAAAAAATTAATAGGAAATAAAATGAGAATATAAAGCTTGTCCTGAAGTCCAAATAATGATATTTTCCAAGGCAGGCAAACGAACAACATAGGTTCTCCATCAATACAGCGTAAAAAGAAAAATAGAGAGTTTCTCCACTTACATTCGCCGCACAATTGCTCGCCACCTTGGTGATTCGCCACAGTGCTCTTTTACACTTCTGTAAATCTTTCGATATTTGAAGATCCAATTACTATATTTGCTTGAATGTACTTTTTATTAACAGCTGCATTATCAAATTAAACTGTAGAAAACAAATGAGCCAACAATAATTATGAAACACGCCAGTGTTATTCTGAATACTGTTCCAATTAAGTTGGCGAAAACAATTCGGTCAACAAACTATTTGAATTGCGACTTTTTACGCCTGTGGTACTTTGAATACATAAACTCCCTGCTCCTTGAATTGTACTTACATGACTCTAAAATGGCTTCCAAAATGGTTCCAATGGCTCCAAGGACTGTGGGACTTAACATATGAGGTCATTAGTCCCATAGACTTAGAACTACTTGCCGGCCTGTGTGGCCGTGCGGTTCTAGGCGATTCAGTCTGGAACCGCGTGACCGCTACGGTCGCAGGTTCGAATCCTGCCTCGGGCATGGATGTGTGTGATGTCCTTAGGTTAGTTAGGTTTAAGTAGTTCTAAGTTCTAGGGGACTGATGACCTCAGATGTTAAGTCCCATAGTGCTCAGAGCCATTTGAACCATTTAGAACTACTTATACCTAACTAACCTAAGGACATCACACACATCCATGCTTGAGGCAGGATTCGAACCTGCGGCCGTAGCACAGCGCGGTTCTAGACTGAGGTGCCTAGAACCGCTTGGCCACAGCTGGCGGCTCTAAAATGGTCACAGCAGACTTAAATTACTGCCTTGACCTGATGAAAGGAATTTATTTGTAGAATTCGCAGCTCATTATGTCTGTTGAATTGTTTTGGTCTGAACGCCTCATAAAATACTATAAAATTACTAATTTAGTCCAGATTACTTGTCTAAGTATCGTAAAACTTAATATTTCTTTCATTTAAAACATTGTCAATTAAATAGTGTAGTTACGACAACAGCCTACGAATTGTGTATGTACAGAGCGTATGGGAGAACTATTAAGTTGAGTAACGTAGTGCTATATGTGCAAGCATCATACACGGTGGAAAACATATAAACGCGAGGAGCTTTTGACGCTTCAACTGTAGGACAGGTTGAAATAAAACTCGTTGGATAAAGGACAACTCACAATGGTCGTGACGGAACTGAATGTGAAAACATCCCACAATGCGTTTCAAATGGTGGCGTTCACGCAGACCGTCAACGAGACGGGACGGAAGGGGACGTCAACGAAGAGGATTCTGGGGAAGAAAGTTTTGACGTTGACGGTGGTGTGGAGGGGGAGGGAGGGTGAGAGACGTCGTCTGCTAACAATGGAAGTTATCCTCGCCGCCTCCTTTGTGCTATAGTAATGGATTTAATCCATTCGTGTCCTCTCAGTATTAATTTTACTGTTTCCTTTGTTTTCGTAGCACTTTGAGAAGGTTTCGTGACACGTGGGAATTTTTCGTATTTCTGTTCCTTTATAAAAGAGGTCAAATATCAGGTCTTACAATACCTGGACAAAGAAAAAGACTACCGCTACGCTGTTCACGAGTAAGAGCATAAATCGTTGGAAAAATTTTCGTTAAAACCATTTTAACAGTTAAAAAGTAGCTTTTAACTGTATTTCGTCCTAAGAAGATGAAACACACTGGAAAAAGTCATTAAAATCTATACACAGCGTTGTAATTATTGTTTGATTTGCTTGTACACGGTCCAGACCCATCAATCGGGCCACGCCTATGTTCGCACGCCACGTGCAATAACCACTCACAGACGACAGATGGCAGTACTAGCAGTAGATGATACGTGAAGTGTGCCGGGGGGACGCGGAAAACAGTGCAGTCGTTGTCGTAATGAGGAAACGGAGCGATTTATCTGACGAGCAAAAGGACATTATCATTGGCTTCAGGGCCAAGGGAGGAGGCATTTCCGACACGGCTAGGTTCGAAAACTGTTCGCGTGCTGCCGTGGTCCAAGAATATTGTGCATGGAAAAATGGCACTATCCAAATCTGACGCCGAGGCAACTGAGGTACACCCCTGGCCATAAAGGACGGGTCTGAACGACATCTGCGTAGATGTGTAGGGGCGAATAGACGTGCAACTGCCGAGCAGCTGACCGCCCAGAAAACTCACGGACTACCAACAGTGACTCCTCAACGATCGTTCAGCGAACGTTGCTGCATATGGGCATCTGTAGCAAGTGCCTGGTCCATACACGTGGGCTGACTGCTTTTCACTGCGATGAAGGCTGGAATATTCACCCCAGTACTGCAACTGGACGTGTTCTGAATGGAGACAGGTGGCCTTTCCAGATGAATCACGTTTTATGCTCCTTTGGACAGATGGCCGTTGGCGTACGCGGCCAACAACAATCTTCGGAACGGTCCAGGTTGGAAAAGGGTGCTTTACGGACCGGGGAATGTTTTGTGGCATTCTCTGGATGATTTCTTCATTCTGAAAGGTACAGTGGTTCAACTCAAGTATGAGTTTATCCTTGGTGGCCTTGTAGACCGTTACATACAGTTCGCTTTCTCCTTGGCACTATGGCATCTTCCAGCAGGACAATTCACCGCGTCACACAGCTCGCAATGTACGTGCGTAGTTAGGATGAGTTTACCTTACTCCCCTGACCCTCAAGCTCCCCGGAGAATCTGTAGGCCCATCTCTGTCGGGCTGTTCGCGCTGTGGATCCTCAATTAAGAAACCCATCGCAGCTGGCCGAGGCACTGGAGGCGGTAAGGCTGCACATTTCTGTTGGTGCCTTTCAGAACTTCATCGATTCTATTCCTGTACGTCTGCCCTGTAAAAGGTTGTTATGCACGCTTTGCCAGGTGGTCAGCTTAATGTGATTGGACCGTGTATGCAAATAAATGTCGATACCCGGGATTTGTTTATTTGTTTTTCAAAGTTGTAGCGTATTATCTGAAAAGCTAATATAGGCCATATAATTACCTTTACTTGGATGTTAACGAATGTGTATATTAATATTTTATTCCTTTTACTTAATAATAGAAAAACTAATAGCACAAAAATGCAAATACTAAAACTATAATAAAACCCTTAACTATTTACGCAACTACTGGTACTACTGTTAACACCAGAGGATCTGCATTTTCAACTTCTCTTGGCGTAATGAATAATCCATTAAATTTCGGGCATGCAGCCACGGAAAATAAAATTTCCTCCACTGATATTTCGGCCGCGTATCGTCCGGCCATCCTCAGAGAGAGTTAAAAGAGTGACGACAAGAGCGGCTATAGGCGCTACAGTCTGGAACCGGGCGACCGCTACGGTCGCAGGTTCGAATCCTGCCTCGGGCATGGATGTGTGTGATGTCCTTAGGCTAGTTAGGTTTAAGTAGTTCTAATTTCTAGGGGACTGGAGACCTCAGCAGTTAAGTCCCATAGTGCTCACAGCCATTTGAACCATTTTTGACAAGATGCCAAGCGCGGCCTCATACGCTCAACCGCGGCGGTACTGCGCATGCGGGTCACAGATGCTGGTCAGAGGCAGAGAAATACGTTTTCTTCCGGCTCCCCACGAAGAGTGCAGCTTTAGCCGGCTCTGTGAAGGACGATTTACAGCTCTGTAAAGCGGGTGTATATCAGATTCCTTGCGGAAATTGTGAGAAGTCGTACATAGGCCAAACAGCACGCACCGTTCATGAGAGGTATGTGGAGCATCGAAGATACACACGCTTATTATAGCCAGACAAGTCAGCTGTGGCCGAATATTGTATTGATACAGGGCATTCCCTGAATTACAGTGATGTGAAGATTTTAACATCCACCTCTTCCTTTTGGGATTCTGTCTTCAAGGAAGCTATAGAGATTAGATCAGCTAATAATTTAAAAAATAGAAATAATGATTTTAATTTGGACAAAGCATGGAATCCGGCTCTTGAGACAATTAAACTGGAGAGAAGTCGTCATGGTGTCACCGCCGCCGATCATACATCGATAAGCGAATCTAATATCTGTACCGCTTCGCCACAGGTGGCGCATCTGTAAACGTATTTCTCTGCCATTGACCAGCATCTGTGACCCGCATGCGCAGTACAGTGGAGCATATAAGGCCGCGCTTGTCATCTTGTCGTCAGTCTTATGACTCACTCTGAGGATGGCCGGACGATACGTGGCCGAAATATCAGTGGAGGAAATTTTATTTGCGCGGCTGCATGCCAGAAATTTAACGGATTACTAGAGGATCTGTTCTGCTTTTGTCCTTTTATTTTGATACATTTAACCTGTATGTGGTTGTTTCCGCTACTAGGCCTGTCCTCATACTATCGCGGGCAACAGCCTTTGCATACTGGATTCCAGGGGCGTAGGTCAGCGCGTCAGCAGCGGTACCACTGTAACAAGCAATTCCACTGCTCACGGTTACATCTTAGAATCGACATTTCGGTGATCACTTTCACCGCCGCAATGTAAAGTCTTGAGAAAGCCTTTCATTCAGTATTCGCCAACCACAACCGTCTTCTCTCCATCTGCAGAGTATTTTCGGGATGACAGCATGCTGACTTACAGTCGAATGCCTCTTGAGATCTTGCTTGGCTTTCCTGCATACTGCGGCTCAACCGTCTAAGATGCACCATGTTGACTCAGTCCTCAGAGCTGCTTTGGGATCCGACACTCTTAATGTCTGACGGCCATTGACCGCCGCATTTTTCATACAGCTGGCAGTCCTACAATGCATGTTCTGGAGTGCCCACCCTGCCGCAGGTGCAACTATCATACATCTGTCTGCTGATTTTGTAAAGATATATAGGTTACGGACCATAACCAGTCTGGTAGTATATCCGCCCACTCGACGGATTAAGAAATCTCAGTTTGTAGTCTCTCCACAAGGTTTGGGAAGAATTCGAATATCCTCCTATATTTGCCTGAACTGTCCCATTCATTTTGCCACAGTTGTAGTATGCTAATTTATATTAACGTTTCGACTCTCAATGTTTCGACGACACTTTCTCTATTCTCTCACTTTTTTTACCATTCATCCTTTGCCAAACACATCTGTTACGAATTTTTCTTTGGCCCTTAATTAACTGTATCGGTGGCGATTCTCTAACTGTAACATTATACTGTATTTCGACGTTTGTTCAAAATGGTTCAAATAGTTCTAAGCACTATGGGACTTAACATCTAAGGTCATCAGTCCCCTAGACTCAGAACTACTTAAACCTAACTAACCTAAAGACATCACACACATCCATGCCCGAGCCAGGATTCGAACCTTCGACCATAGCAACAGCGCGGTTCCGGGCTTAAGTGCCTAGAACCACTAGGCCACATACGTCTTTTTTTTCTCTCTCTCTCTCTTTCTCTTTCTCATGGAATGTATCTTATTGTTCGATACAGGGTGAGTGTAACGAATTGATGGAAAAATAATTACACTCCTGGAAATGGAAAAAAGAACACATTGACACCGGTGTGTCAGACCCACCATACTTGCTCCGGACACTGCGAGAGGGCTGTACAAGCAATGATCACACGCACGGCACAGCGGACACACCAGGAACCGCGGTGTTGGCCGTCGAATGGCGCTAGCTGCGCAGCATTTGTGCACCGCCGCCGTCAGTGTCAGCCAGTTTGCCGTGGCATACGGAGCTCCATCGCAGTCTTTAACACTGGTAGCATGCCGCAACAGCGTGGACGTGAACCGTATGTGCAGTTGACGGACTTTGAGCGAGGGCGTATAGTGGGCATGCGGGAGGCCGGGTGGACGTACCGCCGAATTGCTCAACACGTGGGGCGTGAGGTCTCCACAGTACATCGATGTTGTCGCCAGTGGTCGGCGGAAGGTGCACGTGCCCGTCGACCTGGGACCGGACCGCAGCGACGCACGGATGCACGCCAAGACCGTAGGATCCTACGCAGTGCCGTAGGGGACCGCACCGCCACTTCCCAGCAAATTAGGGACACTGTTGCTCCTGGGGTATCGGCGAGGACCATTCGCAACCGTCTCCATGAAGCTGGGCTACGGTCCCGCACACCGTTAGGCCGTCTTCCGCTCACGCCCCAACATCGTGCAGCCCGCCTCCAGTGGTGTCGCGACAGGCGTGAATGGAGGGACGAATGGAGACGTGTCGTCTTCAGCGATGAGAGTCGCTTCTGCCTTGGTGCCAATGATGGTCGTATGCGTGTTTGGCGCCGTGCAGGTGAGCGCCACAATCAGGACTGCATACGACCGAGGCACACAGGGCCAACACCCGGCATCATGGTGTGGGGAGCGATCTCCTACACTGGCCGTACACCACTGGTGATCGTCGAGGGGACACTGAATAGTGCACGGTACATCCAAACCGTCATCGAACCCATCGTTCTACCATTCCTAGACCGGCAAGGGAACTTGCTGTTCCAACAGGACAATGCACGTCCGCATGTATCCCGTGCCACCCAACGTGCTCTAGAAGGTGTAAGTCAACTACCCTGGCCAGCAAGATCTCCGGATCTGTCCCCCATTGAGCATGTTTGGGACTGGATGAAGCGTCGTCTCACGCGGTCTGCACGTCCAGCACGAACGCTGGTCCAACTGAGGCGCCAGGTGGAAATGGCATGGCAAGCCGTTCCACAGGACTACATCCAGCATCTCTACGATCGTCTCCATGGGAGAATAGCAGCCTGCATTGCTGCGAAAGGTGGATATACACTGTACTAGTGCCGACATTGTGCATGCTCTGTTGCCTGTGTCTATGTGCCTGTGGTTCTGTCAGTGTGATCATGTGATGTATCTGACCCCAGGAATGTGTCAATAAAGTTTCCCCTTCCTGGGACAATGAATTCACGGTGTTCTTATTTCAATTTCCAGGAGTGTAGATAAACATCTCAAACATTGACCAATAGAGAAAGTAAGCTCATAGTTTCCAAAGATTGACACAGTAAGTACAGGCTGAAATCATCTGATTTAGAAAATCAGGTACGAAACATTCATGATAAAAGAGAAATTGAAAAATGGCACAGAAATACTACTTCGCGGTTGTTGAAGGGTCAAAAATACTCGTTTACCGTTTGCGTTTTTTTATCTCCTTTCACGGCCGGCAGCTGACTGAGTGCGTGCATGCATTAGGGAGTGGAGTTCAATAATTACAGCTTCAAAGCCAGAGACTTGTTTGCGCCAAACTGAAATTCCTATGAGCAACAAAGGCTTACCTCTAGGAGATGGTTCTTAATCGCTAGCACTCTCAAGTAAGGCTCACTTCCATGGCACTCAGAATTCAGAACGACCTAAAACACAATTTGTACAGCATTCATTAGCTCGACAAATTTCCTTAAAATAATTAAAACATTTAATAATAAATTCCAGAAAATATCCCAAGGCGTTAAAAACAACCACTTAATAAACTAGATTTACCACAGAGCTTATGAGCAATTTATCAGCACTAAATACCCAGTTTTACTACACACTAGGGAGACAACAAACGGTCTGATGGCTCACAAGAAAATAAGACTTGAAGCCACCACATTTAAAGTAGCAGACAGCTTTTGGCGTAAAAAAGTAACACTAAGGCAAAACTTTAAGTAGCACCTATTACGGCAAGCAGCCACCGTTACATGTGAGGAAGGAGTACTGACAATGAAATGGAACAAACTCAAACAGACCAGTTGTATAAGAATAATTACAACAGGTGATTTTTTTTTTTTTTTTTTTTTTTTTTTTTGAGATCCATAAAGCTAGGGCGACAGAGACGGGCATATCACAGTGGGAGGGATGCCGACCATTGCTACACCAAAAAGTCGTTATTCCGTAATTTCAGCTTAGTGCAAAACACCAGCATCTAAAGCGCACAGCATAGATATAAGGGAATACAATTCAGCTGAAGCACAGTCAAGGGAGTGGTGAAAAGTTCGATTCAGCCACTAACGGTACACTCACAACTAGTCAATCTCTGTCAATGGTCCACACAGCCGATGGGTCGGTCACTGTCTCTGTTGCCCTCTAGCCACGTACCCTGGCACTTCCCAGCTTCACACGCTCCGGAAACTTCGGGAAACACATTGACACCGTAACCCAGAAAGCCCTTCAAACATTAAACAATCTCATCTCCATTGGACACAAACGATTTCATCTTCCCCCCTCATCTCATAAAACTATATCACAATAGTATTCTAACATCAATTGTGGGTTACGGCCTGTGAGTCTGGGCACACAAGCTCACGAGGGTTGTGCCCCCATGACAGTGAGAATTCAGAGCAATATGATATTGGGATCTGTAGGGCCCCAAGGAAATTCTCCGGGGGGGAGCCCTATTAGTCATAATGGGGCTCTGCCCCCTGAACATCAAAATTCGAGAACAGGCTGCGTGGTTCTGGGTTAAAAAAGGGAATACCGTGAAGACAGAAGAGAAATTAGCCATTGGGGTTGTGGATAAGGGCGAGATAAGGCAAAGACGTGAGCAATTGTGGCAAGGACTATGGGAAGCTGAAGAAACAGGGCGTAGAGCTTTTGAATTTCTTCCTAGCGTCAGGGAACGACTGGACATGAGATACTTTGAACCTACTCGAGGACTGATCCATTTTCTCACTGGTCATGGACCATACCCGACATATTTATGTCGGTTCGGGAAAAGGGCAACACCTGCGTGTGAATGTGGTGAATCAGAGGGTACCCCCGATCATGTGGTCCACGAGTGCCCCTTTCCAATGATGTGGCATCCACATTACGTGACCAATTACCTGACCATGACACATACCACCTACTAAGACAAGAAGACACTTTTCAAACTCTTAACCAATTGGCAGATGAGGTATCACGAAAACTGTTAAAGGAATACCTGAGCGACATAGACTAATTTAACAATTTGAGACACACCAAAAACTGAATTTTGCGCCCTATTTCCATATCGCCTGTGCGTGGACAGGCCGATTTTTCCTCGTAGTCTGGAATCCGCCACGAACAGGATTAGGGGGAGTGGGGTACAACATTACCGATACAAGACAAAGCACCAGACTTGACTTAGGTTAGAACTAGTTAGTAGGACTTAGAATAGGAAATTAGCTATTTAGGAAACTGCAGTGAATAACATCTTTGGCCTGCCCAGTGTCAGGGGCACGCCCATCGGAATTAGCTCGATGGGCAAGGCTCAAAATGGTTCAAATTTCTCTGAGCACTATGGGACTTAACATCTATGGTCATCAGTCCCCTAGAACTTAGAACTACTTAAACCTAACTAACCTAAGGACAGCACACAACACCCAGTCATCACGAGGCAGAGAAAATCCCTGACCCCGCCGGGAATCGAACCCGGGAACCCGGGCGCGGGAAGCGAGAATGCTACCGCACGACCAGGCAAGGCTCTAAAAGTAGGTATACTGTCGTGAGTCTTCAGAGTTACATTCATTTGCTGTGCATGTAGCAATTTTCTGCGACGTAAGTGTATCCTCCAACAGACAAATGGTAGTATTCAACGGGGGTGGAGCTTCTGCGCCCGAGCAAGAGATGAGCTGATGTACTCGATGTTGCTCAGAATCTCACTTCCGCGACCCTTCTTGCGCGCGTTCTTGCGCAGCTCCCCTGGCTGTATTTTGCGAGCGGCGACAGTCCCTGGCAGCGCCACAGTGGTGCGTGCCGGCCACCTGCGCGCCGCACGTCGGCGCTATAAAACCGCGCAGGCCTCCGGCAAGCGTCACGCACAGCTGGTTTCCCCAGCAAAGGCGCTTCTGGCGAGCTGCCCTTTGTGTGGCAGCCTCCGCAAACCCACTCCCCCACCTTTCCCCTGTCTTTCTCTGGCCTACTCTTCATCCTGCTTACTCGAGTCCAACAGCTGCACTCCACAGTGTTACAGTGTCGCGGACAGGCGTCAGGAGCTTATATTCCTTCCTTCTCCCGTATTGATATAACAACACAGGCAGCTGGGTAATAACAACGGTCAATCGGCATCACATGGCTTTCAAGAAGACCAATCGACCAATTTTTCTAATTCGTTGGTAATGCGACGACGATACACGTGGGAGATGTGAACTACATTATCTCAAGCTTTCCAATTTCCTCCCTTTCACCAAAGGTCTTTATCTTCTGAGTCCTAACCACCAACTAGTGGTCAGTTTTGACTGTCCGCTTTTCTTTAGCGTACTGTACACTGATGAACCAAAATAGTATGACCACTGCCCACCGCAACGTTGGATGCCGCCTGGTGGCTGTGCGGACACGTGACGCGATAACGAAAGTACACAGGGTGCTCCATTGATCGTGACCGGGCCAAGTATCTCATGAAATAAGCGTCAAACTAAAAAACTACAAAGAACGAAACTTGTTTAGCTTGAAGGGGGGAACCAGATGGCACTATGGTTGGCCCGTTAGATGGCACTGCCATAGGTCAAACGGATATCAACTGCGTTTTTTTCAAATAGGAACCCCAATTTTTGATTACATAGTCGTGTAGTACGTAAAGAAATATGAATGTTTTAGTTGGACCACTTTTTTCGCTTTGTGATAGATGGCTCTGTTATAGTCACAAACATATGGCTCACAATTTTAGACGAACAGTTGGTAACAAGTAGGTTTTTCAAATTAAAATACACAACGTAGGTACGTTGGAACATTTTTTTCGGATGTTCTAATGTGATACATGTACCTTTGTGAACTTATCATTTCTGAAGAACGCATGCTGTTACAGCGTGATTACCTGTAAATACCACATTAATGCAATAAATGCTCAAAGTGATGTCCGTCAACCTCAATGCATTTGGCAATACGTGTAACGACATTCCTCTCAACAGCGTGTAGTTCGCCTTCCGTAATGTTCGCACATGCATTGACAATGCGCTGACGCATGTTGTCAGGCGTTGTCGGTGGATCATGATAACAAATATCCTTCAACTTTCCCCACAGAAAGAAATCCGGGGACGTCAGATCCGGTGAACGTGCGGGCCATGGTATGGTGCTTCGACGACCAGTCCACCTGTCATGAAATATGCTATTCAATACCACTATGTGCCGGACATCCATCATGTTGGAAATACATCGCCATTCTGTCATGCAGTGAAACATCTTGTAGTAACGTCGGTAGAACGTTACGCAGGAAATGAGCATACATTGCACCATTTAGATTGCCATCGATAAAATGGGGGCCAATTATCCTTCCTCCCATAATGCCGCACCATGCCGCACTATTCGGCGAACGGTCCGGACACTTGGATGATGTCGTCCAGGATACCGAGCAGCATACATAGCAAACGCCCGTTGGGCATTCTGATCACAATAGCCATACATCAACACGATATCGACCTTTTCCGCAATTGGTAAACGGTCCATTTTATCACGGGTAATGTATCACGAAGCAAATACCGTCCGCACTGGCGGAATGTTACGTGATACCACGTACTCATAGCCCGCATCTCGTGGTCGTGCGGTAGCGTTCTCGCTTCCCACGCCCGGGTTCCCGGGTTCGATTCCCGGCGGTGTCAGGGATTTTCTCTGCCTCGTGATGGCTGGGTGTTGTGTGCTGTCCTTAGGTTAGTTAGGTTTAAGTAGTTCTAAGTTCTAGGGGACTGATGACCATAGATGTTAAGTCCCATAGTGCTCAGAGCCATTTTGAACCACGTACTCATAGGTTTTTGACTATTACAGCGCCATGTATCACAAAGTGGTCCAACTGAAACATTCATATTACTTTAACTACTACACGAATCTATAATAAAAAATGGGCGTTCCTGTTAAAAAAAAAAAACGCAGTTGATATCCGTTTGACCTATGGCAGCGCCATCTAGCGGGCCAACCATAGCGCCATCTGGTTTCCCCCTTCAAGCTAGACTAGTTTCGTTCTTTGTAGTTTTTTCGTTTGATGCTTATTTCGTGAGATATTTGGCCCGGTCAATATCAATGGACCACCCTGTAGAAGCGGAGCAGACACGGGCGGGGGATCACCCTAGCGAAGATAAGGGCTGCAAATGGGAAAACCCATTGAGATAAGCGACCTTGATAAAGAGCAGATTATTATTACGCAGGGCCTGAATATTTGGAAACGGCGAAGCTGTCGAATGTCCACGTGCTACTGTCGTGAACATCGACGGGGAGAGGTAGGAGGACAGTGAAACCACCACTAGGCGCTAAATGGTTGGGCGTCCACGTCTTTTTAGAGAACGTGCGGTTCGGAGGCTTATGTGCCCGGTAAAGTAGCATAGATGGTGACATGTGGCATCTCTGCCGAAAGAGCACAACGCTGGTGCACGTACAGGTGTTTTCGAGCACACCGTTCATCATAATATGTTGAACATGGAGCTCCGCAGCAGACCACCCCAAAGTGTTCACAAGTTGACCCAACATCATCAATTACAGTTGTAGTGAGCACTGGACCATCGGGATTCGACGCAGGCTGTTGCGAGCAGTATTATGCCATGGGAGACATTCTCCTGCGCTTGCTTGGGAACTGTGGTAGTAATTGAAGACACCTTAACAGCTGCGAACCATCTGCACCCTGTCATCCTGGAGACATTCCCCTGCGCATGCTTGGTTCCTATGGTAGTAATCGAAGACACCTTAACATCTATGAACCATCTGCATGCTGTCATGCTATATATCTTCCCCGACGGCGATGTCGTTCAAATGGTTCAAATGGCTCTGAGCACTATGGGACTCAACTGCTGTGGTCATCAGTCCCCTAGAACTTAGAACTACTTACACCTAACTAACCTAAGGAAATCACACACATCCATGCCCGAGGCAGGATTCGAACCTGCGACCGTAGCAGTCGCACGGTTCCGGACTGCGCGCCTAGAACCCCGAGACCACCGCGACCGGCCGCGATATTATAACTCTGTAATTAACATCCCGTTGCGAGTCGTGACTACCGATATCGGCAGCGCCACTCCATGTCTTGCCGCGTGTTTTAAATTCGTTATTCATTTAGGAATCTCCTGGATTAACTGGAGAGAACAGTAAAAGTTTGGTCGCTTCTGGTCCTAAAATTGCTACTTTATTGCATCGATGAATACCAGAGATTAGATCTTCGTCTTCAGTATATTTACGTCACGTTACGATACTAAAGCAAAGACAAAGTCGTGATCCTTGTCGTCATTTCATAGTTTAATCAAGACCCGTATCCTCCATCACTATATTTTTATGGCACCTGCAGACCCGATAAGAACATGGTACCATCAGTTAATACGCAGGGATAGTCACAGTTCTGCACTGAGATTATGATATCCACCTATTAAGCGACCACTACTGCTGCAAGAGAGATATTCTATATTTTGTGAAGTTACAGTCTAAAAAGAAAAAAGAAAAAAAAGACACTTTGAATCATCCGAATGCGACGAAATTCTGTAGATGTGATGTACCTGCACAGACAAACAAATGATAACAATTTCATAAAAACTGGATAATTTATTCAAGAGAAAGAGCTTCACAAATTGAGCAGGTCATTAAATCGATGGCCCAACTTCGGCCCTTAGGTAAGCAGTTAATTCGGCAGGCGTTGATAGATGCAGTTGTTGGGTTTCCTCCTGAGGGATTTAGTGCCAAATTCTGTCCAACTGGCGCCTTGTATCATGAAAACTCTGAGCTGTTTTGATTACCGTGACCATAATCAAACGCAGCGGAGAAATCCGGCGAACTCGCTGGCCAAGGTAGGTTTTGGCAACCACACAAACAAACACTAGAAAATCTCACCGTGAGCAGACGTGCATTTTCTTCCTGAAATTTAGGCTCTGGATGGCTTTCCATGAAGGACAACACAACGGGATGTAGAATACCGCAAAGGTACCGCTATGATGTAAGGCTGACGCGGGTGACAACAAGAGGAGTCTAGCTATAAAAAGAGATGGCACCGCAGATCGTTACTCCTAGTTGTCAGGCAGTTTAGCAGGCGACAGTCAGGTAGGTATCGCACCGGAGCGTCTCCAGTCACTCCTACAATTTCATTGACTGGAGTAGAATTGCCTTTCCGCTTCGAAATGAGCCCCGATGACCAGCAAAAGATCTGTCTGGAGACGCCTAGGACAGTGGTGGGATACCAACCCACTCGGCCTAGTTCCTTTTTCTCAGCTCTGGCTTATTTCCTCTATGTCGTGATAGTTTTGTAATTCTTATAATACTTTTAACCCGGCGAGGATGTGGTGCAAAAAGGGAACATCAGTGATGTGGAGGGTCATATTGACCCTGTTTTTCATTTATATTTTTTGAGTATTTATTGGCACTTTTTAGCAAAAGAAAGGAATTAAATTTATGAATTATTTGTTGCTTAAAGGATTTTCATAGAAATAAACACCATTAAGCGTACAAAAACTTTATTACTTAATTTTTACATGAAGTCTACAAAACAATTATTTAACAGCTCTTAACTTACGTATATTTTAAAATCTACAAAACCATACATTCTCATCAGTAATTCGGATTTTTTGCTGAGTATTTACGAGATAAATCCTCTCCGAACACAAAATGAACAATAAACTTTTGACATAAGCTGTTAGTCATCTCTTGCCATAGCACATTGTTGGCAGAATCGAACAATATGTTTTTGACAAACGTTTTGCCTGCAGCATATGTGCGTTCACTATTTCTACCAATCTCTTGTTTATAATTTTAGCGTAAGTTACAATTTGTAACAGGAATTTAGTATACTTAGTCCTCGGTAATACGTGCATTGTGACTTATTGCTCTTCTTATAAAAACGGCATACAAAGCTTCATTCCATTCGTATCGTATACGTTCCATCAACCATGTTGATATTATGAACGCCAAACAACATTTTGTTTCTTTTTTCTTTTGTAGTTTTCCATTGTTACTAGATCCACATAGTCACTGGTATTGGTGTTTATTTCTGGTTCTTCTTCATTATCAGTATACACACATTTGAAGTACTTTGACCATTTCTTTCCGAATGTTACACTTAATTGTAAAGTATCTCGTTCTTTTTTATTCTAATTCTTCTATATTTCATACGCATTGTTTTACTTTCCATAAATATCATGTCTTATTTCACCGAAAATTAATCTCAAATTTGCAGTTCAATTTTTTTTCTTTCTTTTTTCTTTCTTTACAAAAGCAGATTTACTTTTATAATTCTCACTGTAATTCACATTATTAGATAATGACAAGGTTTTATATACAGCTCCTTTTTGTCTTTTACTAACTTGCTAATATGGTCAATCCAAATCATTAACTTACTTTTAAAGTATTTCTTTTTTCCTCATTCCGAAGGCTTCAGCGGCTATTTCGTATATGTTGCAAATACCACGGTTAAAGTTCCGACTCTCGTCCATAGAGGTTCCTGTTTGGGTATCTCTTCAACCACTTCCGTAATTGACGGTAGGCGATGTCCAGTGCTACGACAGCAATGACTAGCCGAGCCGTAGGTAAGAGCACAGCTCGTACGGAGAGCCGTTACCCGACACAGCGGGGAGAAATACACTGCGGACTGGGGCTTCATTCGCGGCGAGCGAACAGTGCGTGACAAACGGCGAGAGTGCACCGGCGAAAGTGGATGGACGTGAGGTGGCATTGTGTGCGGTGGCGCTGCCTGAACGTCGCCACCAGCGACCGGACCATAGGCTGCGCTTTGTACCACAACGGCGCATCGCGTCCAGCTGATAGGCTCACTGTAATCCCGGGGGGAAGGCTGCCTTTTCCGATGATGCTGCGGGCGGACGTCGCGTACGTCATCACACACGCACAAAGGTGGTGTGAGCATTGTAATTCTTCTCTTGTCTCTCTACAGTGGAGAGAGAGATGAGGGAGAGAAAAATATAGAGAGAGAGAGGAGGGTGGAGAGAACATACGTGGAAAAAGAAGTGAGATCATCAGACGTAGATAGAGAGAAAGAAACATCTGCAGCTATATTTGCTCTTTCAGTGATCGAATACAGACTAGTGTATTGGCAATAGCTGTCTGATATTCTCATCAATATTCACTGATGATATCTCTTGTCAGCGAGCGAAATCTGAGAGCTCATCCATGTCACGCATGTAAATGTTGGCCCTGCGATGCAGGATCTATAGAGGACATTATTCACTTGCTCTAACAGTGTTTCGTCCAGAAAAAAAAGAATTCGTTAGTGATGTGACTGTATAGACAACCACGCAACGTGACGAACCCAAGAAAATCTCTGAAATTTGGAAGCTAAACTGACAAAAATATCATTGAGACTATCGATCTAAATCTACTTTCAAATTTTGGCGGTACGTGCTCGCGAATATTAGTGATCTGTTTTTTTAGAAAATGTTGCTATTTATACTTCACTCAAAACAATTATTACTAAGATTATTCTTGTTCAGAATGAATGTACTGATGAGAAACAAATGAACGAGACACAATTAAATTCAACGAACCGCCAGTTGAAGAACATTCTAATTCATGATAGCATAATAAGTATATTTCAGATCGAAAACAGTATCTCATTTCAAAAGTAGCGAGGTACACGCATTGTGACATAACGTCTGTGTAAAGCCATTGTTGTTGGTCTAAAAAATGCGAAGTATGTAAATAATACAGTGTGAAACGCGTTTTGTTAAAATAGTTTTTGTGAGAATTGCAGCGTATAATGTGAATACGATTCACAAAACCAGATTATTTCTGTTTGTTCCGTCATGTAAAACGGTTTTAGTTTCGATTTCTGATCACAGAATGTGTCCGTAATTGTTCAGGAAATCGTACTCACATAGATCAACATCTAAGTTTCACTTTTATATAAAGGTGTAATTAGAAAATGCTTAAGCCGAGTTAATTGAAATTATTGATTACAGGTACTCATTTATTTCAATTAATATATTTATTTTTCAATGTTCATAAGCATAGTTATTACATAGCCGGCCGTAGTGGCTCTATGCACTAATGGACTTAACGTCTGAGGTCATCAGTCCCCTAGAACTTAGAACTACTTAAATCTAACTAACCTAAGGACATCACACACATCCATGCCCGAGGCAGGATTCGAACCTGCGTCCGTAGCGGTCGCGCGGTTCCAGACTGAAGCGCCTAGAACCGCTCGACCACCGGCGGCCGGCTAAGTTCTAGGGGACTGATGACCTCAGATGTTAAGTCCCATAGTGCTCAGAGCCATAGTTAATACATATTACTACATTTCTCACCTAACCGATCCTGGTTGCGTAACTAAAGGTCTAGTATTAGTTATTATTCTCGACACATGGCTGTTCAACACACCCATTTGATCGCCTTACAATTACAATACAATAGTTATTCGCTGTAATCGACATATTCGTCGCGAGAGAAGTGTGCTGACATTTAAAATAGTTCACATTTATTCTTCAGTATCGGGTGAAAATTTTTTAATGCATGATATGTTTCAATCACGCTGGATCATCTTCACCTTTAAAATAAAGTAAAACTAATTACGTACTATTATTGTACAATAAGGAGAAAACAATTGTACATAAATGTAGAATTTACCTTTGTAGCTGCGTCAGTAATTCGTTCTGTCCGTTTCAGAACCTTACGTCAGCGTAATATATTTTGCAAGTGCAGTCAGTGTTTTAAATTGGTATCTGGTGAGGTATGGGAGAGGGCAGGAGAAAGGGAGGGAGAAAAATGGAGCCTGTGTGATCAGGAGAGGGGAAACAAAGCAGGAAGAGACTCTGGTAAGAATGTCATGACTTTAAAAAGATTGTGTTGTCCGCTAAAATTTTACGAAGTGCAATTTTGTAAAATTTCTCGTTAAAATATTAAGAGTATAGAAAAATGGATGTACAAATTGTAAAAGACACAAAATAGTAGGTACTATAAAAGGGATGAAATCGTAAATTATAAAAGAGGAATATAAAGTAGTTAAACTGAATTAGTGTATTAAACTACGAAAAGGGTACATCGCAGATAGCAAGGGGAGAACCTCACCGGAAATTACCGCGGAGAAGCCCTCGGACGTAGGCGCGCCAGGTACGTATAGTCTGCAGCCGCGAGCTCGGCTGCAGTTCAGCATCAGAAATGGAGGGTGAACCTTTGACAATGTCAGCGATCCGTGCTGGCGAAACGTCGGTAAAATCGCCAGACGAATGTCGGCCAAGGAACCCGAGACAGTGGCCAATAGGCAGCTTGTCAACAAGTGGCCACGAAAGCCTTAACAATCTTGTAATAGTGAAAGTATAAAACTCTAAGGGCCTTACACTAAAATTGTGTATAGACTCTAGATAAAAAAAATAAAAGAATAGAACAATGAATGCGAACATTCTAAAAGTCACAAAATAGTAGAATTATCTGGCTGTGGAATTATGTAAAGTAACTAGAAATGAATTAAGTGTCATTAAATTGAAAACATAAACACGTAGAGAGTATAAGACAATAAACCAGCAAAGTGAAACTATTTGCAGCTGCTACAGTTACAGGAAACAGCATGTGACACTTATGGTTAACTGCATTTGCTTCCGGTTTGTGGCGTTGTACAGTTCGCAGTTTTGCAGTGTGTACGGAAGCCAGTCTGCACGCCGGTCTTCTGCTAGGACGGTAAGTGAGCCGATTCGCTACCGCTGTCGCTTCTCGGGGCGCGGGGCTGCTGGCCACACGTGTAATGCGTTGAGGGGACGACTGGAAAAGGCGTTCAAAGTTTCCAATAAGTTCACTGTTAATAAACTCGTTCTGCTGATCTCATGTGTTGCCATGCTCTTGCAGACGGTGTGTGAAGATCTCAGTTTCTGTCAACATTGTCAGGAGGTGTCCCTTAGGTTCGTTGTCCAGCACTTCCTAAAGCTTATAAACAGCGTGCTTCGAGATTAGAACAGGTTCGCCATACGCTACTTTATTGACTGTGAACTGAAGTGTGCTCTTTGAAGTGTATTTCAAGCGTATTTGATCCACGTAAGCTTTTGGTATTGCGAAATTATCAAGCATTTGTTTCTGAATCCGGTACTTTACAATTCATAGGCATGTAAATGATTTTATTATCTTCCTCTTCACCTGTTAGTGCACTGCCATTTATTTTTCGTTGTCGTTGTCTTTCGATTTTCTCTAGTAACTATGTTAATGTTAAACCAGGACAACCACTGCTTATTGCAACTTGTTTTATACTAGCGATTTCTTTGTTCCTCTGTTGCTCGGATAGTGGCTGTTTCAATAACCTGTTAATCATAAATCGAAGATACACCATCTTTCTGCTTCAGTGTGCCAAGACTCTGAATGAACAATAATGACTGAACAGGTATGCTATCTGCACACTCCCGCCTCTTTTGCTACCTTAATATTGATATAACTGAGGGCTCCTTTGTTTTCGCGGAAGTGTGGAAACTGACCAAAAGCTAACGTAGGTGAAAGGGGTAGAACGTTTGAAATATGTTTTAAAAAGCACGCTTCATTTCACAATAATAAAAAAAGCGTTATCTGGGAATCTTCTAACAGTGAAGCACGCTGTTGCAATCATTCTGGAAGTACTGCACAACGAACCAAAGAAATACCTCCTGACAATGTTGGCAGAAATTAAAACGTTTACGCACCCTCTACAAGAACCTGCTAACACTTTAAATCAGCATAACAATTCTATTAACGGTGCATTTCTTAGAAAGTTGGAAGGCCATCGTCCAAAAGCCCACTCACGGAGAAGTGACAGCGGCATCACATCGGCTCATGCACCGTTCTAGCAGCAGGGTGGTGTACTGGCTGGGTTCCGTACATACTGCAAACCTGCGAGCCGCACAAAACCACCAAGCAGAAGAAAACGCAATGGAAACCGTTAATTGTCACATACTGTTCCTGTAACTGTACATAGTTTCACTTTTGTAATTTGTTGTTTCATACTTCCCATGGCTTCATATTTTCAATGTTTTTCCACTTTTAATATTTAATGACAATTCAATTCTGGTTGCCTTACGTAATTACACTGTAATAGTTTCACTATATTGTGTCTTTTACAATTTATACGTACATTGTTCTATCCTTTTAATTAAATTTTAACAACTTTATTTTCCACTCACATAATTTACCATTTTACACCTTTTACAGCCGGCCGCGGTGGTCTCGCGGTTCTAGCCGCTCGGTCCGGAGCCGCGCGACTGCTACGGTCGCAGGTTCGAATCCTGCCTCGGGCATGGATGTGTGTGATGTCCTTAGGTTAGTTAGGTTTAAGTAGTTCTAAGTTCTAGGGGACTGATGACCAAAGATGTTAAGTCCCATAGTGCTCAGAGCCATTTGAACCAATTTTTACACCTTTTACAGTTTTACGTATCCATTGGTCTACATCTTTAATATTTTAAAGAGAATTTTTACATAATCGTACTTTCTATGATAATGACCGTATGGCATCGTTGGCCGGAAGGCCCCATTCGGGGAAGTTCGGCCACCAAGTGTAAGTCGTATTTCATTCGACTCTACATTGGGTGACTTACGCGGTGATGAAGATGAAATGATGAGGAGGACAACACAACACTCAGTCCCCGGGAAAATCTCCAAACCCGGCCGGGAATCGAACCCGGGCCCGCTTGCATGGGAGGCGAGCACGTTAACACCCAGCTAAGCAAGAATTTTAGCATACGATACTCTCTTTTTAAAGTAATAACATCCCTGCCAGTCACCCTTCCCGCTTTCTTTCCCCTCTCCTAATCACTTTTGCTCCGTGACTCTCCCTTCCACCCCCCTCTTCCTTCCGTTAACCTTTTCCTCCCCTAACTCGCCAGAAACCAATTCAGAACATTCAGTGTAGCTGCGAAACGCAGTACTCTGCTGTGATGTTCTGAGACGGACCAGACAAGTTGCTGATGCAACTACATAGGTAACTTCCTCATTTATGTACAATTTTTTATCGTCAGTAGATATTTATCTTTACTTTGTTTTAAATCTGAAGATGATCCAACGAGACGGAAATTAAATTATTAATTACAATATTCGAAACTGAAACTGAAGAATAAAAGAGAGTTTTCAACTGTAGTTGTTGCCTGTTTGTTGGGTCATAATCATTCAGACTAAGTCCGGTTATGATTATTGCCAACGTGTGAAAGGCATGCTACTACATGAAATATTTTCATAATCATCTACGTCCACCAAGTGACCGACCAAAACTAATGGTCTGACACTATAAAAACGTAAACCCCACACTATGACATTACCTATATCGAAAACTCTGTAGTCGCGATACACACAGGTAAATGAAGCTCTCCGTCTAGTCACTGTGACCACACATGCCCACGTGATTTACCCGCCGTGTATGGTACATTAATCAGTAACCCGTCCGTTGCGCTACGGATCAAGGCGGTTTCGTTAAGATCACTCTATGCAATGTGCCTATCACTAACTTCAAGCATCTGAGCAACTATACTAACTGAGGTCATTGATCTCCACCTTAGCTGCCACATCGGTCCTCTACACCGAGCGCCAACGACCTCAGGCGGCTGCTTTGTACGGTCTTTTGCAAGCACGGTGGTTCATATTGATCAATTTACTATGTTTACAAGTGTGGCGAGTGCATATCATGGTACACCATCGTTTCTCTTCTAACTGAAATCATTCATAGTCGATCTTGTCACAAGTAACTCCTATTACTTTTCTCGGACGGAACCATAGATCGCGCTTCAAAGTGTTCTGAAACGTTTTAATTCACAAAATAAGTAGGTTTCATCTTCTGATACAGAATGAAGCTCATCGGTATATTGTTCTGTCGAAGAATCACGTTGTTGCCCTTCTAGCTATACAGCAAAGTGTTTCACAGCACAGTCACACTATCAACAAACCATCTGAAGTTAAAATAACACTTGAAAGGCACAGTTGAAGACAGTGGTGCTGTTCGTAGAAAACTATTTAATTTGGAAATAAGTACTTTGTAGCGTAGCTGTAGTGAATATTAAACAGGACTAAACATCTGACCTCTGCCATTCTGAGAGCGGCTTCAGAAGTTTCTTGGAAAATATGGGTTCATCCAGCTGTCAGCTAAAGAGCGTTAACCTAAATATTGCAGTAATTTGAGCTGAATTGAAATTCGGCTGGGATAGGAGAAGATTCCAAGGGTACAGCTCAATGACAAATCAAAGTTTAATTATTGTTTAATACAACATCTGAGAAAAGTAACACTGAAGTCCATATTCTCCTTAGTCAAACCAAGAATAGAAGTTTTACTCGATAACGTGAATCTGAGATCAGCTGAGCGTCGTATAACCGTAAACCAATTGAGAAGTAAAGTATAACTTCTCAGTTTTAACAAAAAGGCCACCAAATCTCAACACATAACCACCAAGTGTTCTTGAACAAATTTGTTACAAGTGTCGACAGACACAAAGCGCTACAAGTTACTTTAGGCTTTAATAAGAGAGGGTCATAATCTTACCCGAGGCTGCAGGCGAGGGGTCCGATGTATGATGGATTCAATTCAGATGTGGGACTAGGTCGATTGATTGATTGAGGGGGTACTGGACTAAGCGGTGAGGTCATCAGTCCGACTGTTCCAAAGTTACACACGGAAGAGTGAGGGCCCGCTAAAAGTGGAGAGGAGTCAAACTGGAAAACGAAGAAGTTTAAACACGTACAGCAGATAGTATAAAAATGGGAAAACAGATGGATAAAAGAACTGCCTTTTCAACGGGGAGTGGTGATGGGTCCCAGACCGAGAAAACATGAAGAGATGCCCCAACCACAATCACCCTTCCTCCCCTGATCCTGGAGCAAAGCAAAACCTTATATCTGAAAATAAAAACCACTTCTACAGGGGAAACTACGACCAGTTCAGACATCCGAGAATTGTCTGCCAATATTAAATTTAAGGAATATGGAAGACGATACCTAGGACGAAGGCTCAAAGGAAGGGGATACCGTGAGTCTGGCTCCACAACCACTTTGTGGGGGATGTTGGACATGAAATGCTCTTAATGATACTTGGGTCGCTTTTTATACCTGAGGAGGGTCTCAGTGTACTTCCGCAGACGTCGCCAAACATTTGATGGCTGCAACCGCGAGTTCTGTATTGCCCCCGAATTGTTACTCCTCACCGTGGATGATCTCGTGCGGGAAGTAAGATGTTTACCCCCTTGCGCTTGGTCATGATCAGTACGACGAGCTGGCGCCTCCCATGTCCCCCTGCCAATTATGGAAACCTGGCTTACTACTGTGCGCCTATATACCTCGATATTGAAGCCTTTTAATTACAGAATAGCGATAATGGTGCTGCAAACTAACACATGGTAGTTTCAGTATGCGGCAACTTAACTGCACCGTGAAACATAAGATAAAGACAGAGTTAGAACCAGATATGTATTGAAAAGGATAAAAAAACTTTTGTGTCATTTTCCACAGATTTGACTCACTACGGTACTCATACCAACTATATATCTATCTTACAGTAGGGGTAGATACTGTATAATATTACTGTGTCTCATGGTGTAACGCCTCCAATTTCCTTTTGATATTGTGTTTGCGTATTTTCAAATATTTTGAAACAGAAAAAAATAAGCAGTCCACGTGACAGGTGGGTACCGTAAATGGTTGAATTACATTATTCTCGAAATGAAAAATAAGAAGACGAAAGAAACGTTGGTTCGGAAGGAGGGCTTACAGGCGATTTGAAGCTCTCCTAAGACTTGTGAGCGTCGTACGACAAAGTGCTTGTGGGATTGCAACGCCTACGGAGGAAACAAAGGCCGCCCGGAGTGGGCCCGGCAGCTTTCTACGGGCAGGTGGAGCCGTGTTGCGAAACCCGCTGACAATTGGCGCGATCCTGGCAGCGGCGCGTGCGATTGTCAGTGCGAGGAGCGTCTGCCGCGCCGGGAGAAAGCTGGCGGAACCTGCGGGCGCGACCTTTCCGCATCTGGGCCGTGGGCTGAGGCGAGACCCGCAAACCTCACTCTGCGCACACTGGACTCCCGCCCAGTTACACCGCAAACACAGGAGGACCCTTCTACGTGATTCCTCTCTACCTCGTAACTGAACGCATCAGCAGTTCAGCGGGCTGTTCCGGGGTCGTAACATATTCAGAGACGATAATGATATATCGATAGTAACACTCTCGACGTTCTGTAGAAACAATATCGATCTTTTACATCGACAAGATACATACACTAACAAAGAAAAGAAATGAATCATCCAAATGGGGCGCATTTCCATACGTTTGATGTACACTTACACACAAAAAAATGCTTAGTTTTCAGAAAAATTTGATGAATTATTAAGTGAAAGGGCTTTACAAACTGAGCAAGTCACTAAAGCATTGGTCGACCTCTGACGCTCATGCAAGCAGTTGTTCGTCTTGGCGTTGGCTGATAGAGTTGACAGATCTCCTTCTGGGAAATATCGTGGCAAATTTTGTCCAACTGACCCGTTAGACTGCAAATGAAGGGAAGTTAAGGCAATGGCTGCCTGAAAGATGTGAAGAAATCGAAAAAGAAATAATTGTCGGAATGACAGCATACAGAGAACTCAAAACAACCTCTGGTGAAATTAAGAGTAAGGGTGGTAACATTAAGAGTGCAATGTGAATTCTACTGCTAAATACAGAGGAGAGAGACAGAGAGAAATTGAGCAGATAGGTGGAATGAGTACGTGAAGGCCTCTTTGAGTGGGTAAACTATTCGGATGCGATCGCAGAAGAAACAGGAGCCGTCAAGGAGGAGATTGGTATTCAAGTATTTGAATTAGAATGTAAAAGAGCTTTGGACGACTTACAATCAAATAAGGCAGAGGGGATACACAACATTCCATCGGAATTTGTAAAACCATTGGGGAAAGTGTCAACATATCGACTGTTCTCGTTGGTGTGTAGAATGTATGAGACTGAGGATGTACCATCAGACTTTCAGAAAAACATCGCACTCGCTATGCCGCAGATTGCAAGAGCTGACAAGTGTGAGAATTATCGCACCAACAGCATAATAGCTCAAGCATCCAAGCTAGGGAATAGAAATGGAATAGAAAATTGAGGATCTGTCAGATGACGACCAGTTTGTCTTTAGGAAAAGTAAAGGCACCAGAGGGGCAGTTCTGACGCTGCGGTTGACAATGGAAGCAAGGCCTACGGTAAAATCAAGACAGTGCATTGGTTTCTCCGACCTAATAAAAGCCTCCGACAATGAAAATTGGTCCAGTATGTTCGCTGAGAGAAACAGAGATAATATACAAAAAGTACAACAACCAATAGTGAGCAATAAGACTGGAAGACCAAGAACAACATTCTCGGATTAAAAACCTTGTAAGATAGGGATGTAGTGGTTCTTCCCTACTGGTCAATCCATACATCGAAAAACAATGAGGTAAATAAAAGAAAGGCGCATTCACTATCGCTGGTGGAGTCATGTAGATCCTTGAGCATAAGGCAAGCATACAATTTAAGTCATAACCGAGCAAATCAGGTGGTTTTCTAGACGAGTGAATAACATCGAATCTCGGAAGTCAGGATTATCAAACAATTGTCCGATAGCTACCGTCGAAAGCCGCGCGGTATTCTACACTCCTGGAAATGGAAAAAAGAACACATTGACACCGGTGTGTCAGACCCACCATACTTGCTCCGGACACTGCGAGAGGGCTGTACAAGCAATGATCACACGCACGGCACAGCGGACACACCAGGAACCGCGGTGTTGGCCGTCGAATGGCGCTAGCTGCGCAGCATTTGTGCACCGCCGCCGTCAGTGTCAGCCAGTTTGCCGTGGCATACGGAGCTCCATCGCAGTCTTTAACACTGGTAGCATGCCGCGACAGCGTGGACGTGAACGGTATGTGCAGTTGACGGACTTTGAGCGAGGGCGTATAGTGGGCATGCGGGAGGCCGGGTGGACGTACCGCCGAATTGCTCAACACGTGGGGCGTGAGGTCTCCACAGTACATCGATGTTGTCGCCAGTGGCCGGCGGAAGGTGCACGTGCCCGTCGACCTGGGACCGGACCGCAGCGACGCACGGATGCATGCCAAGACCGTAGGATCCTACGCAGTGCCGTAGGGGACCGCACCGCCACTTCCCAGCAAATTAGGGACACTGTTGCTCCTGGGGTATCGGCGAGGACCATTCGCAACCGTCTCCATGAAGCTGGGCTACGGTCCCGCACACCGTTAGGCCGTCTTCCGCTCACGCCCCAACATCGTGCAGCCCGCCTCCAGTGGTGTCGCGACAGGCGTGAATGGAGGGACGAATGGAGACGTGTCGTCTTCAGCGATGAGAGTCGCTTCTGCCTTGGTGCCAATGATGGTCGTATGCGTGTTTGGCGCCGTGCAGGTGAGCGCCACAATCAGGACTGCATACGACCGAGGCACACAGGGCCAACACCCGGCATCATGGTGTGGGGAGCGATCTCCTACACTGGCCGTACACCACTGGTGATCGTCGAGGGGACACTGAATAGTGCACGGTACATCCAAACCGTCATCGAACCCATCGTTCTACCATTCCTAGACCGGCAAGGGAACTTGCTGTTCCAACAGGACAATGCACGTCCGCATGTATCCCGTGCCACCCAACGTGCTCTAGAAGGTGTAAGTCAACTACCCTGGCCAGCAGGATCTCCGGATCTGTCCCCCATTGAGCATGTTTGGGACTGGATGAAGCGTCGTCTCACGCGGTCTGCACGTCCAGCACGAACACTGGTCCAACTGAGGCGCCAGGTGGAAATGGCATGGCAAGCCGTTCCACAGGACTACATCCAGCATCTCTACGATCGTCTCCATGGGAGAATAGCAGCCTGCATTGCTGCGAAAGGTGGATATACACTGTACTAGTGCCGACATTGTGCATGCTCTGTTGCCTGTGTCTATGTGCCTGTGGTTCTGTCAGTGTCATCATGTGATGTATCTGACCCCAGGAATGTGTCAATAAAGTTTCCCCTTCCTGGGACAATGAATTCACGGTGTTCTTAATTCAATTTCCAGGAGTGTATTACACAATCCTCTCTGAATATGTGGAAGTTATGCAGTACAATACAGCAAAAGAGTAAACAGTATCAACGTGCTGTAGCAGTATGACTTAGTTTTAGGAATAAAAGGGTTTACCTGAGCCATATTGAGTGATATTCAGCTATTTGAATCCCGAGAATTGGCAAGAAAGAAATGCTGAATAAAATCATCACCCCTGTACCTCATTGCCACTGATAATGCGACAGATATGCCATGTTTTCGAGAGAACATCAAATTTAATATGCCAATATTTTTAACTTCATTAAGACGTGTGGTATTACTGGAATTCGTATAGGTTCATAAATCTGTTATGTGCGGCTCTGAAACAGAAACGAATGTCATTAACGTGGTACCGAGGTTATTTCTCAAATATTATTTAACAAGGAAGTTAAGCGAAACCTCAAAGAAGAATGAAACTGTCAGTCCTCTTACATAACCTGTATGGTCGTATTGAAGATTCATTCTGCGTTATTGTATTAGTGTCCTGATGTTATGAAAGGCAATTACGTGTTTTTGTGAACTTGCATGATTAAGGTTATACGTGGAGCAGCGTACATACAACAGAAACAATAGATGAACAGATGGCATGTCACATATGAGTTCTCTTTGTAGGTCAGCAAAACATGTACCGTGCATGCAGTGCGTCATGTGAGACTTTTACATCGCGTTCCTGCAATGCAACCGTTGAGGTTGTGCTTTCACTTGTGAAAGAACGACCTTTGACTCGCAAGCATTTCGTTGTTCATTATCCAGGAATTTCACAAAGGCCTTTGTGGCGGCTTTGCATGACTTCTCTATACGTGCCTGTGTAATTTTCGAGATTGCAAATTGCAGAGCAGAGAGATAGCAGATTGAATATGGTTTGCGAAGAATTAAGTTTATTCCACCAGAATAGTACACCGTATTGGCGTTTTTCTTTCTACTTCGCTTTATCAGGGCGCTTCCTTGTATGTATTTTCCGTACAAATTTTGCAGTTGATTTTAAACTAATTTCCCGATGACTCAGAGACAGGAAATTTTAATATTAGCTGAGTACTCGACGACTATAAAATATTAACTGGTTTTCTTATCGTTCTGTTCGCTACGTGTGGCAATGGGGGTGGAAATTTTGGCAACGCTTGACGGCAGCCCTGCAGAACAAGTGTGCTGTGCGGATGCATCTGTATCTACGTCTACTTACAGACCCTGTCAGCCACCGTATGTTGCATCGCGAAGGATACCTTGTGCCACTATATGTCATTTCTCTTCCTGTTCCACTCACAAATGTAGCGAAGGGAAAACGACTGCATGTATTCCACCGTACGAGCCCTGATTGCTCTTATCTTCCTGGTCATTACGCGAAATGTACATTGGTAGTAGTGGAATCTTTCTGCGTTCAGTTTCAAATACAGGTTCCCCAGTTTTTCTCAGAAGTGTTCGGCGAAAAGAACTTCGTCTTCAGTCCAAGGATTCCCACTGCACTTCACGAAGCATCTCCATAATACTTGCGTGTTGATCGAACCTACCGGTAGCAATCTAGAAGTCCGCCTCTGAATTATTTCAATGTATTCCTCTAATCCGTGATGGAGATCCAAAACACTTGAGAAGTAATCAAAAATAGTTTGCACTAGGTTTCTGTTTGTGATCCTCTTTCGAAGAATTCCACCAATAAACTGGAGTCGATCTTTCGCCTTCAGTACTACCGTCCTTACTTCCTCATTCCATTTCATATTCCTTTGCATCACTATGCCTAGGTATTTAATCACCATGACTGTGTCAGGTGTCATATTACTACTTCAATATTCGAACATTACTGTATATGCTAGCGGACGGGTACGGCTGATGAGAGAAAGGAAAAGGAGATGGATATCGTATTTTGTCTGTGTGTTTGTTACAAATTTTGCAATTCATTTTAACTAATTTCCCAATGAGTTATAGACTTGAAATTTTAAACGTAACTCGGAACAGGATGACAATGTAATATTAACTACCTTTCTTGTCCGATGTATTGAGGAAGGTTGTTTGTTTACCACTGTCATTTCCGGATGAGATAGAGACATGAAATTTTAAACCAGCGATGCAATATTAACTCTCGCTCTTGGCTGGTGTGTTGAGGGGGTACTATGTTTGCCACTGCCGTTTCCCCCTTTTCCTGTTCTGGTCGAAAATAGTTCGCTGGAGGAACGAGCACTGATAAGCGTCTAATTTTTACCTCCGCGATCTTTTCGCGAAATGTACGTAGGAGGAAGCAGTGTATTGGCTGACTTAAGTGAAGAGAAACCTGAAATATAACCCATGTCTCTGTTGTAATCTCAACAAAATGTTTGAAAACGATTAAAACATTTCATACATAGGAGTAAGAGGTAGACATTAATTACTGAAACAGAAATACATTTTTATTATACCACTTTTTTTTTAATCGGACTAAAATGTATAAAGTAATTCCTCCTAGCACCATACAAATTCCTAACCCCTTACAGACACTCCTGAAAATTTGTGCCTGTGAATTTTTAGTAGCTATAAAATTAATTGTAAGATTTTGAAAAATGTGTGGCACATGCAATAAATACACTCCTGGAAATTGAAATAAGAACACCGTGAATTCATTGTCCCAGGAAGGGGAAACTTTATTGACACATTCCTGGGGTCAGATACATCACATGATGACACTGACAGAACCACAGGCACATAGACACAGGCAACAGAGCATGCACAATGTCGGCACTAGTACAGTGTATATCCACCTTTCGCAGCAATGCAGGCTGCTATTCTCCCATGGAGACGATCGTAGAGATGCTGGATGTAGTCCTGTGGAACGGCTTGCCATGCCATTTCCACCTGGCGCCTCAGTTGGACCAGCGTTCGTGCTGGACGTGCAGACCGCGTGAGACGACGCTTCATCCAGTCCTAAACATGCTCAATGGGGGACAGATCCGGAGATCTTGCTGGCCAGGGTAGTTGACTTACACCTTCTAGAGCACGTTGGGTGGCACGGGATACATGCGGACGTGCATTGTCCTGTTGGAACAGCAAGTTCCCTTGCCGGTCTAGGAATGGTAGAACGATGGGTTCGATGACGGTTTGGATGTACCGTGCACTATTCAGTGTCCCCTCGACGATCACCAGTGGTGTACGGCCAGTGTAGGAGATCGCTCCCCACACCATGATGCCGGGTGTTGGCCCTGTGTGCCTCGGTCGTATGCAGTCCTGATTGTGGCCCTCACCTGCACGGCGCCAAACACGCATACGACCATCATTGGCACCAAGGCAGACGCGACTCTCATCGCTGAAGACGACACGTCTCCATTCGTCCCTCCATTCACGCCTGTCGCGACACCACTGGAGGCGGGCTGCACGATGTTGGGGCGTGAGCGGAAGACGGCCTAACGGTGTGCGGGACCGTAGCCCAGCTTCATGGAGACGGTTGCGAATGGTCCTCGCCGATACCCCAGGAGCAACAGTGTCCCTAATTTGCTGGGAAGTGGCGGTGCGGTCCCCTACGGCACTGCGTAGGATCCTACGGTCTTGGCGTGCATCCGTGCGTCGCTGCGGTCCGGTCCCAGGTCGACGGGCACGTGCACCTTCCGCCGACCACTGGCGACAACATCGATGTACTGTGGAGACCTCACGCCCCACGTGTTGAGCAATTCGGCGGTACGTCCACCCGGCCTCCCGCATGCCCACTATACGCCCTCGCTCAAAGTCCGTCAACTGCACATACGGTTCACGTCCACGCTGTCGCGGCATACTACCAGTGTTAAAGACTGCGATGGAGCTCCGTATGCCACGGCAAACTGGCTGACACTGACGCGGCGGTGCACAATTGCTGCGCAGCTAGCGCCATTCGACGGCCAACACCGCGGTTCCTGGTGTGTCCGCTGTGCCGTGCGTGTGATCATTGCGTGTACAGCCCTCTCGCAGTGTCCGGAGCAAGTATGGTGGGTCTGACACACCGGTGTCAATGTGTTCTTTTTTCCATTTCCAGGAGTGTAATTGATGTGTGAATGTTCACTTCATCCTATTATACTATGCAGTAATTGATGCATGATTTGTTCTACTCCTTAATGTTTCCACTGCATGCATCGCACGTTTTTCGTTTTGAAACCTACAAGTAGTTTCATAGGTATTAAAAAGTCTCTCTCACAAATTATCGGAACTATCTGAATGGGGTTAGAGATCTGAATGGGGCTGGGAGAAATTGTTTTATACTTTTAAATCAGATTTAAGTATGTGGTATATTATAAAAGGATATCTTACTGAAATATTACTTTTAGTTTTTGTCTTTAGTAATTTGCACTTATATAGTTTTCTGTGTTTCACTCTTGTTCCACTCTTTATACATCTGCATATCAAATATATCCTCGACAATAAGTTCTAAACCACTACCGTAGTAGCAGTTGTCCACAATTCCAGTTTCTATTCTTTCTAGCAAGATATCTCTTGAACAAGTACTATAGTTAAAATTCCTGTATTAACGCAATGCAGATGCTTCAAACATCTTATACTCTGGTTTTCTGACGGTCTTTTTTCTATTTCCACGCAAATATATGTTGCAAGTATAGTTTCAATGCCGGCCGGTGTGGCCGAGCGGTTCTAGGTGCTACAGTCTGGAACCTCGCGACCGTTACGTGAATTGCCCCCTCTGTTTATTGATTGGATAGCCTCTGAATTGCTATTTATTTATTTAATGGGATAATAATAGTTATTAAAAGGTGGCAATTTTATTTAAGCACCGCTTTTTTTTACTCTTTCAATTGTTGCGAGTCAGCGATAGTACAATGCTGCTCGCTTTGGAGAATACACATTTTATAAGAATTATTTGGTCCAGGAAACACTTTTGCGATCACGGTTGCGATTTGGACGGTATTCGCGTAATTGTACTGATTGAAAGTTATCGTTTCCGAAAGACGCTGGTTCGATTAAAGCTGTGTACACTTTTACGCGTATAATGAAAATATTCATAACACGTCGCGTAACAAAAAGAAACATGCGAATCACAACCGTGATCAAACGAAGAAAATATATGATAACATAAATGTTCTTCGCTGTTATTCAGGACAGGCTCAGATTAGACCTTGTAATTTTTAGTTAAAGGAAATGACAAGACGTTACACTGGGGAGATATTTGTTTTGAATAAATTGTATTTATCTTCTCTCTCTCCCCTTTTCACAGCCTTTATACCTTCACATCGATTAAGGAACTTTTCCTTCTCTACCGACCAGTACGAGAACAAAATTCAGACTCAACAAAATGTCTTACATCGAATTATTACATGCTTAACCCTTAACAATCATATATAGTTTCGTAGTACAGACAATGCTAATTTATTCCGTGCACTAGAAAGTCTTTGATACACTGAGCACAAAAATGAAAATAATAAAATTATAATTACATTTTTAATATCATGAATACTTCATTAAATCATGAAAATAAGGTTGACATCGTCGTAATATTAATTTTCATCGTTGTAGCACTACATACGGTCGCAGGCTCGAATTCTGCCTCGGGCATGGATGTGTGTGATGTCCTTAGGTTAGTTAGGTTTAAGCAGTTCTTTGTTCTAGAGGACTGATGACCTCAGCAGTTAAGTCCCATAGTGCTCAGAACCATTTGAACCATTTATAGTTTCAATGTTTTCCCCCTAAATTGTATGTCTACATATGATGACACTAACGTTTCAGTTCTGAAGATTCATACTGTCCAGTATCACACACATCGCAAACACTCACAAGAGTCGTAGAACAGATGGTAGAACTGAAGGTATTTAGGAGACAACCAGTTTAATTTAGGAGAAATGGCAGCTTTAGAGGGGCTATTTTTCCATTGTAGTTGATGGACAAGTGATAAGCAGCAGTTTAAAAATATCTAGGATCTTCCAGACGATGACGTACCGTCGCAACTGTTGAAGATCAATAAATATTTTAGTACATTTGCGATGGTTATACATACAAACGCGTTCTGGAAACCCTGTGAGCCACAACATAAGGAAGACGGAGAGTTAATTTATTTTCGTTTTTTGGCAGGAATAGTTGGTGGAAGGGTAATTCATTCTCTGTATGTCAATCTGCTGGAGTAGACAGCACTAATTCAATTACGTATGAGGCCAAAAGCAGATGACCCTTAAGTCAGAGTTGCTCACTAATTTGTATACTGAAGAGGCAACATGGGAAGTAAAGTACTGTCTTGGCGCTGGTCGATATGCGAAATTCCGAATCTTTCAGAAACTATTTAACAGCAGCTGTGAGACTCACGTTGTCGATCTAAGCGCACAAAATCAACAGGAAGAGGCGAAAGCATAGATTCTATTGTCAACCTTCATCCAATCTTGATTTTTGATAGGCGATCAGATCGCATGCTACTGCATTTGTTTTTGTGGTCTTCAGAACAGTTTCGTACAACTTTTCACCTTGACCTGTCCTGTGCAATCCTCTTGATTCCCGCATCATTACTGAAACCTACATCCATCTGAACCCACTTGCATTGTTCATCACTTGACCTTCCTTTACAGTTCTTACTACTCAGCATTTCCCTCCATTATGAAACTGATGATTCCTTCTTGTCACAGGAAGTATACCACCTATAGACCCATTGTTTTAGTAAACTTGTGCCGTAATTTTCTTTTTTCCCCAGAATGATTCAGTACCGCCTCATTGATTATTCTATCTACCCGTCTAATCTTCAGCATTCTTCTGTAGCACTACATTACAAGAGTTTCTGTACTTCCAACTTATACAAATGGAAGAACGGAACTGCGGCTCATTCGCTGACCTGCAGAAATCAGATAGCCAACAGACGTAAATTTATGAAAAATTTTATTATGCTGCCAGTCCCTCCTCTTCACGAATCGACAAAATAGTCAAGCTCAGACAGAGTACAACTCTATTACGCCACGTCAGCTTTCGTTATTTGAAATAAACTTACAATTTACAATAAATTTGCGCACCTTATCTATGTTTTCTTCCTTATCTCATCTTTCACACGTTTGCAGCTGTTCTACGATTTGACAGATGTAGGTTCACATTCTGCCTTATTAATATTATTTAGTCCCTCCTGATCCTTTGTTCGAACGCATATGTTTTGTTGAGGATCGGTTCATATTATTTCAACATATCAATTTTCCTCGAAGAGTATTTTATTGTATGCTATTTCAGTTTAAAACGATTGAAACGGTTTACTACTATAGTAAATCTGACATCTCCGCTTTATAGTATTAGCCAATATATGTGTTAACTGATTTTTCATATTCATTTGCTCTTTGCTCTTACACCAGCGTACCCAGTTTGAGAGCTGACTTTGTTAATGACGTCTAGTTTTGTTTTTCTTTTCTATCTTATATCTTTGATTTCATTATCTGAAATTGTTTTCTCAGTTGTTATGACGCACGAGTAATAGTACATGTTCATCCCAGCTACGTACTAAGAGTTTAAAGACAGTATTTTGTTTTCGCTGTTTTACGTCTTATCTGAACAACAACAAATTTTAGAAACATAAAAAATACGTTTCTGAACATATCATCTTGCTTTGAACTAAGTGCATGGCTCTCATTTCTGGTTTTCTATTCTTTTTAGAAGTAGTTGCGTTCTTCACAGCCCAGTTACGCCATTATAATCGGTTCGTCTTCTTCCTTATCCATACTTATTTTGTCGTTATTTCGTTTGCTTACTTTTCCATATTAATATTTTAAGATTTTCTGTCTTCATGACGTTTCGTTGAAGTATGACCATTGTATAAGATATTACTGTCTGTACGACTTCGTTCAGCGCAATTCTCAATGACTGCGCTCCTGATTACTACAATATACCTATTTCTACTATATTTCGTTATGTTATTAACGATATTAATAGGTACATGACGGTTCACGGTAACCAATATTTGTATGTCATGCATTTTACTTTAACGTCTTTTGTATTTTACATCTCTCTTCTAATACATATGTATTGTAAATTTATTTTATATAAATGACGTGGCGATTTCAATTCTGTCGTAAGCTTGTTTTATCGCTGATTTGTACAGGAGCTAGAAGATGGTGCTACTGTGGCACCGAAACTGGTAGCATAGTAAAATTATTCCATAAGTTTACAGCTGTTGGATATCTGATTTCTGCGAGAAATTACAAAAGCTTCTACACTCTTCTATTCTTTTCTTGTCTCAATTGATGATCATCCACGTTTCTCTTCCGTACAAGGATAGAAGCCCAGATTAGTACCTTCAGAAAAAATTTGCAACACTGCATCATGCTGGAGATTCATATTTAAAAACTTAGTGTCATGTAATATTCTGTGTAATGTAATATCTTATACAGACAACTTTTATTAACCTGATACGTTCCACATCATAACGAAGTGTCGTATTCATGATCTGTGGAACAAGTACTAATCTAATCAGATCTAAATTTGTATTAGTTAGTAACAATTTCCTTTACTCAGAAATGCTGCCCTTTCTATTGACAGCCTACATTTCATATTCTCTCTACTTCACCGGTCATCAGTTATTTTGCTGCCCAGATAACAAGACTAATACACCACTTTTAGTGCCTCATTTGGTAATCAAATTTTTTGCTTGTCTAGTTCGCTTTTTCGCTTTTGGTAGCAAAATTCTCGGAATAATACCAGACTGGTATAAGACTCGATGAAACTGGAAGTGGCCTCAGCCAAGACCTCATAATACTCACAAACTGCTACAGACGTACTCATCTAAAACCAAATCCTAGTAAAATGTAAGTGTGTGTTTTTCACCTTAACAACCCGGAGGCAGGAAAAGAGCTAAATTCCATCTGGAATGGTATGTGCTTGAACAACTCCCCATCCTGCGTATCTGGGCATCACTCTCGATAGATCTTTAACATGCAAAAAGCACATCGAGAGAACAAAAGCTGAAAAACAATCACATAATTGCATACTGAACAAACTGACGTCTACAGAGTTGGGTACCAACACGAACGTACTCCGTTGCACAGCACTCACCACCTGGTTTTCGGTTGCTGAGTATGGATGCCCAGTTTGAGAAAGATTTCGCCACACTAGAACAATAGAAGCGGTTCTAAACGATAGCTGCAGGAAGATAACTGGGTGCCTGAGACCTACTAGGGTGTAACATTCATATTCATGATCAGATATTGCCACCAAATGTCAAATCATTCCTGAGCTTGAAAGAACGTATCAGTGACTAGCGTCACCCGCTATTCAACCATCAGCCAGTGCCAAAAGGGCTAACATCCAGACGAAGTTCCATATACTCAATACAATCAACTAACACTTCCGTAAGATAACTATGGCAAGAAGAATATACAGAAGCCCTCATCACCAACGAAGCTCCACCAAAGGGCTTCCACCGAGACTTGCGACACTTTAAAACATTGAACCGACTTCGTGCGGGCATGTGGCGAGAAAAACAACTTTGAAAAAGGGAGGGGGGGGGAGGCTTCACAGACACTGACAAGCGTGAGTGCGGTAAAACACGAACAACAGAACACTTCTAAAATGCCCGTTAGTGGATGCACCCAGAGAGTGTACTCCTTGAATTATACCGAGACAGCTTCAGCTTACACCGAATTATGGATGCATGAAATGTGATACATCTTACATTACTGATTATGTATTTCTGTATTTGACTAGTATTCTTTTATATGAACACACCTATTATGTACTTTTTTCAGTTGCTATGTATTTTATGGAGTAGTTCGTACACAAATTAATAAATCTAATTCTACACTATCGCCTGATTTAATTTGATAGTGTTTTTATTCTCATTTTATTTTTGTTCTCGTTTATGTCATTTCAAGACACTATCCATTCTATTCAGCTGCTCTTACAAGTCCTTTGCTGTCTGTGACAGAATTATATTGTTATCAGTAAACCTCAAAGTTTTTATCTCTTCTCCCTGAACTTTTATCTGTTTCTTCGAAGTTCTTCTTGGTGTGCTTTAGTGTACGTTCGAGGTACATACTGAATAACATCGGTGATCGGTAACAGCCCTGTCTCACTTCTTTCTGAGCCACTACATCTTTTTCATGCCCTTCTACTCTTACAACAGCCGTCTGTTTTTCGTTCAAGCTGTAAATAGCACGTCACTCTTTGCTTTTTGTATGTGCTACCTTCAACATTCCAAAGAGTGTAGTATACTCAACTTTGTCAAAATCGTCAAGGAACTGTACATAACTAAAAACAGTTTCATCTACCGTTGTTTTAACTAACTGTCGAAAAGTTGTTTCAAGCAGAGTCTAGCTCTTTCCATTCTGAGTACAAGTGGTGCTGTTTCCCTTTTATTTTGTTAACGGCACGTGTCATACATATGTTCTAGCCAACAGTTGCACAATTTATCTCTGCTTCTTAAGCAACAGCACCATCGTTATGTATTGTACTTACGACTCCTTCCTGATCCCTACAGCACATTGCAAACGTTTTGCAAAATTAAAAGACTTACGTTACAGAACTAGTCGTTCGGTACCAAACTAACAGTTTTTTTTCGGACTTATTTCTACCTCTTACTCTCAATGGTGCATAAGTGTGTATACAGGGTGTTAAAAAATTTCGACTACTTTTTAGCTGTGATAGTACTCATAGGAAAAGAAAAATAAGTCCAGTAAACATGGGTCCGAAAACGCATATTTTCCGAAATAAACGAGTGTTTATTGGAAGGGCTGTGAGACGTTTCGCTGTGAAATTTAGCACAGCCGTTGCACTGGCACTCCGTCAAATGTGTCGGCAGGGTATACACTGAACCTCCAAAGAAACTGGTATAGGAATGCATAATCAAATACAGAGATACATAAACAGGCAGAATACGGCGCTGCGGTCGGCAACGTCTATATAAGGCAACAAGCGTCTGGAGCAGTTGTTAGATCGGTTACTGCTGCTACACTGGCAAGTTATAAAGATTTAAGTAAGTTTGAACGTGACGTAATAGTCTGCTTACGAGCGATGGGACAGAGCATCTCCGAGGTGGCGATGATGTGAGGATTTTACCGTACTACCAAATCACTAGTGAAATATCAGGACTACGGTAAAACATCAAATCTCCGACATCGCTGCGGCCGGAAAAAGATCCTGCAAGAACGGGACCAACCTTAATGACTGAACGACACAAAGCTTTACGCCTCGTCTGGGCCCGTCAACACCGACATTGGATTGTTGATGACTGGAAACATGTTGCCTGGTCGGACGAATCATTTTTAAAATTGTATCGAGCTGATGGACGTGTACCGGTATGGAGACAACCTCATGAATCCATGGACCCTGCATGACAGCAGGGGACTGTCAAACTCGTTTGGGCTCTGTGGTACTGAGGGACGTCTGCAGTTGTAGTGATATGGGACCCCTAATACGTCTAGATATGACTCTGACAGGTCACACGTAAGTAAGCGTGTTGTCTGATCACCTAGCATCCATTCATGTCCATTGCGCATTTCGACGGACTTGGTGAATTCCAGCAGGACAATGGGACACTCCACACGTCCAGAATTGCTATAGAGTGGCTCCAGGAACATTCTTCTGAGTTTAAACACTTCCGCTGGCCCCAAGCTCTCCAGACAAGAACATTATTCAGCATTTAATAATTTTTTTCATAATGTGGGGCCACAGTTATAATATGTTTCTTTAAAGTCAGTACGGCCATTAGACTGTTTTTTATTTGCAGTGTTACACTTACACGATCATGATTTCGACGTCAAAGTGCCATTTTCAAGTGTTTTAGGTGTTTTACAGTGCCTAAGATGGCATACTGTCGTATTTAAAATACACTATTAGACACATTGTCTAAGGGTCGATATTTCTGGTAAAGCCTACTGCTTTGTTTTATCACTGGGTATACTCTGTGATAAAACAAGGACCGCTGGATTAGTCGAGGGTGGGAGGGCGGAGAGGGGGCGGGGGCACACCTTGGCCTGTTTGCTCCCCAAACCTAAATTCCCTGGACTTCTGGTTATGGTGACACTTGAAGGAATTGGTCTACGCCACGCCAGTCAACCATGTGCGGACACTACAGGGTAGCCTCTTCAATGCGCGCCAGGTGGTACAACGACAACCGGGCATACTTCAATGGGTGCGTCATTCCTTACGCCGTAGGGCAGAGGGGTGCATTGTCATGGATGGACGTCAAGTCGAACCCCTCCTGTAAATGCGTGTTCATCGCAGAAAGCATGCACTTCCGGACCCATGTTCATTGGCTTTATTTTTCTTTTTTCGGTGAGTATTAGTACCTCTATACTTGTTTTAACACCCCGATAACCTTTTCACTGCACACCGAAAGAGCGTGTGAATTTTCTACTAAAGCAGTGCTGGAACACTTTATTACTGCACCCCCAGGGTAACAAGAAATTACAATACACTGACTGAAAATTGGAACAACATTTTATAGTCGAAGAAAAAGTAATATAGCCCGTAGAGAAACTCGAAAGTACACTTTCTACGAGTTACACCACTAAAGCCTTATAAATCGTACACATATCATGTGGCCTATACTAATACGCTGTACATACTAGTTGATGTCTGTCAACACAATACAATACAGTCACCACTACTGAAATGACAGTCATGAGTAATATAACTTCGAAACATACAAGAAAAAATTCATACCTCTTCCTGTTTTGAATCATGCCATGGCAATTAAGCTGCTTTCTTTAACGAGTTTTGTACCTCTTGTATTATAATTCTCGTTCTACTTTGTTTCATTCTTGTTGACTAATTAGCAAATGCTGGCGTCCCGCAACATGAAAGCATACCACCGGAGAACGTGCTCCGCCGTTCGTATCCTCCAAAGCCGTCAATTAAGGTAACTTAAGTGACTAACTATTCTATCTTCGCACCGATATTTCATTTAACTTGTTGCGAAGGATGAATTCTCGAACTAATTCCGATGTGGCATACCTGGAGACTAACGTTTATTTGAATACATAGATGATCACTTTTTTTTTCTCAAATAGATAAAAGTTAAGTTCATTTCTCGGTTGTTATTTTAGTGGTGTAACAGAATCACATCGTGGAACTGTAGCTGTTTATTACAGTAAGTTATGTGACTGGAGCTGGCACCGAAGTGTGAACTAACTTTAACATTAAAACTTCATAAACCTCGTTTAAAAGAAAAAAAACAACGAGAAAGAGTATCTGACTTTCTGAATACTACTGTTCCCAAACTGCTCCTAAAATTTGGATTCAGTGGCCTCAAAACGTGACCCAAATTATTTTGTGTTCTACGAACTGACATTAGAAGAACACGTTCTCTTACATGCCTTAAAAATGTTTAATGTCAAACCTACTCAGAATTATTGCCCTCTCACTTGTGGATTTATGGTACCGAATGTTACGATCGTCCTTCGTGAAACTGAGAGATACATATTTAATGGTTTTCCTCGTAAAAGTCAGAACCTTGTGAATCTCATTAGACCAAGACCATTCAGAAGAACCTGAGTAAACAATTTGATCTCCAACTTTATCAAAACAGCACTAAAACCTATGATGTCGCTCTTCTAATTCCAGATAAACATTTGTACAATAAGCAAATTTTTATGACATGACATGACGCGGCTACTAGTTACTGTTTATGCAGAAACCTCTCAACTGATGTAACTCATGAGATTCGGAGCAATTTCAGTTGAGAAGTGATGCAAGACTCGAGATTAGTCTGAACCCACCCATACACATTTCTTAAAATAAACTAGTACTTAATTTTACACATTTTTCTCATTTTACAATTTCAGATCTCTTTTTAGCGCTGACGTTAATAACTTAAAGGTATTCCCTCTTTGGTATATTCCACTTTATGTGCCAGTTTTCAAAAGTGCATGCTATATAACACGCACTATTTCACGTTTTGTTCAGTAAAATGTACGAAGACTAAATGCAGCGGGAAAAATCAGCAAAGACTATAAACGTTAGACAATTACATTTATTCATAATTTGTTGTCCTTGCTTAGTAGAACAACAAAAAGCAACCCCAGAAAAGGAAACTGATTGCCACACACAGGTAACGAGCTGATAATTTATCTACAATTTTTTTTTATTCATTTATCCTGAGCAGATGTGTGGTATCTTTCACTGCCAACGTGTCTGTATGCATATTTCACTTAATGATCTCTCCTTAGTTTTAGTTTATTTCATAGGACGCGGAATGGTTTACGAAGGCCTGATTCGTTAAAACGTGTTAGGTACTAAGACATTTACCAAACTTATTACTTCTTCCAAATGAAGCATATACTCAGGGAAAGACGCTGTGATTCCATTAAAGATCGCTCCGATAAACTTAAAAAGGCTTTATTCCTACCAGAATAAAAGTTTATCCGACTGGCGAGAATGATAATTTGTGGTTAAAAAATTAATTTTTAGAAGACAGTAAGGCACTTTACTAATACCCCTAATTTGTATTACTACATTCACTAAGTGTTTCTTCTCTTGCAAGTGAGTCTGTGATCGTTCATTACTAACTTACGTTCAGCACCGATCCTCGTGTTCTTTCTAGGGTCTACCTACTGTGATATAACTGACTTCTGTCTTTTGACTTACAAATATTATTGTTGTAAATAGAGACTCCTTTTATAAATCAGCTGGAATGAATCGCAAAGAATTACTTTCAATCATTGCCATTCTATATTCAGAGCATTCAGAAAGCATATTATTGAATAGCTCGGATTTAGTTTTATTTACTGAAAATCTGTAACATTATACTATCAGTTCACACAAGCCCAAATAACTCTGTGAAAGCCTTTTGACTTTGAATGATGTTTGTGGGGGAAGAATTATTAATTTATTGAAATAAATGCAGTATGCATCATTATTTAATGATAAGCACTGAACCAAGTATTTTTCATTGTATATGTCATTAGTAGTATAAATATTACATGAACAAATTTAGGCTACTCCAAAAATACTAAGATTATTTTCATTGTTAGCTGCATAAAGATCCGCTAGCCTTTTTTTTACGTTCACTTCGTTTTCTTCTGAGGATTTTACGCAATTGTGCAAGTTGTAATCCCCAGTACTGAGACAGCTATTCCATATCAGACTGTAAATAGGTTAAGGAGCAGATGTCACTGTTTATTCCGTAATTTGCGCATGAGAGAAATTAATTAAATAATGATTATTAACGAAAATGAAGAGAAAAATTGGGGATCTTTTGTTGTGTAAATGTTTCAAACTCTCCTTCACCTGAAATACCGTAATAGCAGTCCTTAATCTGAGTAATACCTTTTATTTTGAACCTTAGATAGGTCGCCATCGTATCGCATCCTTCATTTCTTTCTAACTTCTGTAAGTCTCTTCTAATAGCTTACTATTAGATTTTTGTTACATACTTAACAGCCCATGCCTTAGCGTCACTTATGCATTTTTCTGCCATTTTTCTATGATTTTTACTATGAAAGGATAGTATCCACATAGCTTTCAAATCCATTGGCTCTCCACCCTTGTTAGCACTCTACAGGTTTTCTCCCCTCATGTATTCCTAAAGAGTTCTTTATTTTTATTTCCGCCTGTTCATGAGATCAACAGGATTATTCACCAACGCCATGCTTCGAAGTCCTGCAGTGTTTTGTATTTCGGCTTCTTTACCATGAAGGGAAACTCACCAAACACAGCGTTCACGAACTGTTTCCTAGTGTTTAAATTGTTCATATTAATCTTAATTAGTGCTGTTCTAACCTATACAATTTCGAGCGTTGTAGGATCAACCAACTCTACTAGCTAGATGCTTAATACCGGTGACTTGTTCCCGCCACACACATTTACGTTTTCTGCTATGGACACTACATACTTAGGTTTATCTTATTTGTTTTCGTATTTAATATTTTAGAAAACACCGGCAAACGTACGGCCACAGAATCAAACCTTTCAGAGGAATAAAAGCAGAAGATCCGTCTTGTACGACCGTCGGATGACTGCATCAGCGTCCTTCACTCATGAGGATGCAGACGGACTCACAAAATGAAGATATTTTCGCCAGTGAGATTAGTAGTGGTATAACGAGATATTCGCCGAGGAAGAATCATCCGGGAAGCATTACATTTAAAAACAACATACAATACCCCAAGCGAAAGCTTAATTTAAACTGGCTGGGCATTCACAGGTAATGAATTAATATAAGCGTTTCCCTCTTCAACCCTCTTCGTGGCAACACCACCTCCGCACACGTCCTTCTGATTTGTCCATCCGATCATCGAAGCCATACGGAATATTTTGTCCCACTGGCAGAGTTTATGAACATGACTGACTGTACCAGAAGTAATTGTTCTGTGGATATGTTATAATGCTTCCCACGTGACAAATAACAGTTTGAAACTTTGTACCCAGTAACTACCAGATACAGAGAGACGGGTAAAATTTAGAGTGATTGTTTCGTAGACGTTACAAGAAGCCTCGTATCACTTTCGTCTTGTCAGTGAAATTACTGTGCACCCATTATTGTGTCGTGTGTAATCTCCTTATTATGAAGCAAAAGTAGAATACGAACGTGGGAGAATGACACGTTGCCTATCTGAGAGAAGAAGCATAAACAATGCAATCTATAGACATTATAAACTAAGTGTTCCCGTCCGCACGTTGTTGTGACTCAGTCTGTTTGTACTGAAAAAAGGAACCAGAATTACAAACTCGTATCATGTATGGTACTGGATATACATCCTAATCTCCTTCCTCCACCTCACCGCCTTCCCCGTCGCTGACCACGTCCTCCACCCCACACTCTTTGTCGACCTTACCCTCCTCTTTCTCTTTCTCTCTGTCCATCACCTCCTCCCCCTTTCTGCGTCCATCTTCTCCTCCCCTTCTCTCTGTCCAATTCCACTTTTCCACTTGCTCTCTCCATTTCCTCCAAACCCCATTTCCACTTTCCACCTCTCTCTCATTTGTAGAATGTTGTTCATTTTTACTGTAGGAGTATTCTAGTAATAGGCCGATAAGCCATAAATATAACGTAATTTCCTATTTACTACAACCTCGCATGCTCGTTGCATTTCATATCGCTTTGGAGCGTTATGCCCAGACATTTTATCGACGTGACCGTACCAAGCAGCACACCACTAATACTATACTCGAACATTACAGGGTTGCTTCTCCCACTCATCAGCATAAACACGCATTTTTCTACATTTAGAGCAAGCTACTTTTTTGTCATGTCAAATATAAGTCCTCTAGAGCTCACCATGGCGACCAGTGTGAGCTTCTGAGGGATTGACTAAAACATTACTGGCGATTTTTTTAAAGAGGATACACCACCGTTTGACTGTATATTACTGCATTTTTCTACATCTACATGGATACTCTGCAGATCACATTTAAGTTCCTGGCAGAGGGTTCATCGAACCACCTTCACAATTCTCTATTATTCGAATCTCGTATAGCGCGCGGAAAGAATGAACACCTATATCTTCCTTACGAGCTCTGATTGCCCTTATTTTATCCTGCTAATCGCTCCTCCCTATTTAGGTCGATGTTAACAAAATATTTTAGCATTCGGAGGAGAAACTTGGTGATTGGAATTTCGTGAGAAGATTCCGTCGCAACGAAAAACGCCTTTCTTTTAATGATGTCCAGCCCAAATCCTGTATCATTTCTATGAGTCTCTCTCCCGTATCTCGCGATAACACAAAACCTGCTGCCCGTCTTTGAACTTTTTGGATGTACTCCATCAGTCCTATCTGGTAAGGACCCCACACCGCGCAGCTGTATTCTGCAAGAGGACGGACAAGCGTACTGTAGGCAGTCTCCTTAGTAGGTCTGTTACATTTTCTAAGTGTCCTGCCAATAAAACGCAGCCTTCCTCACAACATTTCCTAAGTGTTCCTTCCAATTTAAGTTGTTCGTAATTGTAGTACCTAGGTATGTAGTTGAATTTACGGCTTTTACATTAGACTGATTTATCGTGTAACCGAAGTTTAGCGAGTTCCTTTCAGCACTCATGTGGAAGACCTCACACTTTTCGTTATTTAGAATCAACTGCCACTTTTCGCACCATTCAGATATCTTTTCTAAATCGATTTGCAGTTTGTATTGATCTTCTGATGACTTTATTAGTCGATAAACGACAGCGTCATCTGCAAACAACCGAAGACGGCTGCTCAGATTGTCTCCCAAATCGTTTATATAGATAAGGAACAGCAAAGGGCCTATAACACTACCTTAGGGAATACCAGAAATTACTTCTGTTTTACTCGACGACTTTCCGTCAGTTACTACGAACTGTGACCTCTCTGACAGGAAATCGCAAATCCAGTCACATAACTGAGACGATATTCCATAAGCACGCAATTTCACTACAAGCCGCTTGTGTGGTACCGTGTCAAAAGCCTTCCGGAAATCTAGACACACGAAATCGATCTGAGATCCCTTGTCAGTAGCACTCAACACTTCATGTCAATAAAGAGCTAGTAGTGTTTCACAAGAACGATGTTTTCTAAACCCATGTTGACTGTGTGTCAATAGACCGTTTTCTACTAGGTAATTCATAATCTTCGAACACAATATATGATCTAAAATCCTGATGCATATCGACGTTAACGATATGGGCCTGTAATTTAGTGGATTACTCCTACTACCTTTCCTGAATATTGGTGTGACCTGTGCAACTTATTATAGTTTTTGGGTAAGGATCTTTCGCCAAGCGAACGGTTGTGTATGATTGTTAAGTACGGAGATAATGCATCAGCATACTCTGAAAGAAACCTAATTGGTATACAGTCTGGACCAGAAGACTTGCTTTTATTAAGTGATTTAAGTTGCTTCACTACTCCGAGGATATTTACTTCTTCGTTACTCATGTTGGCAGCTGTTCTCAATTCGAGTTCTGGAATATTTACTTCGTCTTCTTTTGTAAAGGCATTTCGGAAGGCTGTGTTTAGCAACTGCTTTGGCAGCACTGTCTTCGATAGTATCTCTATTGCTATCGAGCAGAGAAGGCATTGTTTCTTGCCGCTAACATACTTCACGTACGACCAGAATCTCTTTAGATTTTTTGCTAGGTTTCGAGACAGTTTCGTTGTGGAAACTGTTATAAGCATCTCGCATTGAAGTCCTCGCTAAATTTCGAGCTTTTGTAAAAGATCGCCAATCTTGGATTTTTGCGTCTGTTTAAATTTGGCATGTTTGTTTCGTTGTTTCTGCCACAGTGTTCTAACACGTTTTGTGTACCAAGGAGGATCAGCTCCGTCGTTTGTTAATTTATTTGGCATAAATCTCTCAATTGTTACCCAATACTATTTTCTTGAATTTAGGCAACATCTGGTCTACACTTATATTATTAACGTGGAATGAGTGAAGATTGTCTCTCAGTAAGGCGTCAAGTGAATTTTTTTTTTTTTTTTTTGGATGGGTATGTTTTTCGCTTAGTTTTCGAGGATTTGGAGAGTACAATATAAAGTCTCACTACGACAACCCTATGTTCACTAATCTCTGCATCGGTTTTGATGCTCGTTATTAACTCAGGATTATTTGTTGCGAAGAGGGCAAGTGCGTTTTCACAACTGTTTACAATTCGAGTGGACTCATGAACTAACTGCTCGAAATAATATTCAGAGAATGCGTTTAGAACAATTTCTGATGATATTTTATGCGTACCTCTGAAATTAAACATGTATTTTCACCAACATATCGAGGGTAAAATGGTCACTACCAACTATTATCGTATGAGTCGGGTACATGTTTGAAATCAAACTGAAGTTTTCTTTGAACATTTCAGCAACTTTATCATCTGAATTGGGAGGTCAGTAAAAGGATCCACTTATTATTTTATTCCAGTTGCCAACAATGACCTCTGCCCATAAAAACTCACAGGTGGTATCTACACTACTGGCCATTAAAATTGCTACACCAAGAAGAAATGCAGATGCTAAACAGGTATTCATTGGACAAATATATTATACTAGGACCGACATGTGATTACATTTTCAGTCAGTTTGGATGCTTAGATCCTGAGAAATCAGTACCCAGAAAAACCACCTCTGGCCGTATAACGGCCTTGATACGCCTGGGCATTGAGTCAAACAGAGCTTGGATGGCGTGTACCGGTATACCTGCCCATGCAGCTTTAACACGATACCACAGTTCATCAAGAGTAGTGACTGGCGTATTCTGAAGAACCAGTTCCTCGACCACCATTGACCAGACGTTTTCAGTTGGTAAGAGATCTGGAGAATGCGCTGGCCAGGGCGGCAGCCGATCGTTTTCTGTATCCAGAAAGGACCGTACAGGACCTGCAACATGCGGTCGTACATTATCCTGCTGAAATGTAGCGTTTCGCAGGGATCCAATGAAGGGTAGAGCCACGAGTCGTAATACATCTGAAATGTAGCGTCCACCGTTCAAAGTGCCGTCAATGCGAGCAAGAGGTGACCGAGACGTGTAACCAATGGCACCCCATACCATCACGCCGGGTGATACGCCAGTATGGCGATGGCGAATACAATGTGCGTTCACCGCGATGTCGCCAAACACAGATGCGACCATCATGATGCCATAAACAAACCTGGATTCATCCGGAAAAATGACGTTTTGCCATTCCTGCACCCATGTTCGGCGTTGAGTACACCATAGCAGGCGCTCCTGTCTGTGATGCAGCGTCAAGGGTAACTGCAGCCATGGTCTCCGAGCTGATAGTCCATGCTGCTGTAAACGTCGTCGAACTGTTCGTGCAGATGGTTGTTGTCTTGCAAACGTGCCCATCTGTTGACCCAGGGATCGAGACGTGGCTGCACGATCCGTTACAGCCATGCGGATGCCTGTCATCTCGACCGCTAGTGATACGAGGCCGTTGGGATCCAGCACGGCGTTCCGTATTACCCTCCTGAACCCACTGATTCCAAATTCTGCTAACAGTCATTGGATCTCGATCAACGCGAGCAGCAATGTCGCGATACGATAAACCGCAATCGCGATAGGCTACAATCCGACCTTTATCAAAGTCGGACACGTGATGGTATGCATTTCTCCTCCTTACACGAGGCATCACAACAACGTTTCACAAGGCAACGCCGGTCAACTGCTGTTTGTGTATGAGAAATCGGTTGGAAACTTTCCTCATGTCAGCAAGTTGTAGGTGTCGTCACCGGCGCCAATCTTGTGTGAATGCTCTGAAAAGCTAATCATTTGCATATCACAGCATCTTCTTCCTGTCGGTTAAATTTCGCGTCTGTAGCACGCCGTCTTCGTGTTGTAGCAATTTTAATGGCCAGTAGTGTACTTCAACTTCGCGAGAAGATAAACTACTTTTAGCAGCAACAAGCACGCCACCGCCAATCGTGTTTAGCCTATCTTTTCGGAACACTGCCAGGTTCGTCGCAAAAATTTCGGCGGAGCTTCTCTTGTAGAATCTAGAGTTCGGCTTTCACATCATTATCAAGTGCCGTATAGTTAAACCATTAACATACTTTTGCCGTGTACTATGCAGGATGAGAGATACACTGTTCAGCACATTTCCTTAACATTGTTATAAATACTACAGCATTAACGTCTTGTGGAAATGCAGCACATTATTGTACAGGTAATTCATAGCTGGGAAAGTCAGCCCAAAGCAGGTCCTGCTCTCAGCTGACTTTACCAGATGTTACTTGGTTAGACAATTATGTGCTGCCTTCCTGCAAGACGTTAATGTGTATCATGTATATCAATGATAAGCAAATGTGTTGAGCTACGCATTTGTCCTTTTGTACGGTGCACAGCAAAATGTTAATGGTCTAAGAACATTGTACTCGATGATGGCGCGAAGGTTGAATTCTAAATTGTACAGAAACCAAGTACAGTAATATACATTCAAATGGGGCTACATTCTTTCAAAAAATGCTATACGAGTGTGGCTCAGGAATAGCAAAAACTTTTTGCCCAGTGAGCGCATATGAATTTATTTACAATATACAGACGTTAACCCATCATTAAGCCAGTTCGTGCTTGTCAGATATGTGCGTTGGTACCGTATGAAAGAGTTTTATACAGGGTGGTCCATTGATCGTAACCGGGCCAAATATCTCACGAAATAAGTGTCAAACGAAAAAACTACAAAAATCCAAACTTGTCTAGCTTGAGCCAGCCGGAGTGGCCCTGCGGTTCTAGGCGCTACAGTCTGGAACCGAGCGACCGCTACGGTCGCAGGTTCGAATCCTGCCTCGGGCATGGATGTTCTAAGTTCTAGGTGACTCATGATCTGAGAAGTTAAGTCGCATAGTGCTCAGAGCCATTTTTTTTGTCTAGCTTGAAGGGGGAAACCAGATGGCTCTATGGTTGGCCTGCTAGATGGCGCCGCCATAGGTCAAACGGATATCAACTGCGTTTTTTTTTTTTAATAGGAACCCCCATTTTGTATTACATATTCGTGTAGTACGTAAAGAAATATGAATGTTTTAGTTGGACCACTTTTTTCGGTTTGTGATAGAAGGCGCTGTAATAGTCACAACCATATGTCTCACAATTTTAGACGAACAGTTGGTAACACGTAGGTTTTTTAAATTAAAATACACAACGTAGGTACGTTTGAACATTTTATTTCGGTTGTTGCAATGTGATACATGTACCTTTGTGAACGTATCGTTTCTGAGAACGCATGCTGTTACAGCGTGATTACCTGTAAATACCACATTAATGCAATAACTGCTCAAAATGATGTCCGTCAACCTCAATGCATTTGGCAATACGTGTAACGACATTCCTTTCAACAGCGTGTAGTTCGCCTTCCGTAATGTTCGCACATGCATTGACAATGCGCTGTCGCATGTTGTCAGGTGTTGTCGGTGGATCACGATAGCGAATATCCTTCAACTTTTCCCACAGAAAGAAATCCATGGACGTTACATCCGGTGAACCTGCGGGCCATGCTATGGTGCTTCGACGACCAATACACCTGTTATGAAATATACTATTCAATACCGCTTCGACCGCACGCGATCTATGTGCCGGACATCCATCATGTTGTAAATACATCGCTATTCTGTCATGCAGTGAATAATCTTGTAGTAACATCGGTACAACATTATGTAGGAAATCAGCATACATTGCACCATTTAAATTGCCATCGATAAAATGGGGGCCAGTTATCCTTCCTCCCATAATGCCGCACCATACATTAACCCGCCAAGGCCGCTGATTTTATACTTGTCGCAGCCATTGTGGGTTTTCCGTTGCCCAATACTGCACATTATGCCGGTTTACGTTACCGCTGTTGGTGAATGACGCTTCGTCGCTAAATATAATGCGTGAAAAAAATCTGTCATCGTCCCGTAATTTCTCTTGCGCCCAGTGGCAGAACTGTACACGACTTTCAAACTCGCCGCCATGCAATTCCTGGTGCATAGAAATACGGTGCGGGTGCAATCGATGTAGCATTCTCAACACCGACGTTTTTGAGATACCAATTCTCGCGCAATTTGTCTGCTACTGATGTGCGGATTAGCCGCGACTGCAGCTAAAACACCTACTTGGGCATCATCATTTGTTGCAGGTCGTGGTTGACGTTTCACATGTGGCTCAACACTTCCTGTTTCCTTGAATAACGGAACCATCCGGCCAACAGTCCGGACACTTGGATGATGTCGCCCAGGATACCGAGCAGCAGACATAGCACACGTCCGTTGGGCATTTTGATCACAATAGCCATACATCAACACGATATCGACCTTTTCCGCAATTGGTAAACGGTCCATTTTAACACGGGTAATGTATCACGAAGCAAATACCGTCCGCACTGGCGGAATGTTACGTGATACCACGTACTTACACGTTTGTGACTATTACAGCGCCGTCTATCACAAAGCGAAAAAAGCGAAAGCAGTTGACCTATGGCAGCGCCATCTAGCGGGCCAACCATAGCGCCATCTGGTTTCCCCCTTCAGATTAGACGAGTTTTGTTCTTCATAGTTTTCTCGTTTGATTCTTATTACGTGAGATATTTGGCTCGGTCACTATCAATGGATCACCCTGTAGTTGTCCTTTCACGTTTACCGTACGTACGACTTGAGTACAAGGATATTGTAACTGGAACTAAAATTGAAACAGGTATTGACTGCACCCCACACAAAGCCACTTCTTCTGCCGTGACAGTCTGTCCGTGACCTCGTGAATAAAGTCGTAGGATTCAATAATAATATGTACAGCAGTGTCGGTTAAAAAATTCACGATTACATATCGCTTCCATCGTCTACCAGCTGGAAAAATATGAGAGCTGGAGAGATTTTTCCGATAGCCCAGTGCCATTCTCTTCAGGGAGTTATGTAAATAATGAATAGCCTTTCACGGGCTATTCCGAGAGAAAAGGATCGGAAGCGACGGAGGGGTAAGTATTCAACAAACGTCTCGAAAACATTTCAATTCCCTTGCTACTCTACCACGATACTATTGCACTTGGCCCCCTGTGGCCTTTATGGGAAACATGCGGTGACGTTACAGTAAACAAATAAATTGGTGATCAAGGAAAACCAACAGCATTACGAATGATTTCAGGACACTTGTGAATATACTATCAAATGGTTCAGCGTGTCCCCGTGAAATATCACGATAAAAATTCGCAATAAGCAGACCGAAGCAGCCTCACTCCCAGGTACAATAATACTGTAGTCGACTAATATTTAAAGACTAAAACAGTGTGTTGAAATAACCGAAATAACCTTCCCGTAAGGAGGGAAAGAATGACTTTCCTCGCGTCCGGCCATCCTGATTTAGGTTTTCCGTGATTTCCCTAAATCACTCCAGGCAAATGCCGGGATGGTTCCTCTGAAAGGGCACGGCCGACTTCCTTCCCCGTCCTTCCCTAATCCGATGAGACCGATGACCACGCTGTCTGGTCTCCTTCCCCAAACCAACCAACCAACCAATGACTTTCCTCACCAGAGAACAATAACTAGAGAACAGTCCTCACCAAGCAGACAACTTCCATTAAAAAAATTCGATTTTGTGAGGCCGGGTGTAAACTTTGGTAATTAAAAGTACTATATGGTATATAATTACGGTAACGTTAAAACACAGAATCTTACTAGATGGAGTGTGCTTCCTTCTTTATATCAAATCGAATTTAAGAGAGAAACACCTGCTAAATAAACTTTATATTAAAACTGATTTACTCATTATTAATTGTTCATGAAAATTAGTGCATTTAACAGATAAAACATGAAATAATATGAGGGTATATTTATTACAGTTACAAATCGTTCATCCAAACAAGCACTGCACTACTGTTGCAATCAAATGAGGATACCTTTTTCAAAACGCTCATTTTCCGACTTCTACGAGGTTTTAATGGGAATAGGTATTAGACACGAGGTAGCAACAAGTACAGCATATAAGGCGCTGACAAACAGGACAAAATCCTGAAACACACCCATACAGGAGTGAGAATCAACTTCATTGCCTAACGAGCACGGCTCAGAAGTCTGACTATGGTTTCCTTGTCTTCTGACAGATCTGACGCGGCTCACCACGTACTTCTCCCCTTTGTCAACCTCTTCGTCTCAGTGTATCACACGAATCTAACATCCTCAACTCTTTGTGTGGAATGTATTGTAATTCGTTGATACATTCACAGATGTCCTATTATCATGTCCCCTTCTACATACGTTCCTCATCTCATCGACTCCGTTGAGATCCTCACTTCTTATCCTATCAGTCCATTTAATTTTCGATATTCTTCGGCAGCACACCTGAAAGTATCCGGTTTTCTCCTTTTCCTGTTATTACACATTCCACTATTCATTTCCATACCGTGCTGTGCTTCAGAAGCGCTTCAGTCTAGTTCGAATCCTGCCTCGGGCATGGATGTGTGTGATGTCCTTAGGTTGGTTAGGTTTAATTAGTTCTAAGTTCTAGGCGACTGATGACCTCAGAAGCTAAGTCGCATAGTCGTCAGAGCCATTTTTCTATAGCAAAAGCTTTTTGAATGGTTGCCGGCGCTACTTCCGGATGTGAATCGATCAACAAGAGCTTAAAACCTTGCCATATTGGACTATACAGCCACGATTGTTTGATTTCGTACTTGGTACCTGTCGTTACGATCTATCTCAGTCCACAGGTGCCGTGATCATGAGATGTTTGTAGGCTGTCTTCCCTGATGGAAGGGCAGACACAAGCTTCTTTCGTAGAGGCTAGCCGCAGTTAACTGAAAGTTAACAGCTTGTCACTTTGCTGGCTGAAAATTACTATCAGTTTCCACATCAACAATGTTTCCAACCGTCAACCATCAGGTAGAGTAAAAACATACTAACGGAAATTGACGTCCCTACATATAACGCCCGATCAGCCTAAAAATTCCTCAGAACGTCGTCGTCTGACGTACCAAACTCTCTCCTAAGCGCCCCGGCGGCGACATCTCTATATCCGAAAGACAGCTCTGTGGAATGCTCGTAAAAAGAAACGACTGAATACTCTGCCGGGTGGCTGACCACGCTAGACTGGAAAACCGGTTCCCGGCAGCCGCACCGCTTCTGAGGAAAGTGAGGCGTGGTGTCGGGATAAGTCAAGGCCGCGCATTGCATCACTGCTAGCGGGTGCCGACAAATGGACGTCGGAAAGGCGAAAGCTCGCCGCGTACTGCTCTTGTGGTGATAGGTCTGGAATGCTAACGCGTGATGCGCTTCAACGACTGAGTTTCTGCAATGTGGAACTGCCCGAATGGGACGAAATTTGGTGGAAGTGATGTGCATCTACAAGCAAACACATGATTACAATTTCAGAAAAATAGGATGATTTATTCAGAAGAAAGAGCTTCACAAATAGGGCAAGACAGTAACGCGTTGATCCAACTCTGGCCCTTATGCAAGCAGTTGCCATTGACAGTTGCTGGATGCCCTCGTGAGAGATACCGTCTCAGGTTCTGTCAATTTCCCGAGCTGGTTATAGACCCTGCCCATAACGCTGCAGATGTTCTCAATTGCGGAGACATCCAGCGACCTCACGGCCAAGATAGGGTTTGGCAAGCACAAACACAAGCAGTATAAACTCTCGTCAGGGACGGGCGGGCATTATTTTGCTGAAATATAAGCACAGGATAGCTTGCCGTGAAGGGCTTAGCATGTCACTGGATTACCGCCATGCTGTAATGGTGCTGTGGTCGTGCTACGATATAAAATTGCACCCCAGACCGTCACTATTGCTTTTCAAATCGTCTGGTGGGTGACATTAAGGTTGGCACCTCACCACTGTCTGGGACGTTTCCAGACACGTCGTCGCTGATCATCGGGACTGAGTGTCTCTGTGACGGTTGCTTTTTCTCTCGTTCTCTCTTCTCTCTACGACGACTGCGTTCCACCATGTTTCAGCAATACCTGCAACATCGTCTAGTCTTCCTCTGCAGTTTTTGCCCTCTGCAGCTCCGTCTAGTACCATGGAAGTCTTTCTCTGATTTATTAACACACATCCTATCATCCTACCTCTTATCAGTGTTTTCCACATATTCCTTCCCTCTCCGATTATGCGCAGACTTCTTCATTCCTTACCTTATCAGTCCACCTAATTCTCAATATTCGTCTATAGCACCATACCTGAAATGCTTCGATTCTCTTCGGTTCCGGTTTTCCCACAGTCCATGTTTCACTGTGCTCCAAAAGTACATTCTCAGAAATTTCCTCCTCAAATTAAGGCCTATGTTTGATACTAGCAGACTTCTCTTGGCCAGGAATGCCCTTTTTGCCAGTGCTAGTCTGCTTTTCATGCCCTCCTTGCTCCGTCGGTCACTGGTTATTTTGCTGCCTAGATAGTAAAATTCCATAACTTCAGTTACTTCGTGACCATCAATCCAGATGTTAAGTTTCTAAATATTCCCATTTCTGCTACTTGTCATTACTTTCGCCTTGCTTCGATTTACTCTCAGTCCATATTCGGTATCCATTATATTGTTCAATCCATTCAGCAGGACATGTAATTTTTCTTCACTTTCATTAGGATAGCAATGTCATCAGAGAATCGTATTATTGATATCCTTTCACCTTGAATTTCTATTCCGCCCTTGAACCTTTCTTTTATTTCTATCATTGCTTCTTCGATGTACAGATTGAACAGTAGAAGTGAAGGACTATATCCCTGTCTTCCACCGTTTTTAATCCGAGCACTTCGTTCTTGGTCGTCCACTCTTATTACTCCCTCTTGGCTCTCGTACGTATTGTGTATTACCCGTCTCTGCCTACAGCTTACCCTATTTTCCTCAGATTTTCGAACATCTTGCACCATTTTACATTGTCGAACGCCTTCTCCAGGTCAATAAATCCTATGAACGTGTCTTGATTTCTTTTTAGTCTTGCTTCCATTGTCAATCGCAACCTCATAATTGGCCTCTGATGCCCCTACCCGTCCTGAATCCAAATTGTCACTAGCACATTCTCAATTTTCTTTTCCATTCTTCTGTATGTTACTCTTGAGAGCAACTTGAATGCCTGAGCTGTTTAGCTCATTGTCGATCATTCTCGCGCTTGTCAGGCCTTGCAGTCTTTGGGATTGTGTGGATGATATTTTTGCGAATGTCAGATGGTATGCCGCCATACTCATACATTCTACACATCAACTAGAAGAGTCAGTTTGTTGCCACGTCCTCCAATGACGATAGAAATTTTGATGGAATATTATCTATCCCTTCTGCTTGATTTGGTCTTAAGTCCTCCAAAGCTCTCTTAATTTAGCCCCCATCTCTTCTCAATCGACTTCTGTTTCTTCTTGTAAAATTTCAAATAAATCTTCCCCCTCATAGAGGCCTTCAGTGTACTCTTTCCACCTATCTGCTCTCTCCTCTGCATTTAACTGTGGAATTTCCGTTGCACTCTTTAATGTTATCCCCCGTGCTTTTAATTTCATCGAAGTTTGTTTTGACTTTCGTATGTGCTGAGTCAGTCCTTCCGACAATCATTTCTTTTTCGATTTCTTCACACTTTCCATGCAGCCTTTCCGTCTTAGCTTTTCTGCATTCCTCAGCGACTTCTGTTTGTACTTCCTTCTTTCGTCGATCAGCTGAAGTATTTCTACTGTTATACATGGTTCCTTCGCAGTTATCTTCTTTGTATCTATGTTTTACTTGCCAACTTATGTGATTGCCCTCTTTAGAGATGTCGATTCCAATTAAACTGTACTGCCTAGTGGATTATTCTTTATTGCCGTATCTATAGACTTAGAGAAGTTCAAGTGTGTCCCGTCATTTCTTAGTACTTCCGTATCCCACTTCTTTGCGTATTGATTCTTCCTGACTAATCTCTCACACTTCAGCCTACTCTTCATCAGCACTACGTTGTGCTCTAAGTCTATATCTACTCCTGGGTACGCCTTACAATCGAATATTGATTTCGGAATCTCTGTCTTACCATGATAATTATAATCTAACACAAGTCTTCCCGTATCACCAGGTCTTTTCCAAGTATTCCTCCTCCTCTTGTGATTCTAAACAGTGTATTAACTATTACCACCTGAAATTTATAACAGAACTCAATTATTCTTTCCCTTCTCTCATTCCTTCTCTCATGTTCCCTTGTAACCTTTTCTTCTACTCCTTCCCCCACTACTGCATTTTATTCCTCCATTTCTATTAGATGTTGATCTCCTTTTCAGTATCCTCATATACTCTATCTTCTTATCTTTAGCTTGCGACGTCGGCATGTGTACCTGAATTATCGTTGTCGTATTTCTAGCTTGCGACGTCGGTATGTATATCTGAATTATCGTTTTCGATGTTGGTTTGCTGCTGATTCTGATAAGAAGAACCCTGTCACTGAACTGTTAACAGTAACACATTCTCTGGCCTACCTTTCTACTCATAAAGAATCCTACTCTCGCAGTACCATTTTCTGCTGCTGTTGATATCACCCTACACTCATCTAACAGAAATCTTTGTCATATTTTCATTTCACTTCACTAGCTTCAGCTTTTGCATTTCTCTTTTCAGATTTTCTTGCTTCCCTACCATGTTGAAACTCCTGACATTCCACGCCCTGACTCGCTGAACGTTATCCTTTCGTTGGTTACTGAATCTTTTTCTCATGGTCACATGCCCCTTGGCAGTCCCCCCCGCGGAAGTTCGAATGAGGGGCTAGTCCGGAATCTTTTACCAATTGAGAGATCATCATGATACTTTTTCAGGTACAAGCCAGTGTTCTGTGGGTACACGCTATGTGTCTTTAATGCAGTGGTTTCCATTGCCTTCTGCATCCTCATTCTGTTGGTCGTTGCTGATTCTTCCGCCTTTAGGACTAGCTTTCAACTCCAGGGACTGCCCTGAAACTCTGTTTCTCCGCCCTCTTTGACAAGGCCACCGTCAGTATTAGGGAGACTTCTTGTGCCGGAAGCCTTAGGCCGCCAACGCTGATTATTAACCAAAATTTAAGCGGTGGCGGGTTTCGAATCCGGGACGGTTGACGTTTGGTTTTCTGATCAAAGGCGCTACCCTCTTTTTTTTTTTTTTTTGTTCGTTATCGTTCGTAGTAGTTGGTCGTAGCGGACGTCACATGACACCCGTTGAAGTTCGTTGTTGATCCCTTCACTCAATTTTTTATTACAGAGACCAGCCAACTCTATGACCGAACACGCTGAGCTACCGTGCCGGCATCCCTAGACCAGATTAAACACATATTGCTGCCATATAACCCATTAACTTCGCATTTCGCAGCAGTATTGTGTCTGTTACGCTCTTGGTGCGTTCCAAATTGATTTCTGCGGTTATTTCACGCAGTCTTGCATGTCTGCTAGCACTGCCAATTCTACGCAAACGCCGCTAGTCTCGGTCTTAAGTGAACGCTGTCGGCCACTGCGTTTCCGTGATGTGAGGTAATTCTTGAAATTTGGTGTTCTCCGCACACACGTGACACTGTGGGTCTCGGAATAATGAATTCCGTAATAATTTTCACTGTGTACGCGCTATTACCACCATCTGTATAAATGCCTATCGCTATCCCATGATTTTTGTCATGTCAATGACCCAGTTTTCTTTAATCACATAGAATAATAAGTATCAGCGATACTGTCAATGTCACCGGCATCTTCTTCTGTGGGCAGGCGGTCTCCTACAAAGTTTACAGCGACCGGCGCTATCAGACCCCTTGCAGAGGAAGTGTGCTGTGCAGGTCTCCTCTGCTCTCGTGCGGTGACGTGAAACAGGAAGCATAAAAACCATTATCAAGTTTCATTAACTAATAGGTGAGAGACATTACTTTAAAAAAAATACGTATTCACCTGACGCACTCACAGGTAAACGTACTCAAGGGGTACACTTCGATTCTGATGGGCTTTGAATATGTTGTAGTATAGAGCAAAAACGAGACACACGTGCCTATACGCCGTTAAGAAGGTGAAATACACCCTTGAAACAAGCTGAGTTTAATTTTTCTGAACGAATACCGTTGAAATGGTAACAAATGTAAAAAAGAAAAAATGGTTCTTAAAGTACGCACACAGGTTTGTCGAAGAAATCATTTTCTTCGAAATACCCTCCTCCAACGTTTTGTTTTCCATTTTGACATTGTCTAATAGCAAAACGTATAGCATCGTTAACACTAAATTGAGTCATACATGATGAACTCGTATTCCAAAGACACATTTATCAGAAATAAGCTAGAAATATTTTTCTATCGCAATACACGCGCCCGATATGCATCCGCTTCAATGTCCGTTGTTATGTTGGATTGTTTAGCAAATCTTCCCCAGAGAAATATCTTCTACATTCATACATATAGATGTATATGTTTACTATTAATTCTGTAACGGATGAAATATCTTGTGTTGTATTTGCGGTTTATTTTTACATTTGTTGTATTTTGTTTGTTTTCAAGCTATAACCTTTTCAGAGTAATGATGCTACATTTGAAATTGTTCGTGTATTACTGTTTTAACGTTATTGTAAATCTGTACAGTAATGTGGAAGCGCAGAATTGTTCGGGTGAAACAAATGCGCACCAAGCACACAGCACAATTGCAATGTCTTTGCAGTAGCGGGTAGGAAGAGACGACTGCCTGTCTCTTTCCCTATGCCAAAATTGCCGAAGCGCACGTGCAGCGGAGAAGGTTCAAAATGGCTCTGGGCACTGTGGGACTTAACTTCGGAAGTCATCAGTTCCCTAGAACTTAGAACTACTTAAACCTAACTAACCCAAGGACATCACATACATCGATGCTCGAGGCAGAATTCGAACCTGCGACCGTAGCGGTCGCGCAGTTCCAGACTGTAGCGCCTAGAACCGCTCGGCCACTCCGGCCGGCCTGCGGAGAAGGGACAACTGGTGTGAGGCAAACGCTGGATGCCAGGCCGCCTAGTTAGCATCATTGATTGTGATGCCGACATGGCGAGTGATGAACGCGCTGTCTACTTCTTCTCTTAGCTCACGTTCCGTTTTTCAGACGTAATTATATTATATAATTGCGATATTAACTTGGTCTTAAGAAAAAATAATACACTAAAAATTCATTCCCTCATTCACAATGACAATTCTTCTCCCAGATTCGTCAGCTTTTTTAAGTGTGCATGGTACTGGAGAGGCTACACTGGACAGAAATCACCTAAATGAGAGACATCTTTTCACTTTTCCTTTAAATGCTTCAATCCTGTTTGTGACTCCTGCCATAAAGCTGCAAAATTTCGCATATAAAGTTATTAAATCTGAAAAGGTTACGACTCGAAAATAAACAAAACATACCAAATGTAAAAAAAACACAAACGTAAATTGTTCAAATATGTGTGAATTCCTAAGGCACCAAACTGCTGAGGTCATCGATTCCTAAACTTACGCACTACTTAAACTAACTTACGCTAAGGACAACACGCACACCCATGTCCGAGGGAGGACTCGAACCTCCGGCGACCGCAAACACAACACAAGTTAGTTTAGAGGCCATAATGGTGTATATATACACAATAATTTATTTGGGAAAGGCTTATTAAACAACCCAAGATGACAATCGACACTGAAGTGGACACAACGATATAGAAATATTTCTAGCTTGAAACTTCCTGGCAGATTAAAACTGTGTGCCAGACCGAGACTCGAACTCGGGAAAGCTTCGCAGGACAGCTTCTGTGAAGTTTGGAAGATAGGAGACGAGATGGTTCAAATGGTTCAAATGGCTCTGAGCACTATGGGACTTAACTTCTAAGGTCATCAGTCCCCTAGAACTTAGAACTACTTAAACCTAACTAACCGAAGGACATCACACACATCCATGCCCGAGGCAGGATTCGAACCTGCGACCGTAGCGGTAGCGCGGTTCCAGACTGTAGCGCCTAGAACCGCTCGGGCACACCGGCTGGCAGGAGACGAGATACTGGAGGAACTGAGGACGGGTCGCGAATCGTGCTTGGATAGATCAACTGGCTTAGCCAGCATGGTAGCTCTGTAACAAAAATAAAATAAAAAATAAAATAAAAATAAAAAAACCGAGTGAAAAGATCAACAACGAACTTCAACGGATGTCATGTGATGTCCGCTACGACGAAACACAACGCACAAAAAAAAAAAAAAAAAGATGGTAGAGCACTTGCCAGCGAAAGGCAAAGTTCTCGAATTCGAGTCTCGGTCCAGCATATAATTTTAATCTGCTAGGAATTTTCGTGTCAGCGCACACTCCGCTACAGAGTGAAAATTTCATTCTGTTTCTAATTTATTTCTAACAAATGCGTTTTTAGAGCACTACTTCATCATATATAAATGAATTTGGTACTAACGATTCTGTACGGTTTGCTACTAGTTAAGTTCCGAAATGAAGATCAACATAGTGGGCGGTGAGATGATTTGAAAAAGAAATAAGTTTTAGACAAATGTTCATGTACTGTTGTAGCGTACGTTAAAAACAAAAGAACTTTCATTTGAAGTTCTTTTCTTTTTATATCTGTTTGTTACAGTTCCAAAAGTATTCATTCAGAAACATTAAACTTTCTTCAAGATGCTGCTTCAGCTCCTTAACGGCCGTATGGGCACGTATAAAAAAAAATTACGTCTCTCTTATTTAGCTGTATACCACAACATTTCGCCGAACAAAATCTAAGTGCATCCTTTGGGCAGGTTTACTTGTCAGCTCTCCGGGAATGCAGTGTCGGAAAGCTTTGGCACACTGCAAATCGAAAGAATCTTTTTGGGACACGTTGTACTTAACGTCCATTACGAGTGAAGTGTGATTCAGTTTATGCCACGTTGCAGCAGTGTGATGTTTCCTTTTGGTAGCCTTCACACTAGATCGACGTTCGATATCGTCAACTCTGGGGAGGAGCCCTTGGGTCTGCACGCCATCACGGCATGCCGCGCCATCAGGCCGGCGGTCCCAGGAGGCGCGCGGAGCTGGTGATTGGCCGGCCCCGCCGCTTGTTTGGCGCCGGCAGTAGCAGCAGCGGCAGAAGCAGCAGCCCGGCAGGCTGCGCGGTGTAGCGAGCTTTTATCGGTTCATCCGGCCGCCCGACGTCGCCACAATTCAAACAAATTACTGCCATTGTGGGAAAGCCGTAATTTTCCGCTCCGCTTAAAGCTTTACCTCGGGCTTTGCAATCAAAACAATTGAGTCCCTCCCCCTCCCCCATTCTCTCATCCCTTTTTGTGCGTTTCGCCGCTTGTCGCAGCTCCGTGCTTTCGCTCGATAGGAGAGAGAGTTTGTTTACCCAGACGTGCTCGTAGAAACTCGTAGCCGCCGAGGGCACTCGAAATGAAATAAATGAGTTGATCTGTTGCGGATGTGAAGGAAGGCTCTACAGCGTATAAGGGAATAGCACTGTATGGGCAAGTTCGTTGGCCTTGGCAAATTAACCAGGGAAGAGATGGGGGATTAGAGTTGCCACGAGAACATTACAAACGGAATGAATCAGCGAAGGACCAACGAAAACAGATTCAAAAAGTACGGATGGCTTCAGTGAATTTAATTTGGTAAACGTTTTACTGTGGGCCACGTGCAGCACTTCTCCACCCACACTCTCCTTTTATTTGGAATGTTTATTGAGGAATCACTGGTTTTATTAAAGGCATTAGGGAATAAATTGACTGGTGATGGAGAAAAATACTCACGAAAAAGAGAGGATTAAGAATAGTGATTGCACCTACCACCAAGTCCACGTCTCTGTTTGTAGTTTATGATATAGTTTACTGCAATGTTTACGGAAATTAATAACTAACGTAACGTTCTCGACCACATTTAATAATTAATGAGAAAACAGTTTCAACCTAGCACAACTTCACTCCACAAGCACACTCTTTTATTCTTCACAAAATAATTTTCACTTTCGCTAATGTCGCTCTGGAATATTCACCACGAAAATTGAGGAAGCCTAAATTAACCGCCCGCTTTTATGGCAGGTTAAATAACTTTTGTTGAATGCTTCACTACACTTGAAAGTAGCACATATACATTACTCTATTTTTCAAAATAATATCTGAAACAGTCGTCAGAACGCTCTACCAACCGTTCTTCTCCTCGACGACAGAAATCCGCTCATTGGTCAAGGAGGCATTCGAGAACCGCTGTGCCAGTGTCCTCATCACTGGATCATTCACCCTTCCCCCCCCCCCCCCCCCCAGATATTCTTTCAGTTTGGAAAAGAGGAAACTCGCATGATGCAAGATACGAAAATTCCGATCTGCTTCACTCACGTCTCTGCGGCCTTGGTCAAATTATTGACACCATTTCACTGCGGATGGAAGTAACATTGCATTTAATCCCTATGTCGCCATAATTTCACGGCGAATCAATATGCTACTTAAACGTTTTACTCAAGAATCGTGTTGTCCCGCGTACTTCAGCGTCAGAGTAGGTTTGCATTTATCATATCATTTCACTCCCACACGGTGTGCAACTGTTATTCATATTGCAGGTACCGCAGTAGAACTGTGTCTCTATAAGTAACAAACTTTTTGAAGTCCTTATGTAATTTCTTTAATAATTTCTTATTACTGTTTCCTCTGAATTCGTCAACTGACATGTTTCTATTAAACACACCCCAACTTCTTACCTTTCGCCTCACTTTTAATAAACACAGTGTCCATTGTAACTGTTTCATTCGAGATTCTCTCTACCTCCCCTCCAGGACACACTCCCTAACTCGTCTCTCGGCTCATTCACTGCAAATACTTGAAAGCGAAAAACTCGCATCGACGGCATTAAAATTCCTAACAATGTCGATCTCCCAACTAACTTCGCTCCCCTGGTCGATATGTTTCCCTTGCATCTGGATTTAAATAATTTCTTCGTCGAGAAGGTTGCGTTCTTCCGTACGTTATCGATTGTTGTGTTTGCTCAAATGGTCTATTCGTCGTGCACAAATGAGTCAAATAACATTGAATTTTTAGTATCCATGTCATCACTATTCTGCTGCGGATGACATTTTAATCACACTAAGATCGGATAATGACCCTAGAATACAGACAATTATCTTTAAGATGATTTCGTCTGCAGTTACATTGGACCACACTACCCCGCTGTAGTGGTCTAGAGGCTAACGTTGTTGCCTCTGGATCACGGGGTCCCGGATTCGGTTCCTGACCGGGTTGGGGATTTTCTCTGCCCGGGGACTGGGTGTTTGTGTTGTCCTCATCATTTCATCATTCGTGGAGGTGGCTAGACTGGACTGTGTAAAGATTGGTACTTTGCACGGGCGCGTGGTTGAGCGCCGCACAAACCAAATATCATTATCACCCAGCTGTAAATGAAAGAGTGGTTCAAGATATCCTGATGAGTATGAACTGCATTGCCAAAAAATGTTGTTATTCTGCCTGTGGTTGGAAACTCACTTTATCTTGTCCAAAGCTCTTAACCGATATTCTGTCAGTGTTCTTCTGATGGTAGTTTCTTGTACCGTAATTCAGATAGTAAATTACTGATACCTACTCGAGCTTCAACCTCACATCCTATTCGAATGGTTAGATCGAAATCGAGCGTAGTGCCCGTTTGCATGGAGTAAATCGCCGTCAGTTTATGAATTGATTAATAGTTAAATCAACTATGCTTACCCTGAGTCATTGGACTGTCACCTCCCTGACTAGATCAGGCTAGATTCAGCGTGTAACTTTTATACGAACATCAAATAAAATATCAAAAAAAATCTATTAATTGAATCAGATGACTCTGAGGGGGCCAGACAAAAAGTTGGAAGGGTTGTACAAGTTATGCTGCGAACACAGTTTAACAGCCAGTTAACATTTTTTTCACGAATCAGTTCATATAAGAACATATAGAAATTCTTGACACTACACGTATGACACAGTAGCTACTTCAATAACTATTTTTTGGGGAAAAACGTCGATTTGATATAAGAGTGGATCCGCCTCATTTACATGCACACGCACCTTCTTCCCACGATAGATGCATAGAAAGTAAATAATTTTAAGACAAATTCGTACACCAGATACAAATACGGTAGGCCAGTTTTACTGATGAACCACGTGGTCGGTAGACTGTAGAAACACTCCACGCCCGGGATAAAAAACGTACGGAAACGTATAGGATGATATCAAATTCTCGTTAGATTCATTTAGTAGTACTGAGCTCCAAGGCTGTAACTAAGCCATGTCTCCGTAATATCCTTTCTTCCAGGAGTGCTTGTCCCGCACGCAGGAATGCTTCTGTGAAGTTTGGGAGGTAGGAAATGTAATACCAGAAGTAAGGCTGTGAGGATGTATCGTGAATCTTGTCTGAGTAGCTCACGTGGTAGAGAACTTGCCCGCAAAAGGCAAAGGTCCAGAGTTCGAGACTCGCTCCGACACATAGTTATAATCTGCCAGGAAGTTTCATATCTGCACACACTCCACTGCAAAGTGAAAATTACATCCTGGACGAAACAAAACAAGCGAGAATGTGTCTTCCCTTTCACTCCATATTAAACATAATAGCTCCTACAATTTTACACATCGCTCATTACAGACATTTTCATGTCCCAGATACACATGGGACACTTCAGACCTTGCAGAAAAGAGAGTACTAATAACCTCCAAATCTCCGGCAGAAAAGGTCTGTCAGACTCTCGGGTTAGTTCTCCGAAAGCCAAAATACTTTGACATCCATCTACACAGGGAGAAATGCCCATCGTGATAAATTAAGAGGAAACAGGGTTCGCACTGAAATATTTAGGTATCTGTCTTTTCCTACATGCTATTTGAGAGTGAAACAGTAGAGAAATAATAATTTGAAAGTTACTATATGCACACTTAAGTGTGGATGGAAACAAATGTAGCAGATGTAGGTTGCTCCATTTTTTCCTTTTTTGAGGTGATAACTAAAACTTCATTAGTTTACAAACTCACTCATTTCCGCATGTGGCCAAGACCACTAACGCACTCCTGTGCGGTGGCGCTCGACTCCGATCTAGTAAGTCGGTTCGAATGTTCGTGGTGGATGAGATATTCCCTGCCGTTATTTGTTCGCCAAGAGGAGGAGAGGCTCCTGTTCAGCAGCCTTCGCACCAGTTATCTAGATTTTATTCCAAACCTCACCGTAGTGACCCATGAAGTGATGGCTAGTGACTCTGTTGATAATCCGTCCGTCTGATGGCGTTAAGCATGATTGGCCTCTTGGTGCTATTGGAAAAGAATAAGCTGTGTGCGAGAATATATCACTCTGTTCATTGTCTCATCAGAACATAATACAGCACTATACACCCATCCATTACACCCTACAAATACAAAAGCGACACAACTGTCACGTATCCGAAAGAGAAGGGAACATTGGCAGAACACCCTAACCAACAGGTAACTGAACTCACCTCGTGAGATATAACCAACTACGCCATATATTTACATTTTTTCTACTTGATGTTTTTAACATGACCTATATTTATTTTAATTCTTACTAACTGAAGAGCAAATTGAAGTTTTACAGCTGTGTTACGTCACTAAGCCTCTTTTCTTGTCATTTGAAACCCACGGCCGAGTTAACAGGAAACGTCAGTGCAGGCCGAGGCAAAAAGCATTAGAGAAGTGAGGCAGACAGGAGCCGGTAAGGTGTTCTTTCACAAGAAACTACATGCAGGCTGGGCTGATGCAGCAAGAGCACTGCCAGGCCTTACACCAGCGAAAGTTACCACACACTCAAGCCTCGACGCCGCAGCCAGGGCTGTAACACCGCTGACATAGCGAACATACGGATGCCGGACTGTAGCACTGATGACCTCATTAGGTACGTCCAAGCCTCGCACTGTGTCTCGGCTGTGGCCTAAGTGAGGCGTGGAACGTGTCACTGTTGAGTACCGCCAGTTTGAGCTATGCTGTGGCTGTCTGTGACTGCATCCAGCTATGGCAGATACTCCAAGCCAGACTTTGAGCTGGATCATCCCGTCTGTTGTGCTAGACAGCGCTTCCACTACTTGCTGAGCTATGAGCCGTGCCTACGTCATGCCGCTGCGAGCTGAACTGGGTGACTTCTATCGACTGCACCACAGTTCCTACCAGGGCCTGACTAGCTGCCACACTACCACTTGCCTTGTGCGGGCACACTCTAACAAGGGAACCTCCCCATCGCACCCCCCTCAGATTTAGTTATAAGTTGGCACGGTGGATAGGCCTTGATAAACTGAACACAGATCAATTGAGAAAACAGGAAGAAGTTGTGTGGAACTGTGGAAAAATAAGCAAAATATACAAACTGAGTAGTCCATGGGCCACATAAGCAACATCATGGACAACGTGACCTCAGGAGCGCCGTGGTCCCGTGGTAGCGTGAGCAGCTGTAGAACGAGAGGTCCTTGGTTCAAGTCTTCCCTCGAGTGAAAATTTTACTTTCTTTATTTTTGCATAGTTATTATCTGTCCGTTCGTTCATTGACGTCTCTGTTCACAGTAATAAGTTTAGTGTCTGTGTTTTGCGACCGCATCGCAAAACCGCGCGATTAGTAGACGAAAGGACGTGCCTCTCCAATGGGAACCGAAAACATTTGATCGCAAGGTCATAGGTCAACCGATTCCTCCACAGGAAAACACATCTGATATATTCTACACGACACTGGTGACGGCATGTGTGTGGCACATGACAGGAATATGTTGTCGACCCACCTAACTTGTACACTTGGCGAATGGGTAAAAAGATTCTTCTACCTTGCCCGATTTAGGTTTTCTTGTGGATGTGATAATCACTCCCAAAAAAGTGATGAAAACATAAGAGTTTGTCACATAAACTGAAAATAAAAAATTAAACTTTTCACTCGATGGAAGATTGGAACCAAGGACCTTTCGTTCCGCAGCTGCTCACGTTACCACGAGACCACGGCGCTCCTACTCTCCCAGCGTCCTTGACATTGCATATCTTCCCGTGAACTACTCAGTTTGTATATTTTGCTTATTTTTTCACAGTTCCACACAACTTCTTCCTGTTTTCTCGATTGATCTGTGTTCAGTTTTTCAAGGCCTATCCACTGTGCCAACTTATACCTAAATCTGAGGGGGGTGCGATGGGGAGGTTCCCTTGTAAGCTGCAGACCAGTGACGCTGGGGTACTCCGTTGCCCACCTAACACCCGTATGTCTCCTGCAGTCTATAAGGTCGACTTCTGACACAGGAAAGACATAGTTGCTTGCCCCCTGCCTGGGCTGTGACGCTGCACTTCTTCGCCATCCAGAGTGCCGCTCTGTTGCCTGCTTAGTTCCATAAGCTGGCTGTGACTCTGAAGGCCACCTGCTGAGTTCAGTAACCTCTTCACACTCCAGGACTCGCATGCGGGCCTGGCCGCTGTCTGCAATATCACAATCGCTGTAGCTGCGGTATAAATAAACGAATGGCTCTTCTGCTTCTGTAACTTGTGAGTGGTCATTTACATAGCTCCATGAACATGCCACGGCGCTGATCGACTCGCATTGCCACCCAATCTGTAGTGGGATAGTGTGTGTACAACATTAGATCGCCCCTGTCTGCGCAGGTGGTGCAGTAATGGACAGTAGTAGTGGTGGGGGTTCTCCTGCAGACGGAAGAGCGCGGTAGGGGAGCTACAGCTCTACAACTGAAACATGTCTATCTCACAGATCTTCTGAGCTACAGCTAGCGAGTGTGCAAACAATAGTTTTAACGGCATGACCAATAATTCGACAAGTCCTTTGTTGTTAAAAACACAATGGGTACAGGATTATGCTGAAATTACACCATTGTGAACGATTTATTTTCGCCTGTTTTGCACACTTTATTTCCTTTCTCTTTTTGCAATGTTAAAATATTTTCTTTCGCGAAAACACAGCAGAGTTTGGGCAATTTAAACTAATTGGCAATGCAGTTCCAGTTGCGAGAGTATCCTGAAACAATCTGCAGGATGTTTGAAAATGAATGTAAGATTTTTAAGGCTTTGTAAAATTTACTGAAACCGACTTACAGTTGTAAATAATGCATCAAATGAAGGAGCAACTCTAATAGTTTTCCTTAGAAGTGGTCACTGTGGCCACCATTAATCAGACCGGACACATCGAGTCGATAAGAGAATTTCTCACAAACCTTGAGTAATTGTTGCATGAATGCCAAGTCGGGTAGATCAGCTGGTTGCGAAGAAAGGTTCCTTATGAAAGCCCAAAGCCAAAAATCGCATAGCGTCAGACAGTGTGTGAATATGGAGGTCAAGCAAAAACAGTTCTCTCATCTGGCCCCTAGCGGCCATTGCAGCGGTCGGTTGCAACATCGTTTAACCAATCACGTACTGACTTATGCTAGTGAGGTGGCGCACCATCTTGCTGCCAAATAAAGTTCCGTTGTTTATCTTCTCCTGATTGAGGATAAAGCCATAGCTCTAGCGTACCAAGATAACAATGACCAGTTTCAGTTTCTTCACCGAAAAAGAAAGGCCCATAAACTTTCCGCAGGGGTACGGCACGAAAAAGAAAGATTCAATTTAGGGAAGTCTCTATGCAGCTGTACCATCGAGTGGAGATTTGCTGACCCCGATATGTCCACATAATATGCGCACGCTGTGTGTGTTCACATTTTCACTTAGATAAAATGTCGATTCATCACTGAAGATAACACGATCCAGAAAATCTTCATTGGCATGCAGCAAAATTTCGTTTGCAAAGTTAGCACGTAGTCCGTAGGCTTTATAGTTTGTAACATTTGCAAACGACAAAGGACATAATTGTAAGCGTCTCTTTTAAAGTTTCCATACAGATATCAGTAGAATTTATAGATAGCGACTAGCCTTCCAAACTGATTTCTTGGGGCTGCATAGAAAACACTGTTACTCGTTGAACACGATCTTCAGTGTCGTTCCATACTCTTCGCTTTGCGAACAGCTAAACAAACAACTGTCTGAGTTGCTCTTTCATTTGATGTATTATTTATAATTGTAGGTTGAATGCAATAAATGCTACTAAGAATTACAGCTCTTACATTCATTTTGAAACATCCTGTACTATCGAGCAAACAACTGAGCAGAAATGCAGTCAATAGCTGATACAGTATTTGCATGCTGGATCGGAAGTGAGTGTTCTATATACAATCACTTTTCTCGAGATTGGAGACAGATATAGATCTCAACTTTAAAGAAAAATTCAATATGTTAGCTCCATTTGGTACGCAGAAAAATACGAAGCCTATTGGAAAACTAAGTTCCGAGCGGTTGCGAAATGGAAACCACAGTGAAAATCCGATCATGTCTCTCTTTTCAGTTCTGAGTGTACAATGAGCACGTAAAGATGTCTACTAAATAGCGTCTCCCGCCAAGTAGGAGGGCCTGGTGAGAGATTTCACCTGATGTCATGCAGCCCACATAACACAACTGTCATACGGTTCCTTCTTCATGACAAATCTCGGCCGCACTCTGCAGGAGCAATGAAGATGCTCCTACAGCGTTTTCGATGGGAAGTGTTTGATCCCCCGCAATACAGCCCGTAATTGGCTACCCTTCAATCTCATATCTGCTCACATTAACCACTGGCTATGAAGACAAAAGACTGTCACAAACAACGAGCTGTAGAGTAGCATAGAGAATTGGCGGAGACGACAGGTGGCTGCCTTCTATGAAGAGGGTTCTGGGAAGACGGTAGAACGCTACCACAAATGACTACATCGGAGCGGTGACTATCTAGAGAAGTAGCTGTAAGATGTAGCTAACTGTTGCAAATAAAACATTTTCTGTTTTTTCTTTACACTGTGATTTTCAATTCAAGACCGATCAGAAGTTACTTTCCGAATAAACCTCGTACGACCTCTCTGTTTTTCATTGCAAACATTCAAATTTTGTGCAGTCCTTAGGTAATGTCAAAATATCACAGTAACCATGACCATTAACGTAATGAGAGGCAGTTCATGTTGAAGCTGATAGTTTAAGTTATGAGATACAAGAGAATGATTTTTTTTACAGACTAGTTTCTTTAAAATCGTTTGAGAAATATTGAACAACAGTCGCCTTGCGTGCGCATCCGTTCTCGCAGTGTAGCCCTAGCTGGCAGACTGTTTCGTTCGTAAGGCCGGTACTACACTATCAAATTTCTTTGTCAAATATCTTTGCCCAATATCTTTGTCAAAGATATTTGATGGTGTAATAGGGAACTTTGTCAAATGTCGTCGAATATTTGATCAAATCTAGGGCCTTACTGTAGATTTGATCAAAGAAGTCGCTTGTCTTCTGTTTACCGCAATGTGACACGTTACCACATGGAGCGCTAGCATCGCTGCATTCTGTCGTCTGTAGTGTTTTTATAAACATTGCCGGTAAATACAATTGGTGTTTGCCGACAACTACAAAATTAATAGAGATGTATGAAGCTGATGAGGCGCTTTACAACGTGAGGCACGCCGAATACAAAAATAGATTACGAAGATTGGAGACCTGATCTAACCTAATCTGACCTAACCTAACCCTCTCCTGTAGCAATGAATCGGAGTGTTACAGTGAGCCTGCCTTCTGCAGATGTAGCAGTTCTTAAGTGAATATTGTGCTTTGTGATATGAGGATACACTTCACTGAGCACATACAGAAATGTATTCTCATACATTCTTAAGTAATTGATGTATGACGATGTCCTGCACTATAAGCTTACTCCCCCTCACCTCCTGGTTGCTCCTCTCCTCTCCCCTCCCCACCCCCTGCCACGTCTTCACTGTTGTGGTCCCCCTACCTTCCATCTATACACCCTACATCTCCTTTCCCAAGGTGGCTTCCATCAACTCCCCCTCCCAGATGATGCCCTCTCTCCCTCCATTTATCCCTCCTATCAACTCGGATCCTCACTCCCCCTCCTTTCCTCTGACCTTTTCCCAGGCTCCCTCTCCCCCCCTTCCATCCTCTTTTTTCCCCACCTCCCCTCTCTCTGCCCTCTCCTCTCCCCCGAGTCCTTTCGCATTTCCCTTCACTGCCTTTTCTCATTCCCTCTCACGTCTGCCCTGCCCATCTCCCCCCTTATGAGTCCTCTCCCTCCTTGGTTCCCCCCCCCTTTATCGTTTTTTCCTCTCCTCCCTCCTTGTTTTTCCCCCTCCTCTGGGTCCCCCCCCCCATCTGCCCTTGGCTCGGGAGTGTCATCTTTGTGCCGCCATTTTCGTGCAGTGTTTTACAGTGAGTGTTTTACAGTGAGTGTTCCGTGTTGTGTGTCATTTGGGAAGTGTTGTGAACGGCCATCATACTGTCGCTGGATATGATTTTTTTTATCTCTTGCGAACAGAAACCAGACTGTCGCCATGTTTTTTTAATTGTGTGTCTACTATGTTACTTGTCTGATTCCTGTGTATTTTATTAACATTGCCAACCCCTTTGCTTTCTGTTTTAACTTTCCGCATTTTTCCGCCATTTTACACTTTAAGTCACCGTTTTATGGCCTGTTTTTTCTTGTTTCTTTTCTTATTCCCTTTTTAAAAAAAGTCTGTAGGCTGTAGAGCAGCATACTAAGCTTCTGCTACCCCGCACCCTTCGGGGGGGGGATTGAAAATCAATAAAAAAAATAAGCTTATGTAACAAGTTTTGTTGAATGCTTTTATCGTGTCGTCGTAAAACCCATGGCTTCACCCAGGTATGTTTCCTTTTATCCCCCCGCTTCTCTTCCGCATGTGCACACAGTGCAATTGTGCTACATGCAACTGCTGCGGTTAGTAACAAGTTGCTGTTGTCAGCCATCTTGAACTTTGACGAAAAATATGACGACAGTGTAACACCCCTTCTAGCGCTATGTCAAAGATCTTTGTCAAATATATTTGACGGAATATTTGATCACATCTGTGATAAAATCTTTGACAAAGAAATTTGATAGTGTAATACCGGCCTAACGGACGAAGTACGCAACTCAGTAGGCAACTGAGGTGGTGTAATGTCTCTTGCAGCGGTCTCTCCGCAATATTTTCAGAAATTTTATAAATTATATAACTCAATACACATCTCGAAATATCTCTTCTTATCTTACCGATTCCTAAACTTTAATGTACGATGATTATCAATGGAAAGTAGTTTCTAGCTCTATTATTCATTGGAGTGTCCATTTACTCCATGGAATAGCTTCTCTGCTATCTATGTTTTCTCTTGTGAAAAGAATGAAGGAGATCTTGCCAACTAGCCATGAAAGAACGAACATGTACATGTATGTATTGTTGAGCTAGTCGCCATCTTGATGAGATTCTGTATGAGAAGGAATTTAATGCATGAACTAAACTAAAGTAAGTGTGTTCGCGTATTATTTAACTGATTATTATTGACAGTGTCCGCTCACTACGCTGTGTTGCACGGGATCAGTGGGGAACGTGTGATTTACACTGGACGAATCTGCCGTTTTGTATGCTCAAGATATCCAGCTTATTACTTTCAATAAATAGGCTAACACGGTCTTACCAGCAGATCTCCGGTCTTCTCCATGCGATCACCGAAAATTAATAACTATTACAAATGTTTTCAGGAGATCGACTGACAATTTTCGTCGCACCGAGACTTCGAAATTGCTTCACTGCCTTATTGAATTTAAGTTAAGCTCAATTTAATCAGGATAGAACAGTATTGAACTGTGTGAATGTGATAGGCCTGCTTTGTGAATGAAAATTCCCTTAATATACGCATGTTTTTTTACTATCCTGATCAGTGAAGGTAAAGCAGGCCGGTGTGAGAGAGGTTTTTAAATTTTAGATCCCACAAAAATATTAAAGTGGCCACACCCTCGACGCAGAGTGGTGGACTCGCCCAGAGCTGAGAAAGAGAGTAGGTTTCTTCTGTGCACTGGCCAAGTTACCTTGTATGAGCTCCCCTAATTACACCAGCCATTCTGACTCCCGTCGCAGCTGACAGACGCCTCCTTCCTCCTCCCACTCTCCATGTGGTCGTGGGGGATAACGTAATAGTGAAGAAGGAAACTTCCTTACGGATTACCACGGTAACAGGTGTTTGCGTGTTTCATTCAGCCATTGTTTCCGAGCAACGCCGCGCCGCTGGTCGTCGTGCAGGCTGGGCTGCAGACGTGCTCTCGTTGCCGCCCGCGGCCCGGCAGCCACCTGAGCCCGAGCTGGCGAGGTAACCTTATCTACCGCAGTCCGACTGAGGAGGGCGCGGCGAGGTGGGGGACGGGGCCGCACCGCAGCTGCAACTGCCGCCGCCGCCGCCGCCGGCTCTGCCCGCCGAGTTACGGCGCGGCCCCACTAGCACCAGCTGCCGCTGCCGGCCGCTCCGCCGCCAACTTGCACCCAACACACGGGGCCTAACTGCCGCTTACATCTCCCCAACTACAGGGGGCCCCACATGTGCCAAATCCGGAGGAGAGCTGCGACCCTACTCGAGGGCCGTTTCAACGTCGGAAAAGGAGTACCCGGCCACCTAAACTGTGTTAGCAAACCAGCAAACCTAACGATTGCTACTGCGCACGTTTCAACGTTTACCAACCCTTGCTTTCCTGTTGTACAGGAATAACTTTGGTGCGGGAAACAGGGCACATGCCCTAGGCACTCTTTCCGCGAGGTGTGCAATTTTGTGTGCCGCGCGGGATTAGCCAAGCGGTATAAGACATAGACTGTGCGGCTGGTCCCGGCGGAGGTTCGACTCCTCCCTCGGGCATGGGTGTGTGTATTTGTCCTTAGGACAATTTAGGTTAAGTAGTGTGTAAGCCTAGGGACTGATGACCTTAACAGTTAAGTCCCATAAGATTTCACACACATTTGAACATTTTTTGGAATTTTGTGACTGGCGAGAAACGTGAGGAAGAACAAAATAAACAGATTTGGAGAAAAAGCGTACAGATGTTTTCTGGAATAGTGCTCGTACGTCAGCGACGTGAGGAGACCAACGAGTGAAATTCCACCAGACAAATATCTTCTAATACTTTCCCAAAATTCCAACAATATCCTAAGTTTAATATTGAACTTTAAACTCTCAATCGGCACTTCAAGATTTTGTGCATCATTCAAAGACTTATCAAACCCTTTTATAATTTGTTTTAGTGGCTCACTTTCAGTCAGTCTAAATTCACAATACACTTTAAAATATTTCCTTCCCATTTTCTTTTTATAACTTCAAATTATGTCCACAAAGCTTACGAAACAACAACGCAATGTTCTTAATAACACAGGCACTATTATTTCGTATATATTCGCCAGCCGGCCGTGGTGGCCAAGCGGTTAAAGGCGCTACAGTCTGGAACCGCGCAACCGCTACGGTCGCAGGTTCGAGTCCTGCCTCGGGCATGGATGTGTGTGATGTCCTTAGGTTAGTTAGGTTTAAGTAGTTCTAAGTTCTAGGGGACTGATGACCTTAGAAGTTAAGTCCCATAGTGCTCAGAGCCATTTGAACCATATATTCGCCAGTATCAGGCCCTCGGCTCCCAATAAATACGAGGGATATTCGGAAAGTAAGTTACAATCGGTCGCGAAATGGAAGCCACTCTGAAAATAAAAATTTTCTTATTTTCAACAGTTAGTTACAACCTCCAGCTGCTTCTCTAAATAGTCGCCGCTCCGACTTAGTCATCTGTCGTAGCGTTGTACCAACTTCCCAATGCCCTCGTCACAGAAGGCAGTCGCCTGTGCTTTCCGTCAATTCTCTACACTGACCTACAGCTTGTTGTCTGTGCCAAAATGTTGTCCTGATAGCCAGCGGCTAACGAGAGCAGATATGAAACTTGGGGGGCAGCCACTTATGGACTGTATTGTGGGTGATCGCTCACTTCCCATCGAAAACGATGCAGGAACGTCTTCACTGCCCCTGCAGAGTGCGGCTGAGAATTGTCATCAAGAAGGAATCGCATGACAGTTGTGTCATGTGCGCTGGATGACATCAGGCGAAGTCCTTTAACAAAAAATGGTTCAAATGGCACTGAGGTCGTCAGTCCTCTAGAACTCAGAACTACTTAAACCTAACCTAAGGACATCACACACACCCTTGCCCGAGGCAGGATTCGAACCTGCGACCGTAGCGGTCGCACGGTTCCAAACTGAAGGTCTAGAACCGCTCGGTCACACCGGCTAGCCAATCCCTCAACAGGCCCTCATACTTGGCGGAAGACGCTATTTAGTAGGCTCCTAACCTGCTGACTGTACACTCAGAAATGAAATGAGCTTTATGACACGATCGACGAAGACACTGCCCAACACACCTGTGCAAGCTTCACCGGATTTTCACACTGGTTTCCATTTCGCGACCGATCGGAACTTACTTTCCGAATGGGACTCGTATGTCGTTGCTGGACGAGAATATACGTAATATACGAGTGCAGGTTGTGACAAATAGACGAACGACATATGAAAGTTTGAGTACGTCCGTGATTCGTCCTCGGTTGACTGAAGCAGCAATATGTCTTCGGCAGTTAACTGCGAGGACGTTTTGTTTCTGTCCTGTGGGTAGAGTCGTGAGAGCGCAAAGTTTGTTTTCTCGATACAACTGGTACTCGAGTCCATTGACATTTAGTCGCTATGGCTCTTTTTTACAGAAAAGGTACCATCAACATCAGTTTCCGAGCTTACCACGCAAGACATCAAACCTTCGAAATCGAACGCTTTCTCCGTGACGAAGTTCAAACTGAACCACAGCACCTACCCACCACAAATGGCGCCATTTATGTGAAGATAGTAGACAACGTGATATATAATGCTGTTGAGAGCAGATGTGCGAACACACTCAAATTCAAACATTCCGATGGGCACATGGGGGCGGTTTACTATTGACCATGCAGGACTGGGATTACGTACACACCGAATCTTAGAAATCCCGTTCGAAGTGCCGCCAGACATAGTCACCACGGCTTTCCGACCGTATGGGACGGTAATCAGCCACGTGGCAGAAAAATGGAACAACTTCGAGACGTACTCGAACCTCAACGACGTACGAAGAATTAAAATTAAGTTAACAAAACACGTGCCATTCTAACTACTCGTAGGTGGATATCAGGCGATCGTGATGTACGATGGACAGCCACGAACTTGTTCTGGTAATGGCAAGAACACCATGTACATTCGAAGTCTATTAAGCATCGGCTGCAACTAATGCCCTTGGGTGAATCGGCCCCACATCTTACGATAACAGCCCTCCCTCACAGTTACACAGGGGCCACGCGGTCGACCATCACGGTAGACGGTGGGTGGCTGTGAAGACAAGAAATATCAGACTGCACATCCGTAGCATCTTTGCGATTCACCGACACCATGACAAAGTCGTCCAGATAGAGGGACGTTGCCCATCGACTCCACAGGGAGATTCGGAAGAGAGAATATAACGTCTGTGCCTACCTCTCCCGTTTCTCCCTGTGGAGCATACAGAGAAGAAAATACACACTCATTCAGACGCGGAAACCCACGTTCACAAACAGAGGTAATCGAGGAAACATAAAAAAGCGACGCCGTACCCTCTCCAACGAGTACCTTCTGCGCTCGTGTTCCCCGGCTGACGACAGGACCGTCGATGACACAAGAAACATGGATGACCCAGGGTCGTCCTCACCTGTTGCCTGTTCCCTGGTTTCGACAAAGCCCTTTCCTGTCCCTCGGGCAAACAGATTACGACAGCGGCATCACTAATACACAGCAGAAAACGGCTGCGGGTTCAGCTGCTCTGGTCATCCTACTAGAAAGGGCCCTGCCGCAGCCATGGTTAACTTACGAGGTGCATTCAAGTTCTAAGGCCTCCGATTTTTTTTCTCCGGACTGGAAAGAGATAGAAACATGCGCATTGTTTTAAAATGAGGCCGCGTTCATTGTCAATACGTCCCAGAGATGGCAGCACCATACGGCAGATGGAATTTTACCGCCAGCGGCGAGAATGAGAACTGTTTTAAATACTTAAAATGGCGACGTTTTCCTTACTTGAACAGCGTGCAATCATTCGTTTTCTGAATTTGCGTGGTGTGAAACCAATTGAAATTCATCGACAGTTGAAGGAGACATGTGGTGATGGAGTTATGGATGTGTCGAAAGTGCGTTCGTGGGTGCGACTGTTTGATGAAGGCAGAACATCGTGTGACAACAAACCGAAACAACCACGGGCTCGCACAAGCCGGTCTGACGACATGATCGAGAAAGTGGAGAGAATTGTTTTGGGGGATCGCCAAATGACTGTTGAACAGATCGCCTCCAGAGTAGGCATTTCTGTGGGTTCTGTGCACACAATTCTGCATGACGACCTGAAAAGGCGAAGTGTCATCCAGGTGGGTGCCACGAATGCTTACGGACGACCACACGGCTGCCCGTGTGGCATGTTGCCAAGCAATGTTGACGCGCAACGACAGCATGAATGGGACTTTCTTTTCGTCTGTTGTGACAATGGATCAGACGTGGATGCCATTTTTCAATCCAGAAACAAAGCGCCAGTCAGCTCAATGGAAGCACACAGATTCACTGCCACCAAAAAAATTTCGGGTAACCGGCAGTGCTGAAAAAATGATGATGTCCATGTTCTGGGACAGCGAGGGCGTAATCCTTACCCATTGCGTTCCAAAGGGCATTACGGTAACAGGTGCATCCTCCGAAAATGTTTTGAAGAACAAATTCCTTCCTGCACTGCAACAAAAACGTCCGGGAAGGGCTGCGCGTGTGCTGTTTCACCAACACAACGCACCCGCACATCGAGCCAACGTTACGAAACAGTTTCTTCGTGATAACAACTTTGAAGTGATTCCTCATGCTCCCTACTCACCTGACCTGGCTCCTAGTGACTTTTGGCTTTTTCCAACAATGAAAGACACTCTCCGTGGCCGCACATTCACCAGCCGTGCTGCTATTGACTCATCGATTTTCCAGTGGTCAAAACAGACTCCTAAAGAAGCCTTCGACGATGCAATGGAATCATGGCATCAGTGTTGTGAAAAATGTGTACGTCTGCAGGGCGATTACGTCGAGAAGTAACGCCAGTTTCATCGATTTCGGGTGAGTAGTTAATTAGAAAAAAAATCGGAGGCCTTAGAACTTGAATGCACCTCGTATAGACCTTGGGCGGACGACGAAGATTCTGCGCCCACTGTGGTGTATGAGGAACGGGGTGTCTCCTCACACACATCGGGCCCTCCCGAGTATCAGAAGACGACGGCGCGATCTCAGGCTGCAGATAATAGGTTACATCATTTACGGCGACATTGACGGCGTTCGCCATTGCAGGAGACGTTCTACAGGCCTATCCCTTAGATACCATCAACGTCAACACCATTCGGACACATACGAAGCTGTTGTGCCTCCAGGACATGCTCAGTGCAGCAGATATCGACATTGTCTTTCTCCAAGAGGTCTACATCGACGATTTCTCGGGTGTGTACGGTTATACAGCTGATGTGTCCTCGCCTCACCAACAAACAGCGGTGTTGATGTTCTGAGACGACAACGTACGATGGGGGGAATTGCCCTAAAAGTCCAGTTTACCAATGTGTACGTCCCTTTCGGAACGAGTCGACTTCGCGGATGATCGCTCTTCTTCGCTGAAGGAGTAGCGCCGCTCTTGCAGGGTAGGCGCGACGATTTGAGGTCAGTGGCGATTTCAATAGCGACCCGGGCGCCTAAGGATCAGCTGCCACACCATTCACCGTGCCCCAAAATTGGTCACTCATCCGCGATGCCCAGCTGGCAGATACATGAGAATATGTCCATGGAAATAGGTAGGGATTCACTCATTTTCGGGTCGCCCGCCTAGGAGCTTAGATAAGATTTACGTCTCTCATTCGCTAGTGGCAACAGTGAGTGACACGAATGTGTGGCCAGTTGACTTCTTGGATCTCGAGGCCTACATATGCGCCGTCACCCTTCGTCGCCAACAGGTGTGGCGCGGCCGACAGCCCTGGAAATCAAACTTCTCTCATCTCGCTTCTACGGATTGTCGGCGCGCCATCGAAGATACATGGAATTCGTGCGTCTGCCGCCTCCCAACGTATTCTGCATTGGTCAGTTAGTGGTTACACTGCGCAAAAACCGGCGCTACGAGGAGCTCTGATTACGTACGGTCGCGGAACGTCTGAATGGAGGCGGTGCACCTAAAATTTTTATTTCACCGGACTTTGCCAATATACCTCGTTGTCACCCACGCTAGAACGACAGATGACAGTACATCGTGCGAAGGCGTAGATCGTGGCCCATATACCCCGACATCTGAAGGGAACATCGTCCGATCCGCAACAAATGACGGAATAGCAACGGACCCACCCGCCATATACATCATTCGAGAACGTTAATTACGACTAAGAGCACTGATACAGACCATTACTACTGAGGACGGCCGTCGCCTCACACACAATGCGGTACTGGTGCAGCCTTCTTCGACCATTACGCAACACTTTATTCTGCTCAATGTTTCGACCCGACGACGGTAGCAATCAGTCTCAGATTTGTTTACAGCATTGTTACGCAGGAAAAAAAATGGCTCTGAGCACTATGGGACTCAACTGCTGTGGTCATTAGTCCCCTAGAACTCAGAACTACTTAAACCTAACTAACCTAAGGACATCACACACATCCATGCCCGAGGCAGGATTCGAACCTGCGACCGTAGCAGTCGCACGGTTCCGGACTGCGCGCCTAGAACCGCGAGACCACCGCGGCCGGCGATATGGCACGCAGGACGTAGAAACTGAATTACTGGATGAAATCACGGAAGAAGATCGATGCCATGGATAAAGAAGCGTCGAACAAGTCTCCTGGCCCCGACACACAGCTTCATGTCGTCACAGAAGCTACAGAACAGATGTTACAGAACAGATGTTACAACACATCCAACAGTACTGCGAGCAGCACTTATAAACATTAACATTTCAACTACAAATGCTAGAGTGATTTATGGTCGACATTCGTGTGATATACGTTCGCTACCATTACAAAAGAGAGAGAGAGAGAGAGAGAGAGAAACCTATAACTTGATTTGGCAATACGTCAAGACATATTACGGAGTAGTTAGTGAAGTATTCTTATAGAGCAGTTCGAGTGACTCATCGGTCTCAGCACTAGGAAGTAGGATAAGAAATTGATTAGAAAAATGGGAAATTTGTGGTAAGTTCCTATGGGACCAAACTGCTAAGGTCATCGGTCCCTAGCGCCGGCGGGGGTGGCCGAGCGGTTCTAGGCGCTACAGTCTAGGACCGCGCGACCGCTACGGTCGCAGGTTCGAATCCTGCCTCGGGAATGGATGTGTGTGACGTCCTTCGGTTAGTTAGATTTAAGCAGTTCTAAGTTCTAGGGGACTGATGACCTCAGCAGTTCAGTCCCATAGTGCTCAGAGCCATTTGAACCATTTCATCGGTCCCTAGGCTTACACACTACTTAATCTAACTTAAATTAACTTAGGCTAAGGAGGACTCGAACCTCCGACGGGGAGTGCCGCACGAAATTGACAATGAATTAGTACAATATTTTAAGGGGACTCAGAGTTGCGAGAGTGACTTAGATTTTTATAACAGAATAATTCATGAAAAATGGGTTAATAACGTACGTAGAATAGTAGGAAGGCTGGAAAATTTTGAAAAATTTTATAAATGATGGGGAGGGGGGGGGGGGGGGCGCGAGTGTTGCACAGTAATACAGTAAGGAAGCGCAGGAATAAAATTTTGTTAGAAAGCTACTGGAATGACCCAAAATGGGGTGAGTTTGCCAGCTACATAACGGTATTGTAAACGGATGTTGACACGGGAGGCTTGAGGTACAATGAAGCTGGGAGCTCATCAGACTATGCGAGAGGGCAGCCAAGAATGGGAGATTAAGCACTTTGACAACGGCGTGGAGCAGAAGTAACGCTCTGCTGTAACGAGGGTAAATGTAGTAACTTCACCTAGAGATGTCAAAAGGGTGCCATTGAGAGTGCAAACTCTGCATAAAGGAATTCCCTGAAACCCTGAAGTCAAACACCAGAGCAGCCGAGAGAGCTGATAGGCTCAAAAAGCAGCACATTCGGTCACCATTGTGTGTGTGGGGGGGGAGTCATGTCATAGTCCGCTACAAAATCTCTCTCCTCAAGCTCATACTCACAAGGCAAACTTCCCACTGCACCGCTTCAGATTTATTTGTAAGATGGGCCAGAGGATACCCCGTCGAAAACTAAACACAGATCGAGCATGAAAACAGGAGGAAGTTGTACTGAACTGTGAAAAAAGCAAAATAGAAACTATAAAAGATCCAAGGTCAACAAGTGAAACATTGAGCATAGTGCAATAGCCACATCGTCGTGCTTTCCATTTGCCGATCGGTGTGCGCTCCTTATCTTGACACTAACGTTGAGTCTGCATGGTACCTTACTGTCAAAGGAAAACAAGTATGCCGGTCACACCTCCACGAGAGTCACCTCGAAGACAACCAGTTTTGTGTGGCCTGTGATGTTTTCGACACAAACGAGCGCAGCCTGGTGTGCAGATCGGCAAGAGGTGTCTAGTTCTTGGAGTGACAGATGTTGTTCCTAATTATCCGTAAGACTCCTCATCAGATATCTATCAACTGCTCCTCTTTCCCGAAGCGGGATACTTCCAACAGGCGAAGACGAACTCCGTGAGGTGGATTTTTGGAAACACAGCTCACTACTTGTGATTTTTGGCGTTTCCTTAATGAACGCCATTGTGTAGTGGTCCGCAATCCAAAACACAATTTTTCTCCAAATGCTTTTGCAGTGTCTTCCTTAACCCACCCCAGAGCTGAAGTGTTTCTGTCATGAAGGGTCGATCCCTGCCTCTTCCACACTTAGAACCGATATATTCTCTGTTCATCGGAATGCTCTTCTCGGAAAACTATACGTTGATAGTCTCAATGAGTCTGTCGTCTTTCTGCGCGCTCCTCCTCCCGACTCCAGTTTCCTGCTATTCTCGGTGATATTAATGTTAAAAAAAAATAAAGAAAAGGAAAATAAATAAATAGACGGTGTTCATTGTACCACTACTCCACGTTCCCTACGCCTTCCTTGGTTCCTGGAAGGTGGGAACAGGACTTGGTTGCCAGGCCTCGGGTTGCGGCTCCTGCCAGCTTTCTTGCCCCAAGCCTCGCTTTGGGCGCCGGGAAAGTCCCAATATATGAAAAAAAAAATAGTGGACACGGTGTTGGGCTACGAAGTGGAAGACCCAGGTTCAAAACTCCCACGTCTCATTGATCTTTAATTTATTTATTGTTTTTTCACAACACTATGAACTATACGTCCGGTCATTGAAATGTTTGTTCTCTTCTTGTAGTCTTCGCAGTTTCGTCCTATACATTGGTTATAGAATGAGTCCTGTGGTAAGAGTATATTACCGCCGAAAGTAAATGTAATGATTAGTGAGATCAGGCGAGATACCACACATACGGCCCAAAGAAATGAAAATAACAAATAAACGGGTGTGACCTACATTACAACAAAGGAATTTGAGGGTGAAACTTCCAAAACTGAACGCAATTTCAAAGAGTTAAAAACATTTTTTTTTTTTTTTTTACAGATCGTAGAGAAACTGTGATTGTGAAAATGTTGTGTTCGTTAGCTGCAGCTTATGTGACAAATTATTTTGTTTGGATCATTTCCTTGTGAGTGCTCACATTCACATTCATGCGAACACCTAATTCGGGCAAGCAGGCATACCTCACTCACTCAATAGGTGTACAAATTAGGTGCGTCGGTAAAATATTCCTATCATATGACACACGTACTGCCACTAATACCGTGTGTGACACACCAGACGTTTTTCTCCGGTGGAGGGTTAGGTTGACTTGCCGTCTTGTCACCAAAAGTTTGCGATTCCCATTCGGAAGCCACTTCCATTCGGCTCGTAATAGGATAGTTGCGTAGAATCAGCTTTCATTATAGGTCCCTTCTTTACCACTTCACTGTTGGAAACGGACGTTTCGCCACGACACAGAGACAAATTTGAATACAGCGAACAGTGGAAAATAAATTGGGCTGAGCGAGCTTCGAACACGGCTCGCCCACTTTGCAGCAGTCCAACACCATGACCGCTTAACAACGACACCATGGGTGCTGTATACTGCTGTATGCTGCACTCCTTGTTTTTGGACCGCTCACAGGTGGGCTTTTTTTTATTTTACAGTTCAGTACACCTTCTTTCTGTTTTCATTCTTTATGTGTATTCAGCTTTTTTCAGTCTGTCCACTGGGCGCTCTTACCAATAAATCTGAGGGAGATACGATGGGGATTCTCACTTGTCAGAGTGAGGCCATTGCCTCTGTATCATGGATCAGATCTCTTAAGTTGCAGCATAATGTGGTCAATTCAACAAGTGTCCACAGTTGCCGCCAACTTCTCTGCTTCAAGTCAACAGGCGTCCGACCGTGGCGGGGACGGCTGTGGACTAGTGCCACCGCAGTCCTGCTGATCACAACGGTGACTAACTAAGGATGGGGGCCAGGATGACCCGTGGATGAAGAACAGATCTGACCATCTGCAAGTTGTTCACCTAGGGCGTTGCGCCCCTGTGTCGCCGTTACAGGGACAGTGCAACGAAACCGCCAATCGGTCTCTCCTTCGTGTTGCTATTGAGCCCTCCACCTTCACGCCAGCTCGGCAAACGACTGCACGGATACGCAGTATTCTGAAAACGAGTACCTGCAGCATCACTTATCAAGAGCGCTGAGGTTCCTACAGATGTTCACCCCGCCAGGCTGCGGTGACACACGGCCGCCACACCCTCCGATTGGCCGCGACATTATCCTCATACAGCAACAGGATCTGCGCTCAACAAAATCCTCGCCGGACACTGTCACGCCACCTCGTGCTTTCAAGCAGCACGGACTCAGGGTGGTCGTTGCAAGGCAGCGCTGGGACTGAACGATGTTTCACTAGCGCCCCGGCACTCCACAGGATTACTCAGACCCGCTCTTCGCTCGACCTCATGATAACAACACGACCCCGGGTTGGGTCGTAACATTATGTTTTGTACGGTCAGCTAATTGTGTACTGAGATCCATAGCTCTTCATAAAAGTCCTTCATATCACCTTTCTTTAATTTATAAACTACACTATGTGTAGCATCCAGACACCTGGCTGAAAATGACTTAAAAGTTCGTGGCGCCCTCCATCGGTAATGCTGGAATTCAGTATGGTGTTGCCCCACCTTTAGCCTTGATGACAGTTCCCACTCTTGTAGGCATACGTTCAATCAGATGCTGGAAGGTTTCTTGGGGAATGGCAGCCCATTCTTCACGGAGTGCTGCTCTGAGGAGAGGTATCGATGTCGGTCTGTGAGACCTGACACGAATTCGGCATTCCACAATATCCCAAAGGTGTTCTACAGGATTCAGGTCAGGACTCTGTGCAGGCCAGTCCATTACAGGGGTGTTATTATTGTGCAACCACTCCGCCACAAGCCGTGCATTATGAACAGGCGCTAAATCATGTTGTGAGATGCAATCGCCATCCCCTAATTGCTGTTCAACAGTGGGAAGCAAGAAGGTGCTTAAAACATCAATGTAGGCCTGTGCTGTGATATTGCCACTCAAAGCAATAAGGGGTGCAAGCCCCCTCCAAGAAAAACACGACCACACCATAACACCACAGCCTCCGAATTTCACTGTTAGTTCTACACAAGCTGGCAGATGACGTTCATCAGGCATTCGCAAAACCCGCACCCTGCCATTGGACCGCCACATTGTGTACCGTGATTCGTCACTCCACACAACGCTTTTCCACTGTTCAATCGTCCAATGTTTACGCTCCTTACACCAAGCGAGGCGTCGTTTGGCATTTGGTTCAAATGGCTCTGGACACTATGGGACTTAAGATCTGAGGTCATCAACCCACTAGACTTAGAACTACTTAAACCTAACTAACCTAAGGACATCACACACATCCATTCCCGAAGCAGGATTCGAACCTGCGACCGTAGCAGCAGCGCGGTTCCTGACTGAAGCGCCTAGATCCGCTCGTCCACAAAGTCCGGCGTTTGCTATTTACCGGTGTGATGTGTGGGTTATGAGAAGCCGTTCGACCATGAAATTTGAGTTTTCTCACTTCCCGCCTAACTGTAATAGCACTTGCCGTGGATTCCGATGCAGTGTGGAATTCCTGTGTGATGGTCTGGATATATGTCTGCCTATTACACATTACGACCCTCTTCAGTTGTAGGCGGTCAGTCAGCAGACTTGGTCGGCCTATACGCTTTTGCGCTGTACGTGTCCTTTCACGTTTCCACTTCACTATCACATCGGAAACAGTGGCTCTAGGGATGTTTAGGAGTGTGGACCCGACCACGTTCGAAGTCCGTGAGTTCTGCAGAGCGCCCCATTCTGCTCTCTCAGGATGTCTAATGACTACTGAGGTCGCTGACGTGGAGTACCTGGCAGTAGGTGGCAGCACAATGCTCCTAATACGAAAAATGTATGTTTCTGGGGGTGTCAGGATACTTTTGATCATATGCGTGGGACTCCCACTGGGTGCATGCGACGTCGGTGGTGGACATTCGAAGGTTTCTCCTTGATACGGTGATAATATTATGTATTTCAATTCTGTGTTGCAGAATATAATTATGGCATCCTGAAATAGCCACAGAATTGGTAAGAAGTTTATGTAGTCAAATGTGGTTCTGCAACGCCCAGCTGTTCTCGATGTTTCCAGAAAGTACATGCGAATCACGTAAGAAAGCAATGGTTGCAATGCAACTGACTTCCGCTTTCGTTCGCCGAAGCGGAAATAATTTGCGGGAAACCGCAAGTTGCTGGTGCACGACTTCGGCACGGTTTCAAATTACAGCGGCTCTCGGATAGAGCACAGACTCGTGGCGTGTTGCGCAACAGCCGTGATTCACTTATTTCCTTTCCGCTAGGTGGCAAACTTCATTTCCTTTGTGAACAATGCTGAAAATAAGCATGTTTCCGCAAGTGAGATCACTATCACGAGTTTTATTGTCGCTGTAGATTTTAACAGCATTGTCCGTTGCCCTTCACAGCCCCATATTTATTGCCCTACTCTTATGATTCTCCTAGCAATACTAGGAAGAATGGATAAAAGAATTCTTCTATATTTTTATCACCTTTACGGTCTATTTTTCTGTCTTTATGACTTCCGATACTTCTGTCGAAGCACTTTCGTAAGTAAGTAATTCTCGGCATTACAATTAACATACTTTTATTTTTAATCCATACTACATTGTACGTACAGCGTTTGATCCAGTAGTTCCCCTAACACATATAGGTCAAAAAATACGTAACGAGTACAGCGGCCATTTTTTCCACCTGAGAATTAGAAGATTGATGTCGCTTCAACTAGTCTGTTATTTTAAAAATAGAACCTTTATTAAGCACTGTTGCTTGTGTATGTGCTTTGTGGACACATATTCAGATAGCACGTACGCTGATAACCATTCTACACTCCTGGAAATTGAAATAAGAACACCGTGAATTCATTGTCCCAGGAAGGGGAAACTTTATTGACACATTCCTGGGGTCAGATACATCACATGATCACACTGACAGAACCACAGGCACATAGACACAGGCAACAGAACATGCACAATGTCGGCACTAGTACAGTGTATATCCACCTTTCGCAGCAATGCAGGCTGCTATTCTCCCATGGAGACGATCGTAGAGATGCTGGATGTAGTCCTGTGGAACGGCTTGCCATGCCATTTCCACCTGGCGCCTCAGTTGGACCAGCGTTCGTGCTGGACGTGCAGACCGCGAGAGACGACGCTTCATCCAGTCCCAAACATGCTCAATGGGGGACAGATCCGGAGATCTTGCTGACCAGGGTAGTTGACTTACACCTTCTAGAGCACGTTGGGTGGCACGGGATACATGCGGACGTGCATTGTCCTGTTGGAACAGCAAGTTCCCTTGCCGGTCTAGGAATGGTAGAACGATGGGTTCGATGACGGTTTGGATGTACCGTGCACTATTCAGTGTCCCCTCGACGATCACCAGTGGTGTACGGCCAGTGTAGGAGATCGCTCCCCACACCATGATGCCGGGTGTTGGCCCTGTGTGCCTCGGTCGTATGCAGTCCTGATTGTGGCGCTCACCTGCACGGCGCCAAACACGCATACGACCATCATTGGCACCAAGGCAGAAGCGACTCTCATCGCTGAAGACGACACGTCTCCATTCGTCCCTCCATTCACGCCTGTCGCGACACCACTGGAGGCGGGCTGCACGATGTTGGGGCGTGAGCGGAAGACGGCCTAACGGTGTGCGGGACCGTAGCCCAGCTTCATGGAGACGGTTGCGAATGGTCCTCGCCGATACCCCAGGAGCAACAGTGTCCCTAATTTGCTGGGAAGTGGCGGTGCGGTCCCCTACGGCACTGCGTAGGATCCTACGGTCTTGGCGTGCATCCGTGCGTCGCTGCGGTCCGGTCCCAGGTCGACGGGCACGTGCACCTTCCGCCGACCACTGGTGACAACATCGATGTACTGTTGAGACCTCACGCCCCACGTGTTGAGCAATTCGGCGGTACGTCCACCCGGCCTCCCGCATGCCCACTATACGCCCTCGCTCAAAGTCCGTCAACTGCACATACGGTTCACGTCCACGCTGTCGCAGCATGCTACCAGTGTTAAAGACTGCGATGGAGCTCCGTATGCCACGGCAAACTGGCTGACACTGAAGGCGGCGGTGCACAAATGCTGCGCAGCTAGCGCCATTCGACGGCCAACACCGCGGTTCCTGGTGTGTCCGCTGTGCCGTGCGTGTGATCATTGCTTGTACAGCCCTCTCGCAGTGTCCGGAGCAAGTATGGTGGGTCTGACACACCGGTGTCAATGTGTTCTTTTTTCCATTTCCAGGAGTGTATATGTAAAGGTGCACGGCGTGTGATTTCTGTTTGTTTACTCCTTCCGAGAATGAGGTACCTACATCTATCACGCACTTAAGAATAAGCAGTGCTCGAAACAGGCAGTACTGCTGGTTAAAGTACTACTTTAAAATTGCAGCCTACAGGAAACGATTTCATTCTTCAAATTCAACAAGGCCGTGCTGCCCACTTATAAGAATGCAATCAAGGATCTATTCCAGGCAGTCTAGACGAAATTCTGTGATCAAGTTCTCCTAACCTTCTTTCTTTCTTCGTTTATTACATTTTTTTAGATATTTTATGTTATTTTCCGTCTTTGAATTTCCTCTCTGTTACGGTTTTCCTAAAACAACTTTCCATGCCAATTGCTTTTCTTACTCCGTAATTTCTTCTGTGTCACCACTTTTCATTTAGTTCCAATTTCTGCTTATTTAGATTTCCTGTAGTTCACTTTTCACCACCGAGTAATCCTATGCTGCACACACAAAATTTCGGGAACTTCCTCCCCAATTCTGCAGCAACAAATGATAACAGAGTAGGTTCGCCTCTGCCAACCTACCTCTGATGTTTTTCTCATTTACAGTGTAACCTCATACTGTCTTTCCTTCCAGTTTGAGTAAGTTAGTTGCATGTTCCACTGATCATTTTGCATGATGGATCGTAATGATATGGAAGAAGTCATTTTACATTCTCATTGCAAATTAATTTCTATACATGGTTACAGTCTAAAAATATTTAAGTCTTTTATTAAAAAAAAAGACGATATACAGATGTGAGTACTTCCTAACCACCACCTTTTACTCATTACATTAATAGATATTCTTCTGAGGAATAGGAGGAGTTGTCTAGGAGAATCTTTCTCTGTTTTCAAATTTTACCTCGCTCTCTGTCAGACATTTTATATCACTGGGTAAGTGACCAAAATTTTTGTTACACCATTTTGGACCCCTTTCCAAGCCAAATACAAACTTAATATGAAGTAATGAATATCATTTTTCCTTTCGACATTCTAATTATGCACATCATTGTTACTTTTGAACTCTAGTGAATTACTTACCAATAAGCTTCACCAGGGAAGCAGTAATCAGTATGCCCAACTCCTTGAACAGATGTCTACAAGATGATCGTGCGTGAGTACCACTTATTATTCATACGCATGTTTCTGCGCAATTAAGACTTTTTTTCTTAAAAATGAGTTACCTGGAACATTACTCCACATAACGTCATTGAATGAAACTACACAAAGTATGTCAACCTACTGATTTGTCTCTCTCAAGATATTCAATGATTCTAAGTGCAAATGTGGATGAACTGAGTTTTTGTAGGAATTCGAAAATGTCTTTTTCTATTTTAAGTTCTCATCAAAATGGACAGCTAAGAATTTTGCATTTCCCGCCCTGTTTATTATTTTTTCACTATGTATTAACGTATCATTGTATAGTACCCCTAGATGTGCAAAACTGAATATGAAGACCATTCACAGGAAAACCAACAATGATACCTTTAAGAACTTTGTTTACCATTTCTTCTGTTTCTGAGATATGCTTGGATTAACGTTAAGCAAGAAGATACAGTCCTGCTTTAGTTTTATTTATCCTTTAACGACATTACGTGTAATATGCGTTGTCTGTTTTAATCGCCGGCACGTCGAAATTTTCTTTGCTCCCTACCAGAGAAGCGATGTCTTAGGCACATTTCAGCGTAGGTGCTGGGTCTCCTACACTTAACACCTGTGCTGCGGTTTTCTTTCACTTACTGTATCGTCGACGTACACGTCACGCAGTAGTGGTGGTAAGAGATTTCTTCTTTCTTATCTTGTAGATACTACAAATTACTCTTTTGTCTTTTTACCTGTTAAAGTATTTGGACATTTTAGACGAAATGAAGGAACTTTGATACCTTGGAAGCAAAAAACACACGGTGGACGAAAGAGGAAGAACATAAAAAGCTGGCTTTCCTCGTGAAAAGAAGTGTACTAGTTTCAACATCAGCCTTTTTTGTATTCGGAGAACAGCATTTTAAGGATGAGAATCATGAACAGTTAGAAAACCGGAAAAGAAGATAATCAAATCGTTTGGAATGTGAAGGTCGACAGTTACAAAATGGAGAGATTTTACTGACAGTCGGCGAAAAAAGTAATAAGCGGAAAAGACTGGCAATAAGGAGGAGGGCAGAAGTCGTGTTAAGACATGGGAAAAATACTTAAACGGTACTAGAGGGAGACTTAGGGGCTTAAGCTGCTTGGTGATGACAAAGATTGAAGTATGTCCAACACACAAGTAAGGACGTTGTCTGTAAGTCATGCCTTAAGATGAGTTTGGTATAGGGTTGGAAGTCGTGGCGGGCTGCTGTAAACCAACCAGAATCATCACTAAAAAAATCATTTCTTGTATCAGTGAGTATTTAAATAAAAGAAATGATTCCTTTTATTCGTATGCTGATTTATTATGCATGTAGACTGCATATTTTTGCCGATGAAAACCATATAAATGAATAAGTTCTACTATACCCTTTTTTTAAACTTGAATAAGTATTGCATTTATAGAGATTTTTCTTCGATGTTACAACTAAATGTCACCTTTTTATGAGTTTTGACGTTCAAAGCTTTTGTAAAACCCTATTATAATAGCTGCATCGGCTTTCGATGTCCTTGACCATCCGGTCACAGGGTACGATTCGTATGAACAATGGTTTTCTAAAAATGACACATTCACGAACATGTTTGCCACAAAAATTATTCTATACTATGATTTATTTGACATCTGTTACATCACGATGTATGATGGCCATAATTTACAAACAAATTCTTAAAAAGAAGAGCTCTATCGTTTTGTCTCGTGGTTCCTTCATTAGTTAAGCTTTTCTCCCTGGCATTGTTTTGCCACTGAATTCGTATGTCGTAGTTGAGTAATTATTTTGACACTGGCACCAGTCCTGGAGGAGGGTAGCATGGAAGACCTGTCAATAGTGGTAGATGGGAAAAGATAATACCTTTCCGTAGCGAGCCCTCTATAGACTTCGTAGGAAATGTAAGATCTTCCTCTACATTTCAGACCGTTAGGCACGTAACACCGTAGTTAGCTTTGATTGCATCACGAAGGGAGGTGTGGGCTGAGGAAGTGAATGAAAATGAGGCCTCGGGTCGGAATGCAGGGTAATCAACTAATGGCGGGGCTTTTTGAGGGAGTAATCTGTCTGCGTCAAACGATTGCCCGGCGTCGGACCGTAATGTCGAAAAGATCAGGTTCCGATAGGAAACTACGTCAAGTGCGTGACGCTAATGTGGAGGCTAATAGCTCCACATGTGAATAGCTATCTGTGGTTAAACAGTCACTTGTCGTATAGATAAAAGTGGGTCGTTTCCACGAATATCTAACAGAGATTTGAGGAATAGCACCTATTGTGGGGAGGGGGGAGAGAGTATCAACCGCTCATTATGTACCAGCACCATTATCTACTATAGAAGATGTAAGAAGAATGATCAGGTGATAGTCAAAAACGTACGTTATAAATTTTAAGGAATGCTATATCAAGAGCTATATTATTAATGGCACAAGGAAATTACGAAATTCACCAATTACAGTAGGGATTAATATAAAAAATATTACAAGTACCTTCAGTTAATTACGTAGAATAATGGAAATACTTCTAGCAATAATTGAAATAGCAGCTTAAATAATAAAGGTCGTTCTATTTGGTAAAGAGCTTTATTAAGTTCACGACTTGTTTCTGTCTTTATATTAGTAAGTCTCAAACTGTCATTGTTAATGCATAATAAGATGAATATACAGGGTGAACATTAAGAAAAAGACAAGCTTAAAATGTGCTGTAGATAAGCAAGTCAGGTAACAAAACTAGTAGAAGTCAAGTGGATTTGAGAAGTTATGTGCCCACGAGAGCTTGAGAAAAATGGGCGTGTCATGATTATAAATAACTTACAGTTCGATAAAGTAAAATTATTCGCATGCTTTGTTAAGAAGAGTTTTATTTTGTCATGTCAGATGTTTCGATTTGCATATTTTCCTATAGCAGGGTGATAGTAACTTCTTACAGTTAATGAAAGTGTAAAGCAGTTGCAGTGGTCAGCGCGACAGACTGTCAATCCTAAGGACCCGGGTTCGATTCCCGGCTGGGTCGGAGATTTTCTCCGCTCAGGAACTAGGTGTTGTGTTGTCCTACTCATCATCATTTCATCCCCATCGTCGCGCAAGTCGCCGAAGTGGCGTCAAATCGGAAGATGTGCACCAGGCGGGCGGTCTACCCGACGGGAGGCCCTCGTCACACGAAATTTTTTTAGTGGATGGGGCGCCAAGTCGGGTGTGAAGTTACGTCTTCTAATGTACACAAGTTAAAACACTGGAAGCTGTAGAGGGCGCTAACGTAGCTTGCACGCATCATGCATTGCTTTCAATAGCCTGTTTACGAACATTTACAAGTAGATACAGCTACTACCTAACCAAAACGTTGTTGCACTTGGCCTTCCGAAGCCGTCATCGAAAACACACGGTGAGTTACCGCAAACAGGTACAGTGGTGACTAAGGAAAACGCATCACTTTCTGAATGATTTCAAGATAGTTGTGCGTATACTATCAACTAGTTCAACTTTTCCTTCGGGTATACCATGATAGAAAATCACGATAATCCGACCGAAGCACCTTCACTCCCAAGTGTAATAATATTGTGGTCGGCCAATACGAACTTTCGGAGTCTTTTATAGGAAAATGTCTATAAACGGGTCGGCAGATGTTCAACGAACCAGTGTTGCTCAGTGTGCATTGCTCGTTGACCGTCTTTTCCTTGGGTCTCTTCAGGTGGGCGTAAATTTCTATTTCATATACGTCCATCAAGAATTCCTTCTTCAATGTATTAAGGATTACGAGATTTTTCGGTAGTGTGCACCATAAGACTGTCTTTTTGAAGGACATCATCTTTACGCCAGTGACTGTTAAAAGTTTTTACTGCAATTTAGGCCTTAGGCCATTATCAAGTGCTGATATTACGCCCGTAAAATCAGCATTTGATAATGGCCTAAGGCCGAAATTGCAATAGTGTGAAATAAAAACTTATAACAGTCACTGGCGTAAAGATGATGTCCTTCAAAAAGTTTTTAATGACTGCGAATCCCAGCTACAAAAAGTGTATATGACTGTCTTATCTGAGGTGACTTACGGAGGTGATGTTCCTAGGAAGTAAATGGTACTGTATCACCATCTTCCTCTAGTCATTTTATCGAAACCACAAAGTTCACACTATATATTGTAAGGTGTATGCTTCGCCGGCGATGGGCGAGGCATGACAGAATCTCTGACCAGAGAGTAGTTTATAGTTAGTTGTTGCTTGTCGCGAGTCTGCGCTTGTCTGCGCGAGTCGACAGTAGTTGTCAGTCGGATACAGTGGTAGTCGGTCGGCTTTTGTAGCGAGTGGACAGTAGTAGTCTGCGGGAGTCGGCATGCGTCGGCTGTGTGCTCTTCTCGCGACTCTGGTCAGGACTCTGGAGGATGAGTATTGTTGTAGAAGGTAAAGAAGCAGCATTGCGCATATTTAACAATGTATGTTAATTGTAATTAATTTGTTCAAAAAAATGACCCAATAATAATTTTTTATATATAAAGTAACTCTTTTAAAGAAAAACATTCATTTAATTTAAAGAACATTTCCAATGTATCATCACTCCTTCCTGCTGTCCTTATAAAATTTACCAGATATTATCATTTCTGTTGTGAGTTTACATTTCGTTCATGGTTCATTATTTAATTAATATTATTGTGGGTTCATGGTCAATTTTCATTTATCAATTTTTTGCGGGGAGTTTACGCTTGGCTCCATTTTGCATTATTATTAAACATTATTTTTGTGGGGAGGTTACAACATGCATTCCTGATATTCACCTACACTTGGCACAGTGGCATCGGTTATAGCCTACGGCAAGAAAATAATATATGCATTGGACACTGGCACCTAGGGTAATTCGTTTCTTTATTAGTCGTGAGCCTCCCTTACAAATTGGTTCCACCTCCCTCATTCTCCACAGCTATTAGTAAAATTCACAAGTTATCTTACAAGGGCGAATATGCCGTGCAATGTTTTCCCATCAGCGTTAAATCATTCGGAACCTTCATACATCGAGAGGTATTCAGATCGATTTAAAGCTTGAATTATCTGGATGATGCCAGGTTGCTGATTACTTGAAAGACCATAAGTTAATTAATCCGAAGAAACAAATCATTTTCAGCTCTTCTCATGGTCGGTTCACAGTGGCTACACTGTCCAATTCTGAAAAATGTACGAACACGCGAGTCCATACTAACATTACGGCTTATCGTAGAAGATAGACTGAAAGAAAAGCAAAGCTACGTCTGAAACATTTATAGACTTCGAGAAAGCGTCTGGCAATATTGACTAGAATACACTCTTTGAAATCCTCACGACGGGAGGCGTAAAATACAGGGAACGATGAGTTACCTACGATTTCTACAAGTATCGAAGGCCACGGAAGGGAGGCAGAGCGAAACAGGGTTGTAGGCTCTTCCTAATGTTATTCAATTTGTACAATGATCAAGCAATAGAGGAATCCAAGGAGAAGTGGAGAAAGGTTGAGGTTTGTATATGACATTGTATTTCTGTCAGAGACAGCAATGGACTTGAAAGAGTAGTTGAATGGAATAAGTAGTGTCTTGAAAAGAGATTGTGAGGTAAACTTCAGCAAAAGCAAAATAAGGCAAATGAGATGTAGTCGAATGGAATCAGGTGACGCTGATAGAATTAGACAAGGAAAGTGGACACTAGAACCTGTCAAGAAGTTTTGTATTCCCGCATCCAAATAACTAACGACGACCCAGCCAGAAAGGTTATAAATGCAGACTGATAGTAGCAAGAAACACGTTTCTGAAATAGAGAAATCTGACATCGAGTACAAATTTAGGTTTTAGAAAGTCGTTCCTGAAAGTATTTGTACAGAATGTAGCCTTCTAGAAAACGAAGCAAGCAGTTCACACAAAAAGAGAACAGAAGCTTTTTTGAAACGTGGTGCTACAGAATAATGTAGAAAATTCGATGAGTAGATCGAATAACCAATGAGAAGAACTAGATAGAATGGGCCAAAACAGAAATTTGTGGCACCACCTGACTAAAAGAAGGGCGCTTCATTGGACACATCCTGAGGCACCAAGGAAGCGTTAATTTAGTACTGGAAGGGGGTGTGGTGAGTAAAAAGTGCAGAGGGGGACTAAAACATAAATACAATAAGAAATTTTAAGTGGACGTAGGCTGCAGAGACGAAGAGGTCTGCAAAGGATAAACTAGCGTGGAGAGCTGCATCAATCCAGTCTCCAAACAAAGCACCACCACAACCACCACAAAAACAGTAACAACAGCATACGTCACTTTGGAACTCTTACGAAGCTGTATTAGCAAAAAAGCCATAGTAGTTGTCTACGATTCTTCACAGTTTTCGTGGAGAACGGCGCAAGCCAAGAAACAAACTGCTTACTCGTGCAATGTACGTACTAACTTCCAATTTATACCAGTGATAGATTTAATTCCTTTTCCTGTCTGAGGGACAGACTAATAAAGTAATGTGCAACGTTCTGTAATCAGGTAGGACGATTACGTATGTTGTTTCAAAGTCTTTGTGACAAATGTCTAGAGGTGACAGACCACGTCACGTGGAACATCTTTTGTTAGAGAGAAAATGTTCGCCGATGCTACCCGGGGATGACCGGCGTCTTTTAAAACTGCTTATCCTCCGAGAAACGATAGGGAGTAGGCACTGTGGCACGTCCGTATGCAGTGTGTGTTGCTTCTTACCCAGCGATCTGATTCATGCTAAAGGCGATAGATGGAATAAAGCTGACGTTCATAATTCGCTTCTAAAACATCTTTCTCCACTTAGAGACACACATATGATGATTTTCTTGTGTGGCCGAGCGGTTCTAGGCGCGTCAGTCCAGCTACGGTCGCAGGTTCGAATCCTGCCACGGCCATGGATGTGTGTGATGTCCTTAGGTTAGTTAGGTTTCAGTAGTTCTAAGTCTAGGGGACTGATGACCTCAGAAGTTAAGCCCCATAGTGCTGAGAGCCATTTGAACCATTTTGATTTTCTTGTTGAAAATCACTATCAGTTTAGTGGGGTAGGTAGTATGCTGCACTTAAGGTTACTAGATCGTGCTATTTGGGTGAAATCTCGTCGCCCCAGGGCCGACGAACACTACTAAAAGTCGCCTAGAGTTTCTGGGGAGATTTCGTCTCTAACAAAAGTTATTGCACATGACGTGAGCTGTCACCCTTAGGCGTTTGTCGCAAAGACTTCGAAAAATCCTGTATAAAACACTTTGTGAGACAATAATTTGCAGCTGTTCACTACTTCTGACTGAATTGTCTTCTACGAACGTGTCCTTTTCAATAGTGTCTACAATGGGAGAAGTAAATAAACCAACACCACTTTCAGTACCCAATTGCATGTCAGTTCGTCTACTGAGGCAACATTTCGGCATAAAGCGAAGGGAAGAAGTGACTGCACCTCAAGGACAGCTACAGTGATGAGTGAGTCTCATGTGCCCAGTTAAGGGCAACATTTATTCATCTGGAATTATTTACTAAAATCACTATAAATTCAAACGAGCGTGGCCAGAGATGAGTTTAGAGATATTTCTTTTCTACTTGGGTTTGACCTGCGTTAATATTGACATGTTATCGCGGGAACTGCGGCTCATTTGAGGAACAGTGGTTTCGTATTACAGATATAATACATGTATTATCTGGTAATTGTTTCGTGGAAACACGAAGAATGTAAATTAGAATGACAAAGTATTGTCTGAAATCATCTTTCCCATTCTCTTGACCACCGTACCGTATTACTCTTTGTGTAACATATTTTCTTCTCTACCGCTTCCGCGAGTGCGGGCGTTCGCAGATGCTCGCAAGGTCCTCCCGCGGCTCTCCCCCACTCCGTCAGCCAGCAGTAACCCCACCATCTACTCGCCTAGACACGCACGTCACTGCACCGCACAGAGCCACTCGGTCCCTTTACTTACCGTCGCTTGTATTGTCTGTGTAGGCATCGCGTTCGGTGTTTGTGATTAAACAAAACTAGTGAGTGGAAAATGGCCGAGGAGAAGTCAAGTTCGTTGAAACGAAAGTCCTTTGAACCCATACTTGTTAATCCACAGCGGGACGAAGAGTACTTTTTGTTGGAACGCAAAGCGGAATACACTATTTAATTTGCAATGTAACACTGTCTTCACGGAAGAAGTACAGTGTGAAGCTACATTATCAACTGCTTCATGAGAAGGATATAGTCGGTTTGAATAATGAAGGAAGAAAAGCCAAACTTATCGAATTGAAGCAGAAAAAGGAGAGAGACGGACAGAATCAAAGATTCGGTTTTCTTTCCAGTAGCGTTGGATGATAGGACTGATGTATGAGATGTTGCTCGACTTGCAGTCTTTTTGTGAGGAGCTGATTCTCAGTTTAATGTGATTGAGGAGCTCCTACATCTAGTGCCAATGCATTACACAACAATTGATGACGATATATTTTCATGCGTAGAACATACATTAAAGAAATACGAGCTATGTTGGGAAAAACTTTTATCGATTGCAACAGATGGGAATCCAGTAATGATTGGTCATACGTCTTGTATCGTTATAGTCGTGGACTGTGAGGCCGGTCCCGGCGGAGGTTCGAGTCCTCCCTCGGGCATGGGTGTGTGTGTTTGTCCTTAGGATAGTTTAGGTTAAGTAGTGTGTAAACTTAGGGACTGATGACCTTAGCAGTTAAGTCCCATAAGATTTCACACACACACATTTTTTCTTGTGTCGTTTCTTTGATACGAAAGAAGTTGAAAGCCGTCGGTGTCCAGCGAGAACTATTAACAATACATTACGTTCTTCACCTTGTTAATGTGCTAGCAAAATGCGCCAAACTAGTTGGCGTCATGGTGGGACACAGACAGTTCAAATCGTTCCTGGAAAATCTCGAGTGTGAATATGGCGATGTTCCATATGTTTGTAAAGTACGCTGGTTGAGTCAAGATGTTGCTTTAGAAGGATTTTTTTAATTTGCGTGAAGATATAGCGTTACTCATGGATTCAAAAGGAAAACCGGTGAAAGAATTGGAGGACCCACGGTGGATTTTACACCTTGCGTTTTTAACTAACGTAACCAAGCATCTGAATAGCTTGAATGTAGCTTTGCAAGGTAGTGTTTGACACTATTTTAACATTCAAGAGAAAACTGCTTTTGTGGGCAAAGCAACAGTCAGAAATGTCGTGTGTACACTTCCCCTTGCCTTGCGCTAGTTGTTAGTGAAAACAATTTGGAACAGAAGAGGCTCAAAGAACATTTTGATGGTTTTTGTGACGGTGCTACAGTCTGTCGAAGGCATTTTTGACATTAGATTTGAGGACTTAAATCGACTTTGACTTTCAATGCAATCATGAGCTGAAGGAGAAGTTCCGCACTGTACAAACCTAGGAAAGCTTCTACAAATATTTCCCACGTGAACAGTTTCCATTGTTATCTAAAACAGCTGCTCATGTTTATAGTTTTTTGGAAGAGCATACTTCTATGAAAGTGTATTCTCCCTAATGAAACTAACAAAATCGAAACTTAGGAGTAGTCTTAATGAGTTCATCTGACTGCTGCAGTGCGCCTAATGACCTGTAATTTCACACCAAATATCGAGATGCTACTTGAAAACCACTGCAAAAACATCCAGGTTGACGTAAATTAATGCCTGTGACCTATTCGTACGTAGTAACCCTTCTCTGAATTAGACAAGTTTGTGGAAATATTACGTAACATTTACAATGCAAATGTGTTCGTTTCTTAATCCTTTACGTCTGTACCCTATTTGTGGCCATGAAAGCAGAACATGTTACAATTGTTCGGAACTGTGTTTCATACGTACATGGCCAACCGTTGCATGGCGCAGGATACACAAACTTCGGGTAAGCACATTTTACACTTAACTCCCACACACGCATGTTGTGCCACATGTGATTGGCCTTCCGATAACTGTGTTCCTGTGCCGAGTTCAAAAATGGTTCAAATGGCTCTGAGCACTATGGGACTTAATATCTGAGGTCATCAGTTCAAATGGCTCTGAGCACTATGGGACTTAACATCTATGGTCATCAGTCCCCTAGAACGTAGAACTACTTAAACCTAACTAACCCAAGGACATCACGCACATCCATGCCCGAGGCAGGATTCGAACCTGCGACCGTAGCGGTCGCGCGGTTCCAGACTGAAGCGCCTAGAACCTCTCGGCCACACCGGCCGGATTGTGCCGAGTTCACGGACGCCACATACGCATGAAACGACCTCGGACGGATGTGTGTTCCAACTGCACTACGTACGTTAGCTTGTTCATACTCAGCGATGTGCGCAAAGCGCTGTCACAGCGGCACGGTTTGCCCCCGTGGAGTGTGCATACCCAAGCGGCCAGCCACATCGCACATTTCTGCTACCCGCAATACGTGCCCTCACAGCTGCTCAGCATTGCTCTCGAGGCTCACGGTGCCCGCGGGAAACCAAGCGGGCAGCTCTCGTGCCAACCCGTGGTTAACGCTAACGAGCCAGATGGCATATGGGTAAGACACTGGTCTTGTATCTGGGAGGGCTGTGGTTCAAATCCCGTCCATAGATCCGGCAAATGCTGCGATGGTTTCTCTATAAAGGACATGGCGAATACCCTTACTGTGTTTTCCCAACCCTATCTCTAAAGACATCGTCGTCGACGGGACATTAAAATTCATTCTTTCTTCCTTTTTCTTTTCTGTTATTCTTTTGATAAGTAAGAGAGCAGAACATGCGATTATCATTGATACAAGGAAACCGGAACAGGTACTGGAATCCTTTTAACAAGAAATTCATTCTCCCAATCCAAGTAATTTTGCTGGCCAGTTGCTTATAACTTAAGTTTCTGTAACTTTATTTTACTTGTATCTCGATTTTACCTCTATTCAAGTATCGTAATTGTTTGGTGCCGCATATTTAACACAGAACGAATAACCATAATCTGATATTTAAATCAGGAACTTATTCCCGTATATTCAGGGGCCCCGTGCAATAATATTCGCTCAATATCTGGAATGCACAGTGATTTCATCTATTAATGACGGCTTAAAATCGAGGCGAAACGCAATTGGACCACATATTTGCGGTTTCCATATCCACCGCATTGATAATTCAGCCGTCCGAGCGCATTTTATGGCAATAGGCTTGATTTCGCGTTCTGCCTGCTATTTTGATCTTTTGGTTCCGATCCAAAACAACGCACAGTGGTTCAGCTACGTTTGAAAGCTCTCACAAACTTCACGTTTCAGGTAGGTTTCAGTTATTAATGGGATCTTCTGGTTCTTATAACGATAGATCTGGTGGCTATGAAGAAAAGTCCGTCATTAAGTTAAAAGATAAACACGTGAAAAGTACTGACAGCAGGCATTTGACTACGACTTGTGTTGAGGTAACTCACAATTACAGTGTCGGTATCAAATCGTTGAGGTCCATTTCTGGTTACACATTTATTTCCGTTCCCTTAAGTATTAACTAAACATTCTGCACTTCAAGAATTTGCCTTTAACCCCTTTCAGATTGCTGGCCTATGTCTCACAACCTTTCTTCCCAGCGGTTTTGTGGGCAGAGCGGAATACCTCTGGCACCTGTCTGCGTGCTGTCCTGTTGGCAAATAGGATACGTTGCTGCAAACGGTTTTAGATGTACTCGTGCACTCTGACCGAGTTTACCAAGGTATATCATCAGACCGAATTTCTCCCACTTATGAATAATTTATCTGGATCTCCTGAGTAGTTTCTTTCAAATATTATTCCTCGTCATATGTTGCGACTGTTGTCATATTCGGACACTGGAATTACGTGTAAAAGCTTTGTGACTGATACGGGTCTGTAAAAATTAATTTACTGTAGAGCGCCTGCACTCCAAGTCACCAAATAAGATTAATGATATATTTAAAAATATTTCTTGTGTGAAGTCCATCATAACGATCTGTTGCATTTACTGTACTCGTTTAGATTAAATAAAATATCCCGTTGTTTTGTAATCATCGCTAGTGCTCAGCTTCTGCTGTATAGTACACTGCTCAATAAAAGTTTGGAAGACTACCGTAAAATGTAGTCTACGATACTAGAGGTCTCATTGACCTAGGCACCTCGTGCATTACACAGTTAGAGTCTATATACTGGACGGCGTTTACTGCTGACATGCTTTGTGGCCGTTCCCCAGTCATGTAAACATAACGCTGCTGCAGCGGCACACCGCGAGCAGTCCAGTATAAACTACAGTTTCATTCAGTTTGTGTTCAGCACTGCATTAACGTGCCACGTAGAGGCATACAACACTTTGATAGACTCAGGGTAGTGGCTTTACTTTCAGCAGGTCATACACAGCAAGATGTTGCCGGTCGGTTTCATGTCACCCATAGTGGTGTGTCTCTGTCAGGAGAAAGTACACAGAGACGGGAAATGTCAACGATACATCTCGCAGCGGTCGTACTCATAAGACGACACAATGCAGGATCGTTTTCCCAAATCTCGGCTCGCAGGCACTCAACATCAGTCGCCAGAAAAACTGGAAATGACTTCTCCCGGGGAACAGGGACTCGTATCTCAGGCCAGCAGTTCGTAGAATGCTGCATCAAGGTGGTCTTCATTCCAGAAGATAACTGAGAATTTTTGCACTGAACCAACGGAACCGACACCATCGTAGAACCTGGGCACTTGCACATCAACATTGGAATTGTGTAACGTCATGTTTGCGCACGAGACGAGAATTAGTTTGGAACCGCACACAAGTCGTCTTAGGGTTTGGAGAAGCGGTGTACGACACCAGGAAATCGATATGTTCAGGAAGTCCATCGGTTTGCAAAAAATGGTTAAAATTGCTCTGAGCACTATGGGACTTAACTTCTAAGGTCATCAGTCCCCTAGAACTTAGAACTACTTGAACCTAACTAACCTAAGGACAGCACACAACACCCAGTCATCACGAGGCAGAAAAAATCCCTGACCCCGCCGGGAATCGAACCCGGGAACCCGGGCGTGGGAAGCGAGAACGCTACCGCACGACCACGAGCTGCGGACCATCGGTTTGCAGGTGGAAGTATAATGATGGGACGGCGGATCCATCTAACTGTCATCTACGGCAATTTGACAGAGCCCCGGTACCTCCGAAGAGTCCTACAGACGTTTGTAAGATGCTATAGATTTGAAGTCGATGACAACTTCATCCTAGTCGACAACAATGCAAGACCGCACCATACTCTAGCAGTATCTCGGTATCTTCATAGATGCAACGTCAACGGAATGCATTGGCCGGCACAGCCTACAGAGATGCAAGTGAGCATGCATCGAACCTGCAGAAGGTGGTCATTCAGCAGCGTCCGAATCCACCTGACAATTATCAGCACGTCACTGAAGCTGCCACTAAAGAGTGAGACCTCGTACCCCAAGATAAACTTGATGGGCCCATCCAGAGCATGCTTCGCAGAATGGAAGAACCCATCCATGTGCCGGGAGGATGTACTCACTACTAGAGACTAATCTTCAACATCATGAGATAAAGATTATCATTGTTTTGTTTTCAAGCTGTACACTTACGAGACAGCTTGCTTTGTTTTGTAATGATTATTTTGTGGAGAACCAAAACCGTTCTTGTTTCCAGAAGGAATTATATTTATTTTTTAAATCAGGTATTGCACAATCCCCAACGGGTTTACTATAAGAAATTGTAGCAAACTCTATTATATTTCAAACTTTCGTTGAGTTGCATATTTTCGAGTGAGTGTGATATTAATAACAAAGCTGCCCGCTTCGTAATCAACACGTTGTGATTTTACTGCTTCCTGTTATCCCTATCATATGATGCTCGCGGCTAAACGCCACTACTTCTGTTGTTGCTCGAAAGTGCCTTGACTGCCTTGTTATTATCTGGGTTATTCAAGCTTTGTGAATGAAATGAGATTTACTGTTGAAGCTTACATACGTACAGGTTCATTTAAGAGGTCCATAAAATTTTTCACAAGCATTTTCCGAACTCCACTATTCTTCAAACAACTAGTCATAAGTTGGTAACAACATGGTGGTCGAGTGTCAGTGTCTCTCATTCTAAACGTAACCCTAAACCTGAAAGATGCCATTACCTTGTAAATTTACATGTCAGTGTATAGCAAGTTATGACACTGGTATTAATGCCTTGAAAATGGCAGGCCGGGGTGGCCGAGCGGTTCTAGGCGCTACAGTCTGGAACCGCGCGACCGCTAAGGTCGCAGGTTCGAATCCTGCCTCGGGCATGGGTGTGTGTGATGTCCTTAGGTTAGTTAGGTTTAAGTAGTTCTAAGTTCTAGAGGACTGATGACCTCAGAAGTTAAGTCCCATAGTGCTCAGAGCCATTTTTGAACCTTGAAAATGTTCCCTTTGCATAAAATTTGATGAATAAGTAAACACCAATGGAATATAACTGCTTTTGGTGAAATGAGAGGAAGTGAACGTATTTTCATATCGCAACGGACCAATAAAGTGGCCTTTAACATCAATAAAATTACAGTAAATTGCAACCAAAATCCTCACCTGTCCTAAAAGCCCCTATCGGTGCAAACGTTTAATTAATTAGGTGGGGGATACGTTCCAATCAGATGTAGCTGCACACATGATGTTCCGACACCTGTCGAAAGAAAAATTATTCATCTGATCGTGAAGTCTCGATTTTTCGTTGGTATAGTTCCTAAATTACTTGCAGCCATCTAAAATGGTACATAAAAACGGAAAATAATGATATTGCAGCAGATAGTTTCTAGAAAGGTCAGTTCTGCTGAAAGTAATGCATTTCAGTTATACTTGTACATAGTGCCTGAAAAAACGAAGTTTAAATGAGCACATATGCAAAAGTGCATTATAGTTCGTAGGGTTGACGAATGACTTCGTGGTGAAAATAAATCACGAGAGATTTGAGTTTAAATTCAGCTATTATTCAGAAAATAGATACGAAAGCTCATGAATAAAGATAAGAAGAAGATGTATTGGAAAAAGTGGCTGTACAGTTCCAAACGTTTACAGAGACAGAAACAACGTCATATCCTTTCTGATGCCCATAATATTATTTAGTGAATGGGAAAGTAATGTGAAAGACTACCCATGCGCTTGGATGACTCAGTGGAAAGTAAATACTGATCGTCGCATATTCAAAGTCACGAACCAAACCAGGAGCTACAGCACAAGGATCAGAATAACGATGTCACTGGCAGCTGTTTGTTCGCAGCAGAGGCCACCAAACGGTTTCCACAGCGGGCCAGATAACATAAAACGAAGAGCACGAGTCGCACCATCGTTCTATGCTATATCTAGACACAATAATTCAAAATTAAAAATGCTAAGTTTGAGGGGTATAGCAGTCAGGAGGTCTCCCATTATTCTAAGAATAACATTTAAGATGTCTTTTTGTTGTACAAATAATATATAAATTTAAATTGTACCTCAATATCTCGTGCTCAATACATTTCGTCAAGCACACTGAAGTAGCACTGGCGGGCGGGATGAACTGACGCCGCGGGCGGGATCCGCTGGTTGAAAAGGAACTAAAAAATGTTGTAATTTAATCTCAAAGATACAAGAAGAAAATTTGTTCGACTGCCATACCAGAGGAATACTCTGAAAAACTGTTTTATCCTTGATAGACAAATGACTAATTTCGAGGTTCTTTTATTAATTCTAGTATTAACTACTTTTGGTTCTGATGTGCTGGCGTAAAGACGTACTGTATAATTTCGTGTCTATGTGTGTGTTAAATGAAGGTGTTAAATGATAAAAAATGTGTTATATAACTTCTGTCAAGATCAAGCCTAAATCCCATACCAGTGGAGTACAAATTATTCTGTTAATTCGAGAAGGCGAATTTTAGATGGAGGCGACGATCTTCACGACGGCGCTGCTCAACAATAGAGGTACGTGACTGTGTTCACTGCTTTCCTTTGGAGGCCGCTAAGATTAATTCAGATGTGTTTTTGCCGAGACATTCAGAGCCTGCAATCTTCCCTTTCGTATAAAAATAGGAGTCCGATAGAATAATAAATATTCTTAAATTTAAACAATTGCAATTCTTTTACCCAGGCCACGGGGAATGATAGAACCTACGTGCCTCTACCCTGATTGTACGTTCGCAATCCCCGAGTGTGCTACGACGTAATTATCTTACGAAAAAAACATTAAGATAGATCTTTCTCATCAGATCGCAACCACTCGCACGCGAATGTACGTACCCTATGAATGTGTCTAGTCAGTCGTGCGCATTGTTCTAAAGCTTTTCTGTTAATATTCAGTGGATTGCATCTCCGAAATTAATTTTTGTTTATGCCGCAAATCGCACTTCACGCGAAGTATTTATTACGCAAGTTTCAGGCTTTATTTAATGTTAAAAATTCCGAAGTACGGCTGACTAAGCAAACCGCTACAATAATTTCATATCTCTACAACTGCAATAACACAAAACAACAAATAACACAAAGAGAGGGTGCTTTACACGGTTTTACTGCCGCTGATTAACAGGATAGCTACTATAGCAGCAATCAGTCAGAAAATGAGCTTAGGCATCCTTTCTATTATCTGTCCGCCGTCGACACATCTCTCTGGTGCCCCACGTACAATTCGCTACAGTCGGTTGCAGACAACGCTTGCGGCTGGTAAAGTAATATTGAGATTCGTTTCTTATTTCGTTTATATTGTTTCTCTCTGCGGCAGGTCTATTTTACGCGACGGACTGTCTCAATACAGTGCGCAGAAAAGTGATAGATAATTACTAAATTGCTATGCAAATCCAAAACTGCACGTTAACTGGCAGCATGTGTCGCGGATGGAAACGCCAAGCTATTGCAGCAGCAGCCATATCGAGTGTGCAGGTAAACATTAATCAATAACATCGAACCCTCCCATGCTCGACTGTCAAGTACTTTATTAATCTGATCAAGGCACACATTAAAACGCAACTGCAGATTATGTCTCAGAAATGCACCTGAAAATCATGTAATCCAGAATTGCGCCAGTGTAGCGCGAACAAGCATTTGTCTCGCCTATAATCCAGGACGAAGCAGATTTCAAACGTCTGTACTTTACAAGACGTCAGCAGATAGTACTATGTTCATAGCTTGAGGTGAAGAAAAAGAGCAGAAGTAGAATGACTGCTGCCTGATTGCTCTATCGAACTCTACTCCCAGCTTCAAGTAAACTGATTGGCTCAAAGTACTGGTTAAAGACTTCCTTTTCGCTATTCAGCGACAGAAAAGGGTAGTCTAGCAGACTATAGCATTGGCTACAGAGTCCTCAAGTTATAAGAGTGCTCCGCAACTCACAACACGAAAATCTTTTATAACAGACGGCTTTCAGGCCTTCAATTCTAACTCTGCAAGTGCTTACACGTATTTTACGGAAAAGTACTTCTAGCCCCAAAAACTTTTCAAGCTGCTTTCCCAACAGGCAGGTGCTAAAAGCACTCTTTGTCATTCTATACTTAATTATTCGTAAATATTACCTCCAACAGACGGGGAATACAGGGTAAAGAATTGCCAAAGGTAGCTTAATGGATTGTTGATACCGAACATGACACAACACTGTATATTATGTTTGGTTTCACCTTTCTGGCCATTTTTGTAACTTTCTGGTCCACCGAAAACCCTCATATTGTGCATCAAAATCCTCTTCACGATAAAAAAAAAAAAGTGGCCTTTGGGTGCGGTTTCTGGAAGACCAATTATCTCCGCGATGTTCTTTGAAACCGCTGTCGACATAGGCGATTAACTTCCAATTTTTGAAAACAACTATTCACAGTTAAATGAGCATGAAAAGTAATACTGCTTTTTCCAAGCAGTTTGAGCTAAATGCCACACGTCTCGTGAATGGCTGATGAATCGACAGAAAGACGCACAATAAGCAAAGGTTTGTGTCCGTCTCGGGCGCCCTACGTGTGATTTCAAACTTCATGGGTATTTCAAATTATTTTAAACACTGAGCTACAGTATTTTCCCTGTCAAAGACAACTCAGACTTAACCTGTTCATTTATGACTCACAATATACAAGCCGAAGGCAATCTGACTGCTATACATTGACAACGTGACTTCCAGTAATTAAAACAAAACAATGGCCCTGAATTGCAAGAAATCCTAATAATAATACAAATCCAAATAGTATGAAATTAAACAAATGCGAAACTACCTCCAAGTCTGTTAATTACCTAAACTCATTTCAGTCACGAATCCCAATAGTGGAAACGCCATTCTTTTTCATAAGTCACCTACCTCAAAGAAAACCTTCATAACAAGAACTACACCAACTATAGCAAGTAGCAGCAACGGCCAGCTAAATAAAAAGAGAATGAGATTTTCACTCTGCAGCGGAGTGTGCGCTGATATGAAACTTCCTGGCAGATTAAAACTGTGTGCCCGACCGAGACTCGAACTCGGGACCTTTGCCTTTCGCGGGCAAGTGCTCTACCATCTGAGCTACAGAAGCACGACTCACGCCCGGTACTCACAGCTTTTCTTACTGGCAGAAGTAAAGCTGTGAGTACCGGGCGTGAGTCGTGCTTTGGTAGCTCAGATGGTAGAGCACTTGCCCGCGTAAGGCAAAGGTCCCGAGTTCGAGTCTCGGTCGGGCACACAGTTTTAATCTTCCAGGAAGTTTTAAATAAAAAGATTCTAACTACTATAGACTCTAACTACCAGAAGGCATATCGTTAGCAAAAAGAAAGATTTTGTTGAAGAACAAACAATGTATTAGAAAATTTTACTTTATTCATGTGACATCCAGTTCAAACAATTATATAGCTGTCAATAATTCCACTGTCCAAACATTATCAACCATACATCCATCCTCATACATTGCCTTGCGTATTTTCTCATAAAAACATCATTTCATCTCACTTTACTATGCATGTCCTACCAACAGAGTCTCCACTAAGAATATCATGTCCACACACTTCCCTGCCCACTCGCTGCTAGGCCGTCCAACCACAGAATCTCTTGTCGAGGGCGCAGAGCGCTGTCGGCGATATTAACACAGTCTGTAGCGCTACCAACATACAAACAGGCTACTTGCCGTGTACGAAAGTAGCTCCAAAACGGTAGCTCAGTTATAGGAAAAGATATACGCCCTAGTATTGGAACAACTGTTGTTACAGTTTGTGACGTGATGACTAAAATATAGTTGCCGTTAACTGAATTGAATGTAATTTTGTTAATTTCTATTTATTGATTGCAAAGAAAGGCTCGAGAGAATTTCGATTGTTGCCGTGGAGCGGCCAAGAGGAAACTTACTGAACTCATGGAATCTGTATAATTTAAAAAATGAACTTTAACGTAAATTAATTATCTGTTGCAATTTAAAAAGGTTCTTACAACGAAATCTCTCGCATTTACAGTTACTGTTAACACTCAAAAAAAAATTAATTAATACTTCGGCGCGTAATGGCTGACCAGAGACTGCATCAGAAGATGAGTTTCCCGATACGCAAATTGCCGAAAAAATGCTTATTAAAAATAATTAGCCACTGCGAGCAATTGACGTGACGGCTATTACAAGGAAATTCATTTTTAGATAACAATAATTATATTATTTTAGCGTAATACACAATAACTTACATAAAATATTTTTAGCTGCTCAATGGCTGCCTTCCGTATCGCGAAACAAAACAGTGTGTGTACCATAAAATACGTCCTTCCTCCTCGCCTGTACAATTGCGCCTCTTTCGATCCTTTCTTATTTTCATAGACATTAAATAAAGATGCTACTCTTAAATTATCGCTTCATATCAGTTGTTTCAAGAACATTAACTGTATCTTTTATACTAATTACATTCATAAAATACGTTAACTACGGTTTACAACCGATAAAAATGTTAATATTTATGTGACGTACCGTCACAAGTTCTACCTAAAGTTAGTCTGAACATGATATTATGAGCACAAAATAAAAATGTTTTGAATGTGCAGCCTCGGGACACATTTTCGTTGTCGCGAGCCGTTTGCGATCTTTGACTCTGAGTGGCGACGCCCCCTGTGTGGCGAAGACAAGGACGAAGGACGGAGCGGCCCGCAGGGGGGTCTGGTGCAGGTCTCAGAACAGGAAGGTTGGCTGGCGGAGCAGTAAGCTGAATGCTCCAAGCAGCTACTGAGTGAAGTTGTACTATATGGCAATAGGGGCGGCATAGTGGTGCTACTGATTGCGGCAGTGTCTGTAGCACTTTATTTGTTTTCATTTGCCATGGAATGTGGTGTAACACACTGCACTGTAGGTGTACGAAACTGACGAGAACACCACGAGCTCCTTAACTCTATTTCCCAGAAACTTCACCCAGTGGAGGAGTCAAAATAAGCGAACATGTGTCTCGGCAGTAGATATTCGACCGTTTATGAGAAAACGACGGTCAGAGTTTTATAGGAGCTGTGTGCCTTTTAGAGAGTAAGAAGTCCAACCCAAGTGGTGGCTAGCGTCAAGGGCTTGCACATTTGCGCCCCATGTACGGAACTCGATTATTACTTTTGTTTTTCATTTATCTACCCATGTCCGTGGAAGACAGCTACACGAATGTTTTCCGATCTGTACTGAAAAAAGGACGATAAATGAATTAGAAGATTATTCAAAACTGTTTTCGGTGAAATATTGCTTCATAATCGGTTGCAAGCGCCAATTTTCGGTAAAATGATGCTTTGTGCACGGTGAGCTGTCAATATGTGAAATCTTCAGCAATGTTAATAACGTTTCTTTCCCGATTGAGACTCATACAAAGAAATGTCAGTGTGGAAAAACTGCTCGTGATGACCAGAATTTCTTTGTCTCGAATGTTTTATTTTTTCCTTTTAGTTGGGGGGGGGGGGGCGGAGTTGTAATCAGTCTTTGGTCTGGTTTAATGCAGCCCACCACGAATTCCCCTCCTGTGCCAGCCTCTTCATCTCAAAGTAACACTTTCAACCTACATCCTCAATTATTTCCTGGATGTAGTCCCATCTCTGCCTCCCCTCAGGGGGCTCAGCATTTAGTTGCTGGGTACGGGCTTGGCGACCCCGGTGTCCCTGAGCTGGGGACTGGGAAGCGCCACCAGTCCTCAATACCGTAAGCTCAGAGTGTGCTTCAACGACCACCGTAAGGTGCGACAGTGGAACGTTGCATGGTACAGAGACCGGTGATCTTGGCTTAACTGCCTGGGTCGCGAGTATGGTATAAACCTCTATAAGAAAAAACCTCAATCTCAAAGTGTGCTGTGCGCCGAGGAGACACATGGAGGTTCAGGTAGAACAGTTGCTAGCGGGCGACCTCGGGGGAACCTGCCGCCCCCCCCCCCCCCCCCGGTTATATTAAGCTTACCCAGGCAAGCGGGGCTCTGTCTGGGTGGACATCCCTTCCTCTAGCTGCTCGTGGAACCACCATGAAACGAAATATGAATAGCGCTCAAGCACGAGTCTCTATTAAAGGAAAGTTCAATGCTTTACAGTATGAACCCCAATTGTCCCCTTCCCTGTCCACACCAGGGGAGGAACGGCGGTCTAAGCTACCTGGTGAGACGTATTCTCCTCGATTTCTGAATTGCATCCAAACACATGGATAGTCATATCCGACCACAAAGCCTCAGTTTTTGTGGAAAATTTAGAGGACAAGTTCGGAGAAGTTGAGGGCCTGTCTAAAATGAGGTCTGGAGCAGTCCTCATACAGACAGCATCCCCAGCACAGTCGCAGGCATTGCTTGCTTGTGACGAGCTCGGTGATGTTGCAGTCTCCATTACGCCTCATAAGAGCCTCAATATGGTTCAGGGACCTATTTTTCATCGTGACCTGTTGTTGCAGACTGACGACGAGCTCCGAGCAAATCTGGAATGCCGCGGCGTCCACTTTGTTCAACGTGACTTCAGGGGACCTAAAGATAGTTGGGTCGCCACTGGCTCCTTCATCTCGGCTTTCGAGGGAGACACCCTGCCCGAAAAGGTCATGGTGATGACATATCGATGTGATGTTAAGCCTTACGTCCCTCCTCCCATGCGCTGCTGTAAGTGATGGAGGTTTGGGCATATGTCATAGAGATGTGACGCCAACTCTACCTGTCGGGATTGTGGACGTGCCTCCCACCCCAATGTCCCATGTTCGCCGCCCCGTGTTTGTGTCAGTTGCGTACAGAAAAATTCATCTTGCCTGTCAGACTGCACGGTTTATCAAAAAGAACGGAAGATTATGGAGTATAAGACCTTGGACAGGCTCACTTACACAGAGGCTAAACCCAAGTACGACCGACTTCACCCTGTGCGCCTTTCATGGACGTTTGCTGCAGCAGCTTCGATGTCGCTGTCCCTGGTGACGAGCCCCCAAGCTCAGCCGCTTTTTGTGGGCCCCCCAGCCTGGCCGTCTATTCCTGCCCCACAGGTAGTTGGGGGAACACCCTCTTTCGTTGCTCCCCTGTTATCAACATTGGCAGTAACAACCCCTCCTTCTTTGGGGACTTCAGTCCCCACTTCTGCGCCGGAGAAGTGCCCACCTCCTCCGGTTCCCCTCGCATGGAAGGGGTCACTTGGTGTTCTCCCTTCCATGGTTACTGCCCCTCCAGATGTCAGCCAGTGGCTGAAAAAGCCCCCACCTGAGGGCCATAGGGCTTCCAGGTCCTCCTCGGTCCATGAGACTGGGTCAGAAAAGCCCACCCAGCCTGATAAACCAAAGGACAAACGGGACCCTACGAAAAAGAAGAAACAGCAAAATGAGAAGGACATAGAGACAGAAAAGGAGTTCACCACTGCACCTGGAGATGATGTGGAGCACCTACTGTCCCCTCAGGAGCTATATGGTGCTCGACCCACAGCTCCTACGTAAGTTGATCAGGCTACTTCGCAATCGGTGGCGGCGAGCGCTTCTAAGGCGTAACCTATACCCCAACCCCCAGGTTCTTTCATGTCTTGACAGTTAGATACCATTATCCTTCACTGGAATTGCCATGGTTTCTTCTACCACCTTGCTGAGTTGAAACAGCTTTTGTGCTGCTTCCCTACCACTTGTCTGGCCCTACAGGAAACCTGGTTTCCTGTTCGGCGGACGCCCTCCATCTGTGGCTACCGGTGTTACTATAAAAACCGCGTAGAATACGACAGGGTGTCTGGCGGTGACTGTGTTTATGTTCTTGCCACTGTTCATAGTGCTCCAGAGCCACATTACACGGCTCTTGAGGCTGTGGCTGTTAGAATCTGGGCAGGAATGGAGCTTACCATCTGTTCCCTCTACCTTCCCCCAGATAAGGTTGTCCCTCTTGCCGACCTAGCTGCCTTGTTTGCCCAGCTCCCCCCGCCATTCCTCCTCTTGGGGGACTTTAAGGCCCACCACCCTTTATGGGGTGGGGCCCAGATCTCGGGCCACGGTAGGAACGTTGAGGCTCTCTTGGCAATGCAGGACATTTGCCTCCTTAACACTAGTGCTCCCACATGTTATAGCTTGACTCATGCAACATAATCGGCCACTGACCTCTCTCTTAGAAGCCCACGTCTTCTTCCATACCTCAGTTGGATGGTCCACGGCGACCTCTGTGGTAGTGACCACCTTCCTATCCTGGTTTCTCTTCTTCAATTCCAACCCCCTGACCAGCTGCCACAACGGTCTCTTTGTGGAGCTGATTGGGCAGCCTACACCTCAGCTACCATGGCCATTGCCCCGCTTCCTGGTGACATTGATTTGGCAGAGGATGAGGTCACTATGGCCATTGTTTCTGCTGCCGAAGCAACTGTCCCCTGCTCTTCAAGTACCTTAAGGCGTAAGTCAGTCCCTTGGTGGACACCAGAGATTGCAGAAGCTATCTGGGACCGCCGGCGAGCCCTGCAACAACACCGGCGTCATCCTTCCCTAGAGAATCTGGTTGCCTTTAAATGGTTGGAGGCCTGGGCTTGGCTGTTAATCTGGCGGAGCAAACAGGACTGCTGGGAACGATATGTTGCCACCATAGGTTCTCGCACCTCCCCATCTCAGGTGTGATCGCGGGTTCTGCGCATTTTTGGCTTTCGCCCTCGTGCGTCTGTCCCTTGCCTTTCTCTTCGGAGTACACTTTATACTGACCCAGTCACCATCGCCGAACATCTGGCAGAGTACTTCGCTCGTATTTCCGTGACAGCAGGCTGCAGCGCTGAATTCCGCGCCATTAAAGAGCAGGCTGAGCGTACGCAGTTGTTGTTTCGCACGCACGCATCGTTTGGAACGATACAACGCCCCGTTTAGTGAATGAAAGTTCCAAAGTGCCTTTACAGCTTGCCCCGATACCTCTCCAGGTCCAGACCGAATTCACAACCAGTTTCTTCGCCATCTCTCGGCGCACTGTCAGTGTGAATTACTCGCCCTGTTTAACCGCATCTGGACGCAGGGTGTTTTCTCAATTCGTTGGCAGGATAGCATTACCATCCCGGTGCTGAAACCTGGTGCAGATCCGCTGGTGGTTGATAGCTATCGCCCTATCAGCCTTACCAACGTTATGTGCAAACTCCGGGAATGGTTGGTGAGTCGGCGGCTCATGTGGACCCTCGAAGCTCGTGGCCTCCTAGTCCAGCAACAGGGGAGCTTCCGTCAGGGCCGCTCAGTGATCGACAATTTAGTCTCGCTAGAGTCGGCTATTCGTACAGCTTTTACTTGGTGAGAATATCTAGTTACTGTTTTTTTTATCTTTGGAAGGCATACGATACCACCTGGCACCATCATATCCTTGCTACGCTGCATGAATGGGGCTTACGGGGTCCACTTCCGATTTTTCTGCGGAATTTCCTCTCCAATCGCTCCTTTCAGGTTAGAGTTGGCACTTATTTTAGCTCTGCTCATATTCGGGAGAATGGTGTCCCACAGGGCTCAGTTCTCAGTGTTCCCCTGTTTTTGGTGGCGATTAATGGTCTTGCGGCTGCGGTGGGCTCATCGATCTGTTCGTCTCTATATGCCGATGACTTTTGTCTTTATTACAGTTCCCCAAGCATCAGTGTCGCTGAACAGCGGCTGCAGGGAGCTATCCGTAAGGAACATTTTTGGGCATCCAACCATGGTTTTCAGTTCTCAGCCTCCAAGACTCGAGTGCTGCATTTCTGTCGTCGTCACACGGTCCACCTCCATCCAGAGCTCTACCTTGCCAATGAACTCCTTGGCATGCTGTTTGATGCTCAGCTCACTTGGACACATCTTCGCGAGCTTAAACAACGGTGCTGGCGGCACCTCAACATCCTTCGCTGCCTCGGCCACACCGTTTAGAAGGCTGCACAAACAACCCTCCTACAGCTCTATAAGGCCTTAGTCCAGTACCGTCTCGACTACGGGGGCGTGGTGTACGACTCAGCAGCACCTTCAACGTTGCAAACCCTCGACCCGATTCTCCATTGTGGCGTCAGACTGGTGACAGGTGCCTTCCGCACTAGTCCGGTGACTAGCCTTCGTGTAGAAGCTGGAATCCCTCCCCTACGATTCCGCCGACAACAGCTGCTTGCGTCATACATCGCCTGCGTTCATGCCTTGCCCGATCACCCAAACCGCAGGCTCCTTTTTCCATCTTCTGCACTCCCCTCCTCATGACGGTGGACCAGCTCGTTCCCTTCTCCCGTCACTTGAGTCCTTTTCCCTTCCTCCATCCTTCCGGCCCTCTTCTATCCCCCCCTTGGTCCCTCCCTCACTTGCGGCTTTGCTTGGATTTGTCCTGTGATTCCAAGTACTCCGTTCCACCTGCCAGTCTTCGTCAACAATTCCTGGCTCTTCTTGCCTCGTTTCTCAATGCAGATGTAGTCTACACCGATGGTTCTGTGGTCGATGGACGCACTGGGTTTGCTTTCATCCACGGCGACTACGTTGAGCAGCATTCCCTGCGTTGTGGGAGCAGTGTTTTCACGGAGGAGTTGGTTGCTCTTTATCGTGCATTCGCTCATATGCAGTGCCTCCCTGAGTGGATTGCAAGCACTCGATCAGTGTTTTTCTCGAGACCCTTTGGAACGCGGAATTCAAGATGCTGTTTTTGCTCTCGCCGATTGTGGTCGTTCAGCGACGTTTGTGTGGACCCCAGGCCACATCGATATTCCAGGAAACGAATGTGTCGATCGGTTGGCCAAGCAGGCCACCACTTCGCCACCCCTGGAGCTTGGTCTCGTCGAAAGATACCTCCGGTCAGCCCTACATTGCAAGTTCCGCGATGTCTGGAGCTCTGAATGGTCTGTCTTGAACATGCCAAATAAGCTATGCATGGTCAAGTCGTCCACGGCCGTATTGAACTCATCCTTGTGGGGCATGCGTGGGGACTCAGTTGTTCTCTGCCATATCCGAATTGGACATATGCGGTTGACCCACAGCTATCTCCTTCGTCGTGAGAACCCGCCCAAGTGTCGCTGTGATGCAGGGCTGACAGTGGTCCATCTTCTGATGGACTGCCCCCTTTTAGCCTCCTTGCGGCAGTCCTTTAATTTACCAGCTGCACTTCCTTTAATTCTAGGTGACGATGCCTCTATAGCTCAGTTTTATGTTTTATCCGTGCAGCTGGGTTTTATCACTCGCTCTAGTGTAGGTGCTCCAGCATGATTTCTTGGGCTACATCCACTCCAGCGACTTTTAATTGTGACGTGGATACCAAAATAGCGTCTTTTATGGTAACAAGTTGTGTTGGTACCTCCATCAACGCTTTCCAGCTGGAGGTTCTTCATTTGTAGTTGAGAGGTTGACCTTTTACCTGATCTATCAACCACTCTAGTCAACTATTTGCTCTGCTCTTTTTAAGTGTCCTCTACTTTGTGCTATGCGGTGTTCATTTTAGCTCTGTACCCCTTGTTGTTCCCTCCCTCTGGGTGCCGAGGTTACGTTTTTACTGTATAGGTCTTTTACAATTATTTCTGTTTGGAACTGGGGACTGATGACCTCGATGTTTAGCCCCATCAAACACCAAAACCAACCTACCAACCGTCTCTGCCTTTCTCTAGCGTTTGTGCCCTCTACAGCTCCCTCTAACACTATGGAAGTCATTACCTGATGCCTTAACAGATGTTCTATCATCCTGTCCCTTCTCCTTGTCAGTGTTTTCCACATATTCCTTTCATCTCCGATTCTGCGCGGAACCTCCTCATCCCTTCCTTATCAGTCCACCTGATTTTCTACATTCATCTGTAGCATCGCATCTCAAATGCTTCGATTCTCTTTTGTTCCGGTTTTCTTACAGTCCATGTCTCACTACCGTACAATTCTGCACTACATACGTACGTTCTCAGAAATTTGTTCCTCAAATTAAGCCCTTTGTTTGATACTAGTATACTTCTCTTGGACAGGAATGCCCTTTTTGCCAGTGCTAGTCTGCTTTTGATGTCCTCCTTCCTCCGTCCGTCATTTGTTATTTTGTCACCTAGGTGGCAGAATTCCTTACCGTCATCTACTTCGTGATCACCAATTCTGATGTTAAGTTTCTCGATGTTCTCATTTCTGCTAATTCTATCTTCTATTTTCTTTAAATCTGCATTCTGTACTCATTAGATTGTTCATTCCATTCAGAATATCATGCAATTCATCTTCACTTTCACTCAGGACAACAACGTTATCAGCCAATCAGGTCATTGATATCTTTACAACTGTAATTTTAATTGAACCTTTCCTTTATTTGTATCATTGCTTCTGCGATGTACAGATTGAACAGTAGGGATGAAAGGCTACATCCCTTCTTACACACTTTTTAATCCGAGCACTCTGTTCTTGGTCGTCTACTCTTATTACTCCCTCTTGGCTCTTGTACATATTGTGTTACCCGTTTCTCCCTATAGTTTACCCCTATTTTTCTAAGAATCTGGAACATCATGTACTATTTTACATTGTGGAACGCTTTTTCCAGACCGACAGATTCTATAAATGTGTCTTGATTTCTCTTTAGTCTTGCTTCCATTATCAACCTCAATGTCACAGTTGCCTCTCCGGTGCTTTTACCTTTTCTAGAACTTGCAGTCTTCGAAATTATGTGGATGATATCCTGGGGTCATTGCAATGGTTTTGACGTCACCAAACTACGTTTTCAGTCACCATTAGTAACGGGCATTTCTCACCTATAATGTTGTCTGGACGTGGAAATTATTCGATGGTGCCACCTGACGGTATAAGCACCCAACAAAAAATTACCTTGCCATACGAAACTCTTTGTACTTGCAAATCAAACACCACATTTTAAAGTGTAATGTAGGCATAGCTCAATAACGTTGTCCATTTTTATGTAAAGCAGTATAAAGTGAACTAGTGTTGGATGGGGGACGATTTTGTGTTAACCTTAAATTACGCGTGCTTATTTGTTGTTTATGTGTGACAGAGTATATAAATGTGTCGTATATAAATAAACTAACTTTACTGACCTACAGAATTCGTTTTATATTAGCAGCAGACATTGCCATAACAGAGAAAGGTAGGGAACCATTTGAAATATGCTCCGGCCAGAGCACGAAAAAAGCGAATACACTCCTCTTTAAAAGACTCTAACAGGAAAATGCGGAACAAGCTGCTTCAATCCTTATTCAGCCTTCCTCGCCAAAACAATTTCGTGGAAGCATATTCGCCCGTTTTTGTCCGGAAAGGGATTAGCAGAGAGACAGTGTTGATGGAAGAGAGACAGTGCCAGTGGGAGAGAAGGCGGCCATGGAAGAGAAAGAGATGGACGCAGACCCAAAGCGAGAGGTGACAGTGATAGTGAGAGAAAGTGGGTGTAAAAGAGAAACAGAGATGGATAGAGAGAATAACAGCGGAGCAAAAGAGAGAGGAGACAGTGGTAGTGAAAAGCATATTAGGTATCATTCATAGGCTTGCGGGGTCTGGACGGCCTGAGACCTGCGAACTTTAAGACGTAGCTATAAGAGAAGCCTGCATTTTGGACCGAAATTTTAAACCGTGGGTGGAGGAAGAAAAAGTGAGTAGGACCCCTCAGAATTTTTGAGCTGCCAAGATATGGTCAAGACAGCGGGAGGGGAAAAAGGCAGAAAGAGACAGTGTAAGTGGGAGAGGAGGCAATGACAGTGAGATATACTGTAAATGGAGGAGACAGTGTAAATAAGAGATAGCAGACGTGGCAATGGGAGAGAAAGACAGCAGAAAGTGCGAGTGGTGAAAAAGGAGACAGTGGGAGAGGGAGAGGGGTAATGATATGGGAAGCAGATGCGAAGTATGAAGACTTAATTTCAAAGAGAGACAGGATAACAGGATATAGAACGTTCTGTGTGGAGCGCGAATATGTTCGCATGTCAAAATTTTTTGCAAAGAAAGCGGCCTGACGACTGAAACAGCTTGTTCCTTATCCTTTGTCACAGTCTTTTAAAGAGGAGTATGTTCGCCTTCTTTGTGCACCGACATTTTTCAGCTATTTTGTTCACAAATGATTTATTTTTTCAAGTTTTCGGCGTATCATGTACAACCACTGCACACTGCACAACATGACGAGCGGTGGGCAGAGGTACAGGTGTTCGATGATAGCTTCTGTGCTACATTTAAGTGTGACACAATTTTCAGAACGCGGAACACGAAACCCGAACATTAGAAACCGATTTTCGCTGACGAGTTTTCATTTTACAGCATATGTAAGAATATTGGTTTATTGTAATTTATGTTAAGGATTTTAACACTGTGAAAATACTCAATTCTGACCGTGAAATGTGTATGTGCTGGAGGATTTTAGAGTTTGACCTGTGTTGACGATGAATGTTTTCCAGTATCACTTGATAATGGCCTTAAGGCCGAAATTCTGAAAAACGAACAATATGATGCCCTTTAGAAAATTCTTCGGTTTTATTCATACTATCGGATCAAAATTATCTGGACACCTATTACTAGACATTAATATGAGCTCTGACCAGCCTTCACGTATATGACGCTGTCAACTCTGCTGCAGACGCTTCCAATGAGCTGTGTGAATATATGTGGAGAAATGGCAGTTCATTCTTCGTCAAGAGACGAAACCAGAGAAGGTAGTGAAGTTGGACACTAGGATCTGATGCAAAGTTGAAGTCCACATTCACTCCGGAGGTGTTCCATTCGTTTCCGATCGCGACTGAGCCGACCAGTCAATTTAGAATGTCATTGTCCCCAAACCGTTGCCTAAAAAGTGCTACTTTTCGACATGGTAAATAGTTATGTTGATGTAATGATCGTCTTCGAACTGTTCTTCTTCTGCACACAGTACACAGCGTCGTAGAATGTGTTCATATTGTACCACAGTAAGCGTTTTCGTAAGGGTTTAAGGGGAACACAACATAACGATGAACACCCCCAAAAGCGTAACAACACCTCATGCGTACCTCACTGTCGGCGCTAAACATGATAGAATGTATGTTCTCCAGGTATTCGCCAAACCCAGACACTTCCCACGTATTACTTCGAGCTATAGTGTGATTCGTCACTCCGAAACACTCGTTTCCAGTCATCCACTGTCAAGTGGCGGTACTGCTTACGCCACCTTAAGCTTCACTAAGTATTAACTGTATAAATATGTGGATTATGTAGAAATGCTCAACGACTGTATCCCATTCTCTCTAACCCCTACGCACAATCATTGCGCTAGCTGGAATGGTGGCAGCACCTGTGGAATCACGAGAGATTCCTTCCTCTCCTCTTCCTGATTTTGGTGTAGCTATGGTTGCTCCTTCGCTTTCTACTTCACAGTGACATTACCAACAGTATATTTGGGCAGACTGCTTCTCTGCTGCCAACACAATACTCTCTCCAAGTCCTTTTATACTGGCGAGTCCGCCTCTCGCGACATCTGTTAGTCAGTTCTGCAGTACATAATGGTATCGGATTGTTTTTGATCAGGTAGTGTAAACTGTAATCGAGAGTAAATCTTCACCCTTCGTTCATTATGCAACAAGCACCCCACTGATACTAGAAACATATCAGCAAGACAGTGCTGATCTTACGCCACTCTCTGAGTATTAAGATTAAACTTATCACAATAATGGGTGTTTAGAAATGATTGATCCCCATCCAGAAGACTATATCTTCCACGGGAAGGAAGCTAGAAGAATGGGACGCACTTGAACTTAGGTGAATGGTTAAACTTCTGATTTTCAAAGGAATATTACCATTTAACACTGATATACACTCCTGGAAATGGAAAAAAGACACATTGACACCGGTGAGTCAGACCCACCATACTTGCTCCCGACACTGCGAGAGGGCTGTACAAGCAATGATCACACGCACGGCACAGCGGACACACCAGGAACCGCGGTGTTGGCCGTCGAATGGCGCTAGCTGCGCAGCATTTGTGCACCGCCGCCGTCAGTGTCAGCCAGTTTGCCGTGGCATACGGAGCTCCATCGCAGTCTTTAACACTGGTAGCATGCCGCGACAGCGTGGACGTGAACCGTATGTGCAGTTGACGGACTTTGAGCGAGGGCGTATAGTGGGCATGCGGGAGGCCGGGTGGACTTACCGCCGAATTGCTCAACACGTGGGGCGTGAGGTCTCCACAGTACATCGATGTTGTCGCCAGTGGTCGGCGGAAGGTGCACGTGCCCGTCGACCTGGGACCGGACCGCAGCGGCGCACGGATGCACGCCAAGACCGTAGGATCCTACGCAGTGCCGTAGGGGACCGCACCGCCACTTCCCAGCAAATTAGGGACACTGTTGCACCTGGGGTATCGGCGAGGACCATTCGCAACCGTCTCCATGAAGCTGGGCTACGGTCCCGCACACCGTTAGGCCGTCTTCCGCTCACGCCCCAACATCGTGCAGCCCGCCTCCAGTGGTGTCGCGACAGGCGTGAATGGAGGGACGAATGGAGACGTGTCGTCTTCAGCGATGAGAGTCGCTTCTGCCTTGGTGCCAATGATGGTCGTATGCGTGTTTGGCGCCGTGCAGGTGAGCGCCACAATCAGGACTGCATACGACCGAGGCACACAGGGCCAACACCCGGCATCATGGTGTGGGGAGCGATCTCCTACACTGGCCGTACACCACTGGTGATCGTCGAGGGGACACTGAATAGTGCACGGTACATCCAAACCGTCATCGAACCCATCGTTCTACCATTCCTAGACCGGCAAGGGAACTTGCTGTTCCAACAGGACAATGCACGTACGCATGTATCCCGTGCCACCCAACGTGCTCTAGAAGGTGTAAGTCAACTACCCGGGCCAGCAAGATCTCCGGATCTGTCCCCCATTGAGCATGTTTGGGACTGGATGAAGCGTCGTCTCACGCGGTCTGCACGTCCAGCACGAACGCTGGTCCAACTGAGGCGCCAGGTGGAAATGGCATGGCAAGCCGTTCCACAGGACTACATCCAGCATCTCTACGATCGTCTCCATGGGAGAATAGCAGCCTGCATTGCTGCGAAAGGTGGATATACACTGTACTAGTGCCGACATTGTGCATGCTCTGTTGCCTGTGTCTATGTGCCTGTGGTTCTGTCAGTGTGATCATGTGATGTATCTGACCCCAGGAATGTGTCAATAAAGTTTCCCCTTCCTGGGACAATGAATTCACGGTGTTCTTATTTCAATTTCCAGGAATGTATCTTTCACATGTAAGCCTTTGATCGTAATGTATTGCAAGAAGTACCGAAAGTATTCGAATACTTCTCACACATGTTCAATGCAACTGCATGACATTCATCCAGACCATAGTAAAATAGTGAGAGGTTGCAGGGCACACTCACTTCTGATTCGGTGTTATGCCGCTTCATTTTCTTTGGGAATATGATCTTTATTGCGATTTTCACTCCACCCATCATGATGGTGGGCAGTAGTTCATGCTCTTGCTTGCATGCTCTAGAGAAGGAATAACGGTAAGCTATACCTACATTCAAAGGAATAGGGTGCCGATTTAAGAGCTTGGTGACAGTGGACTGAGTGAAGCGCGTTTTTTCTATGGAACCTGGGTGGAAACATTTCTGGACGGCCGGTACCAGTCGGGAGGCAGCCACGTCCAGGAAGACTGACTAGCACCGAGAAATAGACGCTGCAATGGCCAGCGCATTGTAGACCAGCAATAAAGTAGAGGAGCGTTCTGCGAATTTCCATGGGACACTGGCGCCCAGATGTCCAGACTCTGTTACAGAACATATTTGTGAAAGCACGAGGTTTTTATCGAGTTTATGGCCGTTCTATGGAAACTTCGAAATGGACGCAACAGGGGAGTTAACAAGCTTTTTATGGAGGTGTGTGGTTCCATCCTCGTCATGTTGTTAGCAAAAGACACAACGTAAACGCGTGGGAAACTGGCCACAAAGCTGAATCTTTTTTCCTTTTCTCCTAATTAACTTTAAAGTCTCTGATTGGTCAAATCGGTGTATGCAGAGCAAGGGGCTCTCTCCGAGCTTCGAATACCGTGCTCCAGCTCGTGATTGGCTTGTGCTGAAGTGGAGGAAGTCTAAGCTGTAAATGCGCTTTTTGATGCCAAGCTCAGGAGGAAATCAGACAGAAAGAGAAGATTAGTCTTGTACTGGTACTTTGCTAATAAAGAACTGCAGGTCTCTACTTAAACAGTGAGACTTCTGTCCTTTGCTAGTGAACCGTCAGACGTACTGCTTCTAGCATCACGCACACAACGAGTGATGCATGGGTGTGCTTGTCTTGAGTCGGACGTCTAAACATTTGATACATTTCATCACGCATAGCCGTGGCACAGAGTCAAATTGGTTTGGCAGACCAGCAAATGGGTCCTACTGCACACTGGAATCCACCGGGGTTCCAGAGGCTTATAGGAAAGTACCCGCTTTCCGATTTAACCGAACGCGAGACCGCGTACTTGCATTTTTCGGGCGTTCGCCATTAATAACAGATTGCGGCCGTCGATGACTTCAGTCGCCAAACGCATCGTGGTGTGCCGCCCTGACCAGCAGGAGGGTAAGGTATTCGCCGCTACGGCGCAGGACTCCAATATACGTTTCTCAGCACCCTGTTCTTTCGGACCATATTTTTCTTTTGTTGGAATAGTAGAGTATAGATGCTTGATGGTGGCGTAGTTTTTGTGCCATAACCCAGATTCACGTGTATGAAGTCAGATAAAGCGATTAATGTTCCGATTAGTGTCGTGTGTCTATCCCCAGCTGATCAATTTGTCCACCATAGACCCCATGTTAGTGAGAGCGTTTGTCCAATAAAAATGCTTGAGTGACGTTTCTTTAGTCATTTTTGTTGTCTTGTGATGTTAAGGATGAATAAATCTATTGTCATTTAGATCACAACTTCTCCCTTAGTTCTGATTAACAGTACATTTCCATGTTATTATTAAAGTCTAGATTTGAAACGTAAGTAGAAGGTTTTCATACTTTCCATATTTTTGTGAGCACATCTGGATTTGCTCTGGCTGTGCGGCGTCGCACCAAATTTGATGTAGTGGAGAAAAGGAGATGGAGTCTTTCACAAACCCTACAAAAAAAATCACATGCATTGTGTTGTGGATTGGCCGGAGACCAACCCACTAAATTGAGAGGAAGCCGAAAGGCACGCGTTTTAGCTCACGGAGGCTGGCGTGAGGTCTGGAACAGGACAAGGAAGTTAGACTAGAAAAAAAGGATGTAACTGGTGGAATACTTAACTTTAATCCATTAATGTTGAACGTAGCTCTTGTGTGTACATTCTTTACAATATCAATAGCAACTGATAATGGCGCCTTGCTAGGTCGCAGCAAATGACGTAGCTGAAGGCCATGCTAACTATCGTCTCGGCAAATGAGAGCGTATTTTGTCAGTGAACCATCGCTAGCAAAGTCAGCTGTACAACTGGAGCGAGTGCTAGGAAGTCTCTCTAGACCTGCCGTGTGGCGGCGCTCGGTCTGCGATCCCTGATACTGGCGACACGCGGGTCCGACGTATACTAACGGACCGCGGCCGATTTAAAGGCTACCACCTAGCAAGTGTGGTGTCTGGCGGTGACACCACACATTGAGACCAGCAGACTACAGAAACTAGTAATGGAAAGTGATGTCATCGAATGATTTGAGCTGTAGGATATACAGTGACGGAAGATCGTCTAAAATCACGTCTCATGACGTAGTTGGACTTTTTAACGGAGAACGCGAAACGCCTTCCTACTACCTGTTGTCGCCACCTGGACTGAACGCAGTTCGGGTAATGAACGAATTCTCAGTACCTGGTGACCCGCACCTGCAGCTAAATTTGCCGAGAAATTACAACTGTCGCCAAGATATACTTTTAGCTTCGAAGCACAAGGTAACATTTACCCCAAGCTTGTATTTTCATTCATGCAGAATATAGTCTTGTGAAGTGGTATAAGTCTTCCTGAAACATCCTGTAGTATGATGATATTTGTTCTGTGTTCACCTGACAGTGCGTTGAGGTTAGAAACGTATAAAACGTAATAACTGAGCGACATAGCGTGTATTACATCTAGTTTTATGAATGCTACTGTTACGAATTTGCGTACTCACTAATGTGCTCTCTATTACGAACATGGTAGCATTTTTCTACAGTAATGCAAAATGTGACACTGAAGGACGTAATTATTCAGCTTAATACGACCCTGCAGCTGCCTTATGGTTGGTACCCCGGAACAGGACGATCTCCAGCGGCAGTCCTGCCGTCGTACGGTGGCTTGTAACTCGGTGGTACTCCGGCCGTGTTCTGCACTGGTTGTTGGCTTGGTCCCGGATAGCGCAGGAAATTACGTTTCGACCGAGCGTTTAGCGCGTAACAAGATTAATGACCGACCACCCAGGGCGCGCGTTTCGCAGCGTGGGAAGGACCTGCTTTTAAGCCGAGCTACTGAATCTATTCGCTGTACTGCGCCAGATAAAGTATCTCGAAGATCTGTTCCGGTGTTTCTTTTCTTTTACTTGCTTCTTGTACGTCAATCCAAAAGATAGAGAAAAAATTCTTGCGTCATACCGTCTACGCCACAGAATGTGACCTATAGTTTCCAGTACCGAGAGAGAGAGAGAGACAGACGTTACAAATTTATTGTAACAAACTGAACCTGAAATGTCGTTACCTAATGCAGGTTGTGTAACACAAATCGTAACTGACAAATACTCTGCCGAGCACAATTAATCATCATCATCATTTAAGACTGATTATGCCTTTCAGCGTTCAGTCTGGAGCATAGTCCCACTTATAAAATTCCTCCATGATCCCCTATTCAGTGCTAACATTGGTGCCTCTCCCATGCGTGTAACATTACCCCACCACCTAAGCCTGTTCGCCCTGACTGCTACATCTATAGAGTTCATTCCCAGTTTTTCTTTGATTTCCTCATTATGGACACCCTCCTGCCATTGTTCCCATATACTAGTACCTGCAATCAGCCTAGTTACTTTCATATCCGTAACCTCAACCTTATTGATAAGGTAACCTGAAGCCACCCAGCTTTCGCTCCCATACAATAAAGTTGGTCGAAAGATTGAACGGTACACTGATAACTTAGTCTTGGTACTGACTTCCTTCTTGCGGAAGAGAGTAGATCGTAGCTGGGCGCTCACTGCATTAGTTTTGCTACACCTCGCTTCCAGTTCTTTCACTATGTTGCCATCCTGTGAGAATATGCATCCTAAGTACTTGAAACCGTCCACCTGTTCTAACTTTGTTCCTCCAATTTGGCACTCAATCCGTTTATATCTCTTTTCCACTGACATTACTTTCGTTTTGTAGCTGCTAATCTTTATACCATAGTCCTTACATTTCTGATCTAGCTCTGAAATATTACTTCGCAAACTTTCAATCGAATCTGCCATCACAACTAAGTCATCCGCATATGCGAGACTGCTTATTTTGTGTTCACATATCTTAATCTCACCCAGCCAGTCTATTGTTTTGAACATATGATCCACAAATAATATGAACAACAGTGGAGACAGGTTGCAGCCTTGTCAAACACCTGAAACTACTCAGAACCATGTACTCAATTTACTGCAACTCTAACTGCTGCCTGACTATCTATACAAAGACCTTTAATTGCTTGCAAAAGTTTGCCTCCTATTCCATAATCACGGAGAACAGACAATAACTTCCTCCTAGGAACCCGGTCATATGCCTTTTCTAGATCTATAAAGCATAGATACAATTCCCTGTTCTACTCGTAACACTAAAGCATCACTTTTTTGAAACCCCGTAATTCTCTCTCATTGCAACGTTTAAGTTTGTCAGAAACGCTTCAAACAGCCAGGTGTCTACCTAGGCGAAAAAAATGGCCAGAGCTCAGAAGGTAATTTGAGGTTCAAAGTCGGTAAGAAATTTCACCACATTTCCGTCAAACGCCACCGCTGACGTGTCACACGATGGCAAGATCTTCACACTGCCTGTTACCCACATTTCACACCTTCTTTTGACGCCTCTACAATGGAGGTCACAACCGTGATACCCAGCGTTGAAATCACACTGTTTTCGTATGGGTGACCGAAGAAAACATTTCAGACTGGCCGCCGCTCAGAATCGTCTTGAAAATTCCTTAGTGGATGGAAGAAAGGGCTTCAGTGAAGCCACCCCTTCCCCTGGGACATTGATTCCAACATATTTCGCGGTCGAAAACGACACTTCGCTCTCGTGATGAACAATAGGACGACGTTCTTGGCAACCTTTGACAGTTCTGACACCGCCGGCCGGTGTGGCCGAGTGGTTCTAGGCGCTTCAGACTGGAACCGCGCGACCGCTACGGTCGCAGGCTCGAATCCTGCCTCGGCTCTGGATGTGTGTGATGTCCTTAGGTTAGTTAGGTTTAAGTAGTTCTAAGTTCTAGAGGACTGATGACCTCAGATGTTAAGTCCCATAGTGCTCAGAGCCATATGAAGTTCTGACACCGCCTGGACTACCCTCATCGAAGGACATCGCGGACCAGGAGCCCAACTGAAAATGATCACACCACTTTGGAGTATAGTGCGACCGCATTTTTTGCTCTGGTGTACCGAGTAAACCACTAGAGACCGTTCAAAACCATTCGACGAAATTTGAAGATAATCCGAAGCAGCACAGGCTGCTTACGCCTTTTCAGCCCTCCTATTTCACGCCCTATTGTGGCGTAATCACAGAAGAGTGCGACGTTGAGACAAACATGAATAAACCGTGAAAAAGTGATTCTAAGACACCCGCAGTTTATCAGCACTCTCGTTGCCACCGACCCGTCCTTTTTGAGCACATTAAGAGCGCCTGAACAAACAGAAACTGTGACCCAAGTCTAGGCACCTGTTGATAGGCAAACACCTTCGATACCCCTCCGATTCCAGATGGCCTAACAGCTGGCGCAAGTTCAACATCGTAGCCTGCTTGTGCACGTTTAAGATGCGGTTGGTCTTAGAGGGACCCTTTGCCATTTTATTCACGCATGTGTCAATGTCGCACCCACATTTCCACCCCTTAACCCCCCCCCCCCCCTTCCCCGTCATCATGTCACAGAAGGGCGCGAAACAGTGGGGCTGAAAAATCATCAGAACCCATAAGAAACAAGTAAGATTTCAACACTGTATATCGTGGTTCTGATCTCCTCTACAAAAGTGGTGAAATGTGGGCAGGAAGGGGTATCATGATCAACCCGTAGTGAGAAACGCCCACGGTGGTGCAGGGCAGAATTAAGGTGAAATTTGGTGCCACCTTACAGAACACATGATCTTTTGAGCTCAGGCTTCTTTCGCTTGTGTCGACGCCTTGCTGTCTGAAGTGTCGTCGAGACCAAGGCTGACATCACAGAGTGCCACGCTCTTGCACCATTATAGAGGAAGGTTGCTGTCACCTTTCAACAAAATTTCGAACTTATGCGTCACAGCGACAGACAATTGTGTTGTGCAGTGTACAGTTTCAGAGCATGCATTCATGCTACATCTACATCCACATGGATACTCTGCAAATCAAACATAAGTGCCTGGCAGAAAGTTCATCGAACCACCAAGATTGTTCGGTGCAGAGGGTTCATCGAACCACCAACATTGTTCGGTGCGGAGCCCACTAACATTATTCGGTGCTGAATAAATTTGTTACAGCCAGAACAATCTGTCCTATGAACCGACAACCTATCCCCCTTAAAATTAAGTATCACAAGCACAGCGGTTTGAAGGAATTCCCATTTCATATAGAAATTATGATCAGCCGTTTCTGGTGCAACGGGTGCTGCGTCTCTCAGAATCTAGCCTCAACTATTCTAGAAAAACAAAATGTAACTACTCCTCTGAATAACTATACACTATATTACTACAATCAAAGTAGGAATGAGTGTTGTACCTAGAGGAAAGTAAACATAAGAACACATTATGTCTACTGGTTTGTGTATCAGTATAGTGATTGACTTGAGACCACGCGAAGGATTGCCCACGAGAATCCGGCATGAGCAGTTTCCGGCATTTTCTTGTTTCTTTCTTTTTCCCTGAGACATGGGGCTATTTAGTACAGCATTTGCGAACTCAATATTTCGTCGGTTGTGCACCATCCTTCAACTGTACACTGGACAAGGACAAGGTGATCAGAGAGTGGCGAAAAGAAATGGAAGTACAAAATATATCGAGCGGTATTTACCTAGGACACAAACGGAAGGGACTAGTAGTAGACTGTTTAGCTTTCACAGATGATCTGGCACTTATAGCACGCTCAGTGGAAGTAGCAGTAAAGCAGCTCAATGTGCTCAGACTCCAGGCTGCCAAGGCAGTACTTTTATTGTCACCAGGAAAGACAAAATACCTCACCAACATCAGTGATACTCTCAGTGAACCACAGTTGGAACAAGGTCAAACTGAGAAAGTTGACAGATTCAAGTATCTAGGAGAATGGTTGGAACATGATCTATCAGGAGGAACAGCACTAACAACTGGGATTAATAAGTTACAATTAGCATAGCGACTAAACAAGAATATATGTAATAAGAAATGTCTATCACGCAATTCCAAACTAAAACACTACCAGTTATCCCCTCAGAATCCCTATAAGCCTCAGAATGCTTGAATCTGAACAGCAAAATCTTGACAGATAAACCAGAGGTTCAGGAGAGGAAGATCCTGAGAAAAATTCGGGGACCGGCCAAAAGAGATGGTAAGTACACAAGACATTCAAACCAGGAGCTATACAATCATACCGAGAAAATCACAGATGTAGCCAGGAAGAGACGTCTCGCTTTCTACGGACATATCACAAGGATGGACCAAATAGCACTAACCAACCGACTTCTCAACTACTGGAAGAGCAGGAAGACCGTGACACCATGGCTGATAGAAGTCAAGAAAGACATCCAGGAACTGAACATAACTGAAAGTGACAGGTTAAAAGCGCGATATCTACACCTCTTGCAGCGGATTCGTCATTTCTCCTGGAATGTTCCGGGAGAACACGCTACCGAACGCCTGACCCCGATCCCTTATTTACTCTCACAGAAAATGTCTTATTTTAGTAGACCATTTTCACTCGTTTTCTATAGAGTCTTGAATGCCCATGCCATTAGAAAAGCCACGTCCTTATGTAGATCTTGTCATAACTCTTAGGGATGTATTTTCATCTGTAGAAGTCATTAGAACTCGGTGGTCTATAGTTCCTAATTAATTACTGACTTCGCTTCCTTGCTCGGGACCTGCTGTATGTTAATATTCACCTAGTTCACCTTTGGACATATTATTCCCTAGAGTATCAGACAGCTGATACTTTTCTTCATTATTGTCTATATCATGCACTCTACTACATCTTACAGGTCCTCTCTGTCTAATTCAGTATTCTGATCATATTCAAACGAAGTATGTTCAGGTGTGCCTACCAACCCATAGTCGCACTTCTGTGTCGTAACCTTGATAATTCTATACAAATACACGGTATATGGTCGACGCACCGTCGCAGAGAAAGAGAGAGGAATATTACCTTGTTCATCCTATACACTTATATTAACCGTCACATTACCTACATTAGCGGTTGGACCTTTTGGTCTGTTACGTCTCCTTCAAAACTGGTGAAGCCATTGCTCGCCTCTTGCCTCCTGGTTAGTATTGTTTCATTCTTTAAGTGATTCTTGGATTTGGCATACGGTTCATGTGTTCTTTACACCTTCTCTGGTATTGTCTTATGATGTCAGTTACGTTTTGCATACTCAGTTCAGCTCGAATGCCATTTCTCGTTTTATCCATTAAAGAATATCCAGCCAGGAGGTTCATTTCACATGATTCTATTCTCCTTACGTACCTCTTGTTAAGGGTCCAGCTTTAGCATCCAACAAGCATTGCAAGTACAGCGTAACCTCAGTAGAGTATCTCTGCGTACATTCTGCATATAGTTCGACAAACAAGTTAAACAGATCTTATTTCATATTTCATTAACTTCCGCATACATAATATCTGAGTCGTAGGCGTAGGCAACGGACTTGCCACAGTGGCTACACCGGTTCCCGTGAGATCACCAAAGTTAAGCGCTGTTGGGCGTGGCCAGCACTTGGATGGGTGACCATCCAGCCGCCATGCGCCGTTGCCATTTTTCGGGGTGCACTCAGCCTCGTGATGCCAATTGAGGAGCTACTCGGCTTCGGTCAAGAATACCATCATAACGACCGTGAGAGTGGTGTGCTGACCCCACGCCCCTCCTATCCGTATCCTCCCCTGAGGATGACACGGCGGTCGGATGGTCCCGGTAGGCCACTCGTGGCCAGAAGACGGAGTGCTTTTATAATATCTGAGTCGTGCACACGATCGATACCATTAGGCTACATCCTTGGCGGTCGCTAGGCAACCTCTTTCCTGGCGTCTCGCGAGAGGACGCTGGCGCGACCAGCCACCCGCGCTGACTTGACACCAAGGTGCTGTGGCTCTTGGTCAGTGACGTGTTGCCGCTAACTGGAGAAGGAAGTTCTTGAGCAGCCACAAGTGCTCGTTCCGTCGTGATGTAAGCTGATAAGCATTTCTCGGTATTGCGCTGCCTCGTAAGCGGGTATTCGATTGCTAAGCTCACTTCTCAGAGAAACGTGAGGCTAGAGTTCCAGCACGGCCTTGGTTCGCCTTTTCTGCTTGGTCCGTGGAGCTATTGACAGAGTGGAGCATACGGATTTGTTTTGTGAGCTTCTTGCTTGGTCTTGTGGCGTGCTTGTTCTCAGTGGTTAAGGGCACCCACTTCCGAGGAAGATGTTTCGGTAGCGGCGTTACTGGGGTCTTTTGCCGCCATGCAACGGCAGCACTGGCCTTATGGTGTGTGCTTGTTTAATAACTGTCTGCCATATGTGTGTACTTCAAGGGGAAGATCAAGTTTCCTAATGTTGTTTTATTTTGGAGCCCACTGAACTGGTCTGTGTTGGCTACATTTACGTGAGCTGGACGAAGTGATGCAGGTTTCTTAAACATCAGCCAGTCCAGTCTTTCAGGCTCTTAGTCATTAGTACCGCTTCTTTAATGTTCACTTGTTTCAATTTTAAAAAATGCTGAGTGTTAATTTTATTTGCCCAATAATTACTATTTTTATTTATATATATTTGTGTGTGTGTGTGTGTGTGTGTGTGTGTGTGTGTGTGTGTGTGTGCGTGCGCACACTTTATTCAACCTGTAAACGTCACTGCAGATATTCGGATTCAGGTTATGACATGTTCGATCTGCCTGCCATCATTGGCAATCATGTGGCGCAGCCAAATAGCAAAATGGTGCGTCATCTGCTGAAATGTCGGAACATCGATGCTGTCAATGATCTCCAGAATGGCTGTTTTCAGCTCAGTTATGGATTGGGGATTATTGCTGTAAGCCTTGTCTTTAACATAGTCCCACAAAAAGGAGCCGCATGTGTTCAGATATATGGTGGCCAATTGAGGCCTATGCCAGTGATATCTGGCTACCCTAGAGCCAGAATGCCGTCCCCGAAGTGCTCCTTCAGGAGATCAAACGCTCTCCTGCTTCAGTAGAGTCGAGCTCCATCTTGCATGAACTACATCTTGCTGAAATCAGTGTCACTTAGGATAATTGGGATGGAAACATCTTCCAAAACCTTCACGAACCGTTCGGTAGGTACCGTGCCATCAAAGAATATCGCACCGATTATTCCGTAACTGGACATTACACACCACACAGTCATCCGTTGAGGGCGAAGAGACTTCTCGATCGCGGAATGCGGATTCTCAGTCACCCAAATGCGCCAAATTTGCTCACTGAAAAAACCCATCCAAATGAAAGTGGACTTCGTCGCTAAATCAAACCATACATGCGCATACTAATTCCCATCACGCCCCGCGGTCAACAGTGCAATTTGAACGACCTAACGTAAACCTTTCAGAAGGTATGGCGATTTTATTTCATGTACTTGAATAATTGTAACCCTGTACTTCCTGATTTCTCTGCCTCGTGATGACTGGGTGTTGTGTGATGTCCTTAGGTTAGTTAGGTTTAAAAAATGGTTCAAATGGCTCTGAGCACTATGGGACTTAACAGCTATGGTCATCAGTCCCCTAGAACTTAGAACTACTTAAATCTAACCAACCTAAAGACATCACACAACACCCAGTCATCACGAGGCAGAGAAAATCCCTGACCCCGCCGGGAATCGAACCCGGGAACCCGGGCGTGGGAAGCGAGAATGCTACCGCACGACCACGAGCTGCGGACTAGTTAGGTTTAAGTAGTTCTAAGGTCTAGGGGACTGATGACCATAGATGTTAAGTCCCATAGTGCTCAGAGCCATTTGAACCATTTTTTGTACTTCCTGAACACCTCATTTATGTTGTTCACTATCGATGAACGACGTACAGAATTGTATCTTTGCAGTAAACCTGCAGTGACTAATACACGAACATACTGAACAGTGAAAGTAGCAAGTTAAATATTGAAAGATAGAAAGGTGTCAGCCACTGTCACATCTGTTTCAAACGTCAGCCTATAATTTTTGCTTCCAGTGTCCAAATATGTCTTCACTGGTATTTACCTTCCATCATTTTGCCACCACAAGTAACAAAAGGAGAATTTATACAAGTCATAAATGGGATAATCCGTCAGAATATTGAAAACATTAGAAGTCACCTTGTCTAAGCCTGATCCATTACACATAGTGCAGCATGTTTCGTCAAGATTCGTTCGATTTCATAAGACCAGATGAATCAAGACGGAAGGTCCCTAACGGGATAATCAGGCGCGACCGACCGCTGTGTCATTCTCTCTCAATGGCGTCGTCTGATATTGCATGGAGGGGCGCGTGACCGTTACACCGCTCTCCCGGTTGTCGTCGGTTTCTTGATCTTGCAACCGATTGTAATCGGGCGAGTGGCTCCTCAGTTGACCTCACTATGTTGAGTGCACTCCTACCGAGGAATATTCTCTGGCTGTACGGGGAATCGTGCCCCCCCCCCTACCCCCTCCCCGCACACCCACCCACCCACACACACACACACACACACACACACACACACACACGGCAGTCAGTCGCGCTGACCAAATTTATTATTTATTTATTTGCAACCTCGGAGAACAACAGCCAAGATGGAAACATGAGGTTCATTTTCAGTCCTAAAATTCTGCTTTGATGGCAATTTTGAGTAGCCGGTTCGTGTGGTTTGCGGTACTGTTCTCCCGGTTGTAGTTAGCTCTCTCACCTAATAAGCACCGAGATGAGATGGCGATTATAAAGCAACAAAAGGCAGTCCGAGTGCTCCGTTTCAAGACGTGTAGTTTAGTGCCGACTGTGCAGCATTTAAATGTTTTATAGTAGGTCTGAGGTACGGTGACCTCTAATGATTCCAGTCTTGGTGTGCATTTTCTTATTTATGAACTCTTCTTTTGTTACACAACATGGCAAAATGAGATAAAAATGCAAGTAAAAGACGTATTTAATCGATAGTGTGGCACTGCACTTGGTGCAGTTACCAGCATTCTACGACAATACCAGCAGTTTCAAGAAAAAAGGATGTTTACACAAGAGAAAATCCACAGCTGGCCCATGCGTACTCGTTGATGACGTAGAGTGCATTCGGGAGAGTTTATCACGTACTTGACAGGACTCTACTTGTTGTGCTGTCTGAGAGTTAGCTATGCCACAGAGCGATCTGATGTTTTCTGGGCGTATTTATAACATGAATAATTCTCCGATATCGGGCGGTGTCACGTCGTAATTACTCCACGATTTTTCGGGAAACAGAATTCTTACCATCTTCAAGTGTCCCTTGATGATTGCTGCTGACCTCTCCAAATCATCCTCTGTTTTGCAGAAAAAGACGGTTAACTACCTGTATATATTGTAGGTTTGGCTTTTTCCACATTTGTGAGAACATGCCGAAAATCTCACTTTCCATTAGGACGGAGCCATGACATCTGCGTGAAGGAGCATTTCTGCCTCAACGATGGATGTGGCTCTGGGGGCGTGTGGATCTCGCAGTGCACCATCTTTTTGAAAGGACATGTATTTAGTAAATTTTGCTGAAGCAAAAGTTATGAACTAAAAGCACCAGGGTAGTAAAAAAATGATGTAGCAGGCGGAGATGTACTTATCGTAGTAGCTTCCTATAGATAAAAAAACGAAATTCATGTTGACTAACCACAAATAATGTGCTAAATTATCTACTGTAGAAGGTACGAAGGAAAGTCTTGCAATGACGGAAGTCCAGCCAGACGCGAAGTCACGTCTGCTGTTGTGCTCCGTTTCTGTGTTACTTAATGCAACGTTGTAACGCCTCCTGCCACCGCGACCGTCGCTCAACACCGACAGTGAGCGCCGGCGCACGGTTTTAATTATTCTCTTGACGTCACGGTCGTGGGCGGTCCAACAGTACCGCTGGGAACGATCGGAAAACCACCGGCGAGGGACACAAACAGCTACCTGTGAAACTTTTACGAACCGGAATACCAAATGACAGGACATGCGCCGTGGATTTCGGTAGCAGGTCGTTGTCGTTTGGAGAGGTGCGGCAGAACACACGGGTGCAGCATTGACCAGTATTATCTACGAACTGAACGGTGACGTTTTGCACAACAGATACCAGTTTCAGCATTTCTTCGGTAGATAATGATGGGTCGCTTTAAGCGCAATTTTATTTCACTACATCGAAAAAATAGTGAACTGTGAAGATCGCCTATTTTTTAACTTGCACATAGGGCGGGAAATGGAAGATTTCTGTGCCTACCTTTGAAAATCTTTCTTAGGGCAGGCCATATTATAGGGATAATGCAGGAGTAGGTATAGTAATAAATAAGAAAACTGGAACGCGGGTAAGCTACTACGAACAGTATAGTGAACACATAATCTAAGCTAAGATAGACATGAAGCCCTCACCCACCACAATAGTACAAGTTTATATGCCAACAAGTTTTGCAGGTGATCAATAGACTGAAGAAATGTACGATGAGACGAAATAAAATATTCAGATATTTGAGGAAGATGAAAGTATTAAATGTGATGGGCGACTGGCATTCGATAGTAGGAAAAGAAAGAGAAAGAAAAATTGTAGGTGAATACGGACTGGGGGAAAGGAATGAATGAGGAAGCCACCTGGTAGAATTTTGCACAGAGCATAATTCAAACATCGCTAATACATGGTTTAGGAATCATGAAAGAAGGTTGTATACGTCGAAGAGACCTGGAGGTATCGTAAGGTTTCAGAGCGATTATAATCAGATTGATTATTTAGTTGTAAAACAGAGATTTCGGAAGCAGATTTTAAATTGTAAGACTTCTCATTTGGCAGATGAGGACTCTGGCAACAATTTATTAGTCATGAACTATGGATTAAAACTATATAAATAGGAAAAAGGGTAGGAAATTAAGTGTATGTTGAAAAAACTAGAGGTTGTTGAGAGTTTCAGAGGGAACATTGGGCAACGACTGACTTGAACAGGGGAAAAGAATACAGTAGAAGAGGAAAAGGTAGGTTTAAGAGATGAAATAGTGAAGGCAGCAGAGGATCAAATACGGAAAAGAAGAAGGCCTTGTAGGAATCCTCGGATAACACAGAAGATCTTTAATTTAACTGATGAAAGAAAAAAATACATAAAGATTCAGCAAATGAAGTTGGCGAAAGGGAGTGCAAACATCTAAGAAATGAGACTGACACGAAGTGCAAAAAGGCTAAGCACGGATGGCTAGAGAACAAATGTAATAATACAGTAACATATATCACGAGGGGAAAGATGATACTGCCTACAGGGAAATTAAATAGGCCTTTGGAGAAAAGAGAAGCAGCTGTATCAATATCAAGAGCTCATATTGTAACCAGTCCTGAGCGAAGAAGGGAAAGCTGAAAGGTGGAAGGAGTATGTAGAGGGTCTGTACAAAGAAGATGCACTTGCAGACAGTATTAAAGAAATGGAAGAGAACGTAGATGAAGATGAATGGGAGACTTGATACTGCGAGAAGAATTTGACAGAGCACTGAAAGACCTAAGTTTAAACAAGACCGCGGGATTAGACGATATTCTCGCCGACCAACTGATAGGCTTGGGAAAGCTAGCCATGAAAAAATCCTATCCAGTGTATAACATATATAAAAGGCGAAATACCCTCAGACTTCAAGAAGAATGTAGTAATTTCAATTCCAAAGCAAGAAGGTGCTGACATGTGCAAACACTATCGAATTATCACTTTAATAAGTCATGGTTGCAAAATACTAACACAAATTCTTTACAGAAGAATGGTAAAGCTGGTAGAAGCCAACCTCGGGGAAGATCAGTTTGGATTCCGGAGAAATGTGGCCACAAACGAGGCAACACTGACCCTCCGATTCACCTTAGAAGATAGGTTAAGGAAAGGCCAATCTACGATTATAGCATTTGCAGACTTTGAGAAAACTTTTGACAGTGTTAACTGCACTACTGTCTTTGAGATTCTGAAGGTAGCAGGGATAAAATATAGGGAGCGAAAAGCTATTTACAACTTTTACAATAAACAAAAAAATGGTTCAAATAGCTCTGAGGACTATGGGACTTAACATCTATGGTCATCAGTCCCCTAGAACTTAGAACTACTTAAACCTAACTAACCTAAGGACATCACACACATCCATGCCCGAGGCAGGATTCGAACCTGCGACCGTAGCGGTCACGCGGTCCAGACTGAAGCGCCTAGAACCGCACGGCCACACCGGCCGGCCTACAATAAACATACAACAGTTACAAGAGTCGAGGAGCATGAAAAGGAAGCAGTGACTCAGAAGGCAGTGAGATATGGTTGTAGCTTACCCCCGATCTTATTCACTCTGTACATTGATCAAGCAATAACGGAAACCAAAGAAAAATTTGGAGAAGGAAATAGAGTTCTTTGATGATGTCAGTAACATCGTAATTGTATCAGAGACCCTTCAACATCGCAGCGCGTCAGCAATCGTTGGTTAATATATTAAAAAACTAGAAACCCGCCTCGATTGCGTAAAAATCACCTAGTGTTAACCTAGGTTTCGGCGTAGATAACTACACCTTCTTCAGAACAATAAAACCCACAAGTGCCTAAGAAGACCTTTGTCAATGATTAAAAGAACACCATAGCTATACATTTACAAACGAAAAAAAGGAAAACACAAACAGTACATATGTACAAAGTCAAAACCACTACTTAACTTAATGGTGTACACTCCGGTGTGAGGTGGAGTGTACACCATTAAGTTAAGTAATGGTTTTGACTTTGTACACTTCGGAGTGAGGTGGAGTGTACACCATTAAGTTAAGTAGTGGTTTTGACTTTGTACATATGTACTATTTGTGTTTCCCTTTTTTTCGTTTGTAAATGTATAGCTATGGTGTTCTTTTAATCATTGACAAAGATCTTCTTAGGCACTTGTGGGTTTTATTGTTCTGAAGAAGGTGTAGTTATCTACGCCGAAACCTAGGTTAACACTAGGTGATTTTTACGCAATCGAGGCGGGTTTCTAGTTTTTTAATGTATCAGAGACAGTAAAGGACTTGGAAGAGCAGCTGAACGGAATGGACAGTGTCTTGAAAAGTGGGTGTAAGATGAATATCGACAAAAGGAAAACAAGGTTAATGGAATGTAGTACAAATAAATCATACTGCGCTGAGGGAATTAGATTAAGAAATGGTTCAAATGGCTCTGAGCACTATGGGACTTAACATCTATGGTCATCAGTCCCCTGGAACTTAGAACTACTTAAACCTAACTAACCTAAGGACATCACACAACACCCAGTCATCACGAGGCAGAGAATTAGATTAAGAAATGAGACACTCGAAGTAGTGGACGAGTTTTGCTATTTGGGTAGCAAAATAACTGACGATGGCAGAAGCAGAGAGGACAATAAAGTGTAAGCTGGCAATGGGAAGAAATGTGTTTCTGAAGAAAAGAAATCTGTTAACATCTAATATAGATTTTTGAAAATTTTTGTATGGAGTGCACCCATGTGTGGAAGTGAAATATGGACGCTAAACGCTGTAGACAAGATGAGAACAGAAGCTTTTGAAATGTGATGCTAAAGAAAAATTCTGAAGATTAGATGGGTACATCACGTAATTAACGAGGAGATACTGAATAGAACTGGGGAGAAAAAAATTCATAGCACAACCTGACTAGAAGAAGGGATCGGTTGATGGGTCACATTCTGTGACATCAACGAATCACCAATTTAGTACTGGAGGGAAGTGTGGGGAGGAAAAATCGTAGAGAGTGACCAAGAGATAAATACAGAAAGCAGATTTATAAGGAGGCAGGTTGCACTAGTTCTTTGGAGATGAAGGGGCTTGCACTTGATAGAGTAGCATGGAGAGCTGCATCAGATCAGACTTTCTAGTGGGTAAACACCAGCCACAGGGCTTAGCAACGCTATTTTGGAACATGTGCAAAGGAAATTAAAATAAAATTTACGAGCTGTTAGATGTCGATCCACTGGCTTTCGGAAAGACAGAAAACCGAAGAAGCAGTTCTGACGTTATATTTGATAATGAAAGCAAAATTTATGAAATATCAAGGCACCTAAACCAAGGCACCTTCAAAGGATCTTCTGGGGAAAGCTTGAGACAACGTAAAATGTTACAAGATTTTCGAAGTTATTAGAAAAATAGATGGAATCTATAGGGAAATGCGGGAAATATACACTACCTGCAAATAAAAAGAACGAACTTCACAGATAAAGAGTCGGTAAGACAGGGATATAGTCTTTCCCCTTACTTTGCAATCTATACATCGAACAATCGTATTCATTAAGAATATTATTTGGTATTAAAGAAATGAGAAGCAAAAGTTCGTATTTCATGGGTTTGAAATGTAGAGGTGGTATCTTATCAGAAGTATCTGGACACATCATGTAATGCGAAATTAACCACTAGATGTCACGAGAATTGTGCCCGGGAGTAGAAATAGAGAAGCTGAGTATTACGTCGCAGGCAAAGAAGCAGTAGCAAGTTGGCTCGGTCAGGAGTGGTCAGTGATTAGGAACGTGAACTAGTCACTGGATGTCACCGGAACAACAAATCCGTCAGAGACATTTCAACCATTCTGAAATCGACGATGCGAGTGTGATCTGGAAACGCGAAGGGAGAACCACATCTGTACGAAGACCCGGCAGACATCCTGTACTGAAGGACACGGACCGTCAGAATTGTGGGGAGTGCCTCTAAAAATGGCATAAAATCAGCAGAGGGAATCGCTAATGACTTCCAAAATGATACCAGCAGTCCAGATAAAACGGCGGTTGTCTGTAGGCAGTTAAATAGAATAGAGGGCAATGGTCGAGCAGCTTTTCGTGTCACAGATTTCTGTAGTGAATACTAAGCGACGTTTGATGTGGTGTAGAGAGAAACACCACTGGCCAGTGAATGACTGGAAAGGAATGATTTTGAGTGACGAATCACAAACTCCGATGGCTTTGGATTTGACTTATGTCTGACGAATCTTACCTGCCATCATGTATACTGCTAACAGTAAAGTACTGAGGAAGTGGTGTTACGGTATGGGGGTGTTTCTCGTGATTACAGCGTGATGTTCTGATTGCGCTTGACAAAATGCTAAACGCGGAAGGATATGAATACATTTCACACCATTGCACTATGGTCAGTATAGGAACGATCCGGAGACGATGATATTTCGTACTAGCATGACAATGCACGACGTCTTAAAACAAAAGCTGTAAACAATGGTTTTGTGGATAACAACATTTCTGAAGTGGACTGGCCTGCCCAGAATCCCAACCTGAACTGAATGGAGCACTTTTGCGATGACTTAGAATGTGGACTTCGGTCCCGACCCCAGCGTCCAATCACGGGTCGCGTCCATCCTTGACCTTAATGACTGCTTGAACTTTGCTGGAGACGCATTCAAAAAGGTTTCTGAAGTGCTGTACAAGGCATGGCAGATCATTCTTTCTCAAGAGCCAAAACTAGAGAAGTTTGAATGTGTCTCCAGTAAAGTTCAAGCATTCATAAACGCTAAGGATGGGCGCGACCATATTAATGTCCACTAATCGGCGTACGGATACTTTCCACCAGGTAGGACATATCCGCCCTATAACGTTTCATGATATGCTGATTTACACAAAATTTGGAAATGCAGTTTGAAAAAATAAGGAACTTCCTGGCAGATTAAAACTGTGCGCCGGACCGAGACTGCCTTTCGCGGGCAAGTGCTCTATCAGCTGAGCTACCCAAGCACGACTCACGCCCCGTTATCACGGCCTTAATTCCGCCAGTACCGCGTCTCCTACTTTCCAAACTTCACAGAAGCTCTGCCGCGAACCTTGCAGAACTAGCGCTCCTGGAAGAAAGGATATTGCGGAGACATGGCTTTGCCACAGCCTGGGGAAAGTTCCCAGAAAAAAAAAAAAATAGTTTGCTACCAAAGCATTTCGTATCTGGATTGCAACTGAGGAGGTTTGATAACACATTCTTCGTAAATTTCCATTTTATGTGTACTAATCAAAACTAACTTGTGTAAATTATAGATACTGAATGAAGAAACTCTCCTAAACCGTTTCTCATATTTTGCAGATCATTTATGAAATGACGTTGCCACCTAATTGCCTATCATCCAGGAAGATTTTTTTTTTCTTCGGTCTGACATAAGTCTTCAATTATTTGCTGGATGTATACCAATACCTGTCTTCCTCTACGGTCCCCTCTAGTAACATGGAAGTCATTCCCTGATGTCTTAACAGGTGTCCTATAAACCTGTCCCTTCTCGTTGTTTGTGTTTCCCACATATTCCTTTCCTCTCCGATCCTGCGCAGAACCGCCTCGTACCTTACCTTATCAGTCTGCGTAATTTTCAAACTTCGTCTGTAGTACCTTATCTCAAATACCTCGATTCTCTTCTGTTCCCCTTCTCCCACAACCATACAATGCAGTGCTCCAGACGTACATTCTCAGCAATTTCGTCCTCTAATTGAGGTCTATGTTTGATACTAGTAGACTTCACTTGGCCAGGTATGCCCTCTTTTACAGTGCTAGCCTGCTTTTTATGCCTTCCCTGCTCCGCCCATCACTGGTTGTTTCGCTGCCTAGGTATCAGAATTCCTTAAATTCAACTACCTCATGCTGACCAATCTTGAAGCTAAGTTTCTCGCTGTTCTCAGTTCTGCTGCTTCCCGTCACTGTTAAATTCTTCACACTGCCTTGGATACCGCGTTGTGACCATCCCCCTGCGATGTGAATTAATGGTACGGCAGCGAAAACTTCCCATGCACAAGAAGGGTTGTGTTGCGCAACGTAAACGGTGAGCGATTCGAGATGGGCTCTACAGAGCAGAGCCGTCCCCAGGCGAAAGTGAAGACCAGCCACCAGCTGTGCCCGCAAATTCCCACGGAGCCGTGAGATAAACCTCGCCAACGTGCCAGCAGGCCGTCACGCCCAACAGGCGACCCGCTAGGAGCGAACGTCCTGGAGAAAGCCAGCGATTTGTCGGCAACGTCAAGCCGCTTTTCTGGCACAATAACATCTTCCTGACGTATCTGAACCTCTCAACTTTAGAACACCTGTAGACGTTTGGCTTTGGATCAGGTAGAATACTAATCGCTCATCGATAGTCTAAGCATCGATGTTCTCGCCGTGAACGCAAGAGCAGAAGCTGTTTAGATCAGATAGAATACCAGACACTCATCGATAATGTAAGCATTGAGCTTTTGGCCATGGATGCAACAGCAGAGGCTGTTATGTATACAGACGGTTAGGAAATTTTCTTTACAAAGTTCTAGGACTTTTAAAACGGAGTGCGTACATAATATTTTGAAAAGAAACTATTGTCCGGAAACGTTATCGAACTACGGTACAGGGCGCCAAAGGTGTAGGCGCAAAACGAGATTTACGTTCTCTTTATATTGTTCGAAAAGAGAGGTAAGCTGATCCTGTAACTTGTTTGTTCAAAAGAATAAGTGCTACGTTACCGACCATGTCGCACCTCATACTAGACAAATTTATTTTGAATGTCACGTGTAGATCTCTGGGAGACCATTGCCGTTATGTAAAACATCACGATCCGGTAACAGTGTCATAGAGTTTCTGGCATTATGCCTCATATGTTATACCATAATACAACACTCCCTTGGCCACGATGGAAGTTATTTTCCCTTTTGATCAAACATACAGAAACCAGTTGTGGCCAGCAAAAATATTGACGATAAAGTAACGGAGCATGACATATCGCTTAAATAGCTAGGAAATAATAAGACGGAGTGATTTGACATAGATAGAAAGTTAAAAAAATCTTCCGTTCTTGGTAGAAAAACATTACAATAAATGAAAAGCACCAGTTTGCTTTTGTTCTACAATATTACTTTTATTGTTAAACGGTTTTTGGCTTACGAGGCCGTCTTCAGACATTTACTGAGTATTATCACCACATTGTAACTTCTGTGGTGATAATAATCAGTAAATGTCTGAAGACGGCCTCGTAAGCCAAAAACCGGTTAACAATAAAAGTAATGTTGTAGAACAAAAGCGAACTGGTGCTTTTCATTTATTATGTGGAAACTCTAAACTCAGTGGTAGGGAATTAAAACCGAGAGATAAGTATTTTTGTGAATGTTACTGAAAGGTTCAGTGCACCTATATTTGAAACCGGGCGTAAGACCAGGGACCAGTTGTGGACACCTGTTCCAGCGTTTAAGGTTTTTACATTGTATGCATCACAGCAAACCTATACATTTTGTACAAGTGGTGCCCCACAGCTCATAAATATTTAAAGGAAGAGTTGTATACATATCTCCAGGAGATACTAATAAGCCTTTATTTGCTGACAGATTCAATTTATTTGATCGTTATTAGGCAAGAGTATTTACTAATATAAATATTGTTAGTGCATCCTACGTGGAATCATTACAGTAATTGTAGCTTCGAAAATTGCACATTATAGGAATTCATTTAGAGTCACTCTCGTCAAAAAGGGCAAAATCCATTATGCAAATTACAAATCAAACCTCTACTCACAACTCTATGCACTTGAATTCGTTACATCGTAACTCTTCAGCTGAAGAGACCTGGAGAGGCTTTCACAGTGTAGACATATGTGTACACCGATTGTTGGAACTGAAGGCTAAAGCTAAGTTCTTAATAATATAAGCCACACACAACAGTATCATAATACAATAATTAAAGCTTTACAATATAAGAGTAAAAACTTTAAATAACCTCATATTTCATTTTCAACAATCAAAGTGCAGACAACTTCGCAATTTCAACGCTTCTATGGGTTTTCTTAGTTAAATAATTTCTAAGTAATGTAAGTATAAATGTGTATAGAAGTTAAGTACATAATTTAGTTTTCTAGTAGTTTACTCTCACCTCTTTTTCTTTCTTTTTAAATAGACCATCTCATGAAATTTTGGTGATGTTAAAAGCAAAGCCGTCAACGTTATGAGTTGAACAGGAGAAGCCTTAGAGAATTCAGTTTTAGAGTGAAACAGTACTTTGGGAGACATACAATCCAGTAAGGATGAAGGTATAGACACCAGTCTTTCCAAATTCTTATAAATTATTGAGCGATGTGACCACCAAACTACTGTTCAAGTTAGTTTGCAGAATCTAGAATTCTGGCCACTTAGCATCACATTTTCGAAAAAATATGAACACAATACCGAAGATGACAATGTCAGCTAAGTGCAAGAAATGTCGTACATGTTAGCAACCCGTCTACGAAGCTGCTGACAAGAAGAACAGACGTGGAACGGAAAAAAGGAGGATCTGTTAGGTGATGATCAGTCTGGCTTTCAGGAAAGACATCAGAGAGGCAGTTACGAGCCTGTGCTTCATAATAAAAGCAAGACTCAAGAAAAATCAATGTTTGTTTATAGGATTTGTCGGCCGTCCCTTCATTCATGACAACACAGCAACACTACAGTCAGAGGCACGCATTACTTCCACACAACACAGAAATACATTCGGCACATCATAACAAATCGGGGGAAGGCAGTGGTAAATGTCCTCCTCTAAGACCTCCCAAGTCAGCAGTGGGGGTCCTTCAACGTTCGTTTCTTGGGTATGGGATTGAGTTTGACGTGTGTGTAAAACAGCCTTTCCGTTTCTCTGGGTAATTTAGTATCTTCACGTGTGTCAGACGCCACGTAGCCTAATAGTTATCGTGACATATTTGCGATCCAAAATTTTTAAGAACTGATTCACGCTCGATCTGTCTAAAACACTGCAATCCCATGTTCACGACATCATCGCTGAAGAACCCTATAAACCACTAAGAAGAAAGTACTACAAGAAAAATCAGAAAACCCACAAATTTAGGATATCCGAATCACCATTTGAAACGTGACGCTGTTCAAATTCTATAAGTATTTTTTCCGCTCGAAGTAAAGAAAACGTAACGAATCTAAACTCTTTTTCATGCTGATTGTCTTATCGCCAGCAAGGTTCAAGTCTAGAAAATATTATTTCCCATCCATATACACTGAGGTGGCAGAAGCGGTGGATACCTCCTAAAATCGTGTCGGATCTCCTTTGGCCCGGCGTAGTGCATCAACTCAAATTGGCACGAAGTGAACAAGTCGCTGGAAGACCCCTGCAAAAATATTCAGCCATGCTGTCTTTATAGCCGTGCATAACAGCTAATGTGCATCCGGTGCAGTATTTTGTGCACGAATTGATGTCTCGATTATGTCCCATACGTGTTCGACGGTATTAATGTCGGGCGATCTGTGTGGCCAAATGACTCGCTCGAATTGTCCAGGATGTTCTTAAAACCAGTGCCCGGTGACACGGGCATTGTCATCCGTAAAAATTTCTTCGTTATTTGGTAACACGAAGTCGATGAATGGCAGTTAATGGTCTCTAGGTAGCCGAAAATAACCATTTCCAGTGTATGATCCGGTCAGTTGGACCAGAGGGCCATGCTATCTCTACATCATCATCAACATCAGTGTTCTGCCAAAAGGCAGGTTTTCACGTGGTAGTTCTCCAGGCTGTCCGGTCTTCTGCCATCCTCTTTAGGTCTGCATAATTTCCTCTTCCCTTTATGTCGTCTTATCATCTTGTATCTCCTTCTTCCTCTCAGTCTTCTCCCACAAACCAACCCTTCCAAATCATCTGCTAGCAAGCACTCCCTTCTCAATAAATGTCCCAACTAGTTCTTTTTCCTTTCTCTTACGACCCTTAGCATACATATTCTCTCACCAACCGTTTCCAATACTCTTTCATTACTCACTCTTTCCATCCAGCTTATTCTCTTCATTCACCTCCACATCCACATCTCAAATGCTTCTAACCGTTTTTCATCGTCTCGTCTCAGCGTCCATGTTTCTGCACCATATAGTGCCACACTCCAGACCAAATATTTGAAAAGCCTTTTCCTTAGCCCTTTATCTAATTTGCAACATAAGAGTCTCCTCTTTCTGCTGAATGCCTCCTTCGCTATGGGAATTCGAGTTTTCACCTCCTGGTGACATCTCAAGTCTTCAGTTATTGTGATTCCAAGATATTTAAATGCACTTACTTGGCTAATGGTAGATTGTCCTATTTTAACGCTGGACAGTCTGCGTCTTGTACTGATGATCATACTCTGTTTTTTCTGTATTTATTTGCATCCCATATTCCACACAAGCTTCATTCAGATCTTTCAGCATGTTATTCACTGTCCACTCACTTTCTGCCACTAATACTATGTCATCAGCAAATCTTACACACTCTATTTTCTTTCCACCAACACATATCCCTCTTTTCCCATCTAAGCCTTTCGCAATAATCTCTTCAAGGTATGCGTTAAACAACAGTGGGGAAAGGCAACAACCTTGTCTAACACGTCGTCCAACGCTGCTTCCTTCTGACATTTCATTTCCAGTCCTTATCCTTACCTTCTGGTGTAATTATAGATTCTGTATTAGTCGTCCTTCTTTACAGTCTACTCCTTTCTTCTTCAAAATATCCATCAGCGTGTTCCACTGAACTCTGTCAAAAGCGTTTTCTAAATCTATAATAACAGCATAGATTTCTCTACCTTTTTCCATGTATCTTTCCCTTATAGTTCTTAACATGCCAATATCATCTCTTCCTCTATTTCCTCTTCTAAATCCGAACGGCTCCTCTGAAATCCCTCTATCCAGCTTGCCATATAGCCTTCTATTCAACACTCTCAGCAAGACTTTAGCTGCATGAGGAATTAGACTGATGGTCCGATGCTCTTCACATTTTTTGGTGTTTCTCTTTTCCTCTATTGGTATCATAACTGTTGGAAGGAAGTCCTCAGGCCATTCCCCTTTGTCATATATCTCGTTACAGAGCTAGACTATTTCTTTTCTTGCCTTGTTTCCCAGACTGTTCAACAGTTCTGCTGGCAAATAATTAATTCCACATGCCTTCCTATTCTTCATCTCCTTCAGCGCCTTTTCTACTTCTGCTTACAAGATGGTGAATCCCATTCCATCTTCCGCCACATATTGCTCCTCTTCAGCCTTAATTTCGTTTTGCATTTCATCCCCCTTGTACAGAAATTCAGTATATTCTTGCCATCTGTTCAAAACCTCCTGTGATTCTTCTGCTAGAGCACCATCCGCTCTTTCTGTTTCCATGTTATTCCTTTGTATTTTACGTTAAAAAAACTATCTTACTAGGCAGCTTATACATCATTTCATATTTTCCCTCTTTATCCATTTTCTTCTGTTTCATCCATCTTTCCCTTGCTTCTTCAGTTTCTCTTCTTAATTCATTATTAAGTTTCCTGTGCCCCTTTTTGCCTTCTTCAGTTTCTATACTTTTCCACTTTCCCCGCTTTTCAATCTTTTTCAAGATGTTTTTTGCTATCCATTCTTTCCTGGTGCTTTGGGATACCCTAATTCCAAGTACTTCTTTGGCAGTCCATGAGTCCTTCCCTCATTTTTATCCATTTGTCATGATATCTCTACAGTCGTCCATAATTAGGAAAATATTGCCGGTGCATGGTTTTATGCAGGAACTGCCCTCTTGGTTGTGTCCCATAAATGTTCGTTGGGATTCATGTTGGGCGATCTGGGTGGTCAAGTCATTCACTCGAATTGTTCAGAGGGTTGTTCAAAGCGATAGTGAACAATTGTGGCCCGGTGACTTAGCGCACTGCCATCCGTAAAAATCTGAGTCCATGAATGTCAGAAAGCGGTCTCCGAGTAGCCAAACAAAACCATATCGAGGCAATGATCTGTTCAGTCGGAACAGAGGACTGAGTTCCTTCGACGCAAACACAGCTCGCATTATTATTGAGCCACCACCAGTTGAAACAGTGCCTTGTTAACAACGTGGGTCCGCAGCGTCGTGCACTCTACGCCACACTCGAACCCTACCATCAGCTCTTACCAACTGAAATAGAGACTCGTCTGACCAGCCCAGTGTTTTCCAGTCGTCTATGGTCCAACCGATATGGTTAAGAGTCCAGAAGAGGTGCTGCAGGTGATGTCGTGCTGTTAGCAGGAACCCGCTGCGGTCGTCTGCTACAATAGCCCATTAACCCTATATTTCGCCGCACTTCTTGACTCACGTGTTCGTCGTACGCCATACATTGATGTTTTCGGTTATTTCATGCTGTGTTTCATAACTCTTAGCACTGACAACTCTACTCAAACGCCGCTGCTGTCAGTCGTTAAGTGGAGGCCGTCGCCCACTGCGTTCTCCGAGGTAAGACGTAATGCCTGAAATGTGGTATTGTCAGCACACTTTGGACACTGTGGATCTTGGAATACTGAATTCTCTAACGATTTCCGAAGTGAAAAGTTCCCTACGTCCAGCTGCAATTCGCATTCCGAGTTCGAAATATGTTAATTCCCATTGTGAGGCCACAATCACATCGGAAACTGTCTCCCATGAATCATTTGTGTACAAAAGATAGTTCCACCGATGCACATTCCTTTTATACCTTGTGTAAGCGATACTGTTGCCAGCTGTATATGTGCATATCATTATCCCAAGACTTTTGACACCTCATTGTAATACAGAACGTTGCTAATAGCCTCGAAATTAGTTGTGAGTCGTACTACAAAAAACACAAGTATACTGCCGTCTGATGTAAAAGTTGTTGCTATAATTCATGCTTCTGAATCACTGCTTACTCACTTGTTGTAACAGTTGGCAGTGCATGATACACAATACCAATTAAGAAGGTGGTTTGAAGAATTGTGAGAGATAACAGAATGTCAGTTGGCTGTTTCATAGTTCGTTCCGATTGTGTATACGCTCCTTATCGACAACACGAAAGCGGTGTGGGAATAACGATTACTCCGGAAAAAACTCTGTTGAAAATTTTTTGCTTAATTATCAAGGAAGGACGTTGAAATTTCACTTTAAAAGTGGGCCTCTCTCTCAAAGGTCGTGATATATTCCGTCAATATGCACCTATATATCATCCTGGGTGTCTCCTTTTTCCCTAACGAAGATCAGGCGTTATCTAACATTAGCACCTAAATATGATGGACTTTCATAATCTTTATTAAATATAACGCGGCATGAGATTCTCTCTGTCTACCAGAAATTCCTAAATTCGTGAGGATGGAAATAAAACACACAAGAAACCGGCATACGTTTTCCCAAAAAGCTATCGTGACAGCTGGAACAAAAATTCCTCTCTCATTTCCGCGCCTAGAAACAGCAGAATGGGCAATGATTAGATCAGTCACATCAGAATGCAACTTACTGGAGACCCAATCTCTTACGTCATTGCATGTAATTAACATGAAAATTGCCACGCTCTGCTATAGATAGAGATAATCAATCGAAAACTGTTTTCCTTTATTTCAAAGTTCGGAACGTGTTTACGTTGGTAGTAATTGCCCATTATCAAGTGACATATTCTGTAGGCTACGTCTTTTCAACGAACGCTTTCCGTGGATCTCTTATGGGCCAATGTAGTACTTAGAATTTTACCTTTGCTGTCACTAATTTGTTATTTTCACATCTATGACAGTAAAAAAGGTACTGTAACAATTTGCAGTGAGTAAGCTGGGCTCTTTATTTTCTAGATCTGAACATTTGCCGTTATTGTGTCGTCAGTTATAACTATTTCGTTTCTATATATTTTCAAGATATGATTGCAAGGTATGATCACAAGGTACTATCTTTAGACGATCTATTTGGGTCAATTAAGACCACCTTCAAATTTGAATGTAGACAGACGGAGCAATCTAAAAAGAGTCCAAAACTAATCCGAAATGGCTTTTTCAGATATTCGGTATCGTTGAAAAAACTGAAAATTATCGCATAGGAAATACATCATCTGTTGTACAACTGATGAGAAATCAACTGAAAAAAAATAGAATGCATATTTTAGTAGGAGATCTTCCTAAGTTCAAAGAACAGCTTTTCGGATAGGGCTGTGAATGAATAATTTATTTGGAGAAACATCATCATTCTGTCCTGTCTCTTCGAAACAGTTTTAACAATAATCGTTAAAAACTCTTCAAGAAGGTCTCAGCGTTGTTGTTGTGTTAACGACAGCTTACACATAGGATGGTAGTTACCTAACAAGGCTGCTGCTTGTCTCCGACCAATGGTGATGGCTCGCACAGAATGTTGCAGGGAGTCCATTCATTACCTGTTGTTAGGTGGCAGCAGCAGATGTGAAGATATCACGATGTACTCGGTGTACAATAGAGCGATTCTCCTCGTGGTGGTCAGACGTGATCGGTTGGAGCTTTGGCAACGAGTATGCCTGCAGTAACGCGCCCATGCATCAGGCGCCTGTCACATCCGAAAACATTTGGATAATGCACGATTCGACCAGCCTGCCAAATGGTGACCTACAGAGAGGTCTCTTCCAAACCCTGTCAGGTGCTGATAACACTGTCTGACACAAGTACATGGTATTCCCGTGACCTTCACTGATAGCACAAAATCTGACGTAAGTCATGTTTCTTGTATGCTAAACACAAACGATACGAATCCACCCTGATGATCGTTCTACCCGCCACAGAGAATTTCAATTCTAAACCACTTACATAACAGCCGATGGTGTGTACGCGTATGAAGCTACATTGACATGCGACAATGAAGGACTCAGTATTTCCTCCCCATCCCATCCGGTAAGTTTCCCCTGACCAAGAGCCCGGGGACTCTCCCCATGTCCCAAACCTCACCGGTCCTTTTACTTCACCCCTCTTCCTTCCCCTTCAACCCTTGTGCCAGAAGAAGGAGCCACTGCCTTCGGAACCTTGCAAATTTCGCCATATTTATCTGCGTTTTATCCTGCTGCCACTTGGCAAATAGGTGTTTTATCTACCTAGATAAATTATATTTTCAAAGAATGATAAATTTCGTTGATATTTTTAAAGAGTTAGGCGTTCTGACTACTTCTTTGAAATGTATTTATTGCCTCATGAAGTTTGTTGTGAAGCATGAACGGCAGCTGAAAAGGAACAGTGACGTACTTGAAACTTCCTGGCAGGTCAAAACTGTATGCCGGACCGAGACTCGAACTCAGGACCTTTGCCTTTTGCGGGCAAGTGCTCCTCCGACTGAGCTACCCAAGCTCGACTAACGACCCGTCCTGACAGCGTAATTCCGCTAGTACCTCGTCTCCTACCTTCAAAACTTCACAGAAGCTCTCCTGCTAAACTTGAAGAACTAGCACCCCTGGAAGAAAGGATATTGCTGAGCCATAGCTTTGCCACAGCCTGGGGAATGTTTCCAGAATAAAATTTTCACTCTGCAGTGGAGTGTGCGCTGATATGAAACTTCCTGGCAGATTAAACCTGTGTGCCGGACAGAGACTTGAACTCGGGATCTTTACCTTTCCCGGGCAAGTGCTCTTTCGTAGGAGAGCTTCTGGTAGCTCAGTCGTAAGAGCACTTGCCCGCTAAAGGCAAAGGTCCCATGCTCGAGTTTCGGTCCGGCATACAGTTTTAATTTACCAGGAAGTTTCATATAAGCACACACTCCAGTACAGAGTGAAAATTTCATCCTAATGATGTATTTGTGTATTTTTTTAAAAGAATAAAAACATCTATTGTCGTTTACACACATATTAGTGGCGTGATTATAAAATCAACCGTCACGTCATTACGATTTATTGTGCAAATGATCCGTGGAACAAGAAACGAACTAACTTTTCCACACATTAACACTTAACCGGTGCTGTCGGAAATTTCGACGTCCAGGGGATTCTAACACAGAAATACTGAGTTGTGTCTGGTAATGACTTTTCGGTGTTGGTTTAGAACGTACATGCAATTAACGACTCAAAGGCAACAATTTTTTTGTTTTGTTTACAACCGATTCAGAAACAAACTAAAGAGAAAAAATCTGAAACTAAGGACATAACAAAAATTATCGTAGTCTTTCTGTTATATCTATTCTGCAAGAAAAAACTGACAAATAAACCGTTTTTTATAGGGTACACTTTTGGTACAGTCTGAACTATAAGAAAAGAGCATACATTTACATCCATAGGCAAACGGTAGAATACTGAAAACGGCCCAAAAGCGCACATAAAAAAGATAATATTTAGCTGTCAAGTAGATTTGTAATGCACTTAACACACAATTGTAATCTTCACTTTCAATAAGCTGCTTCTCATCTTCGTCATCAGATTCATCGCCAGGAAGTTCACTTGCTGTTTCGTGATCACTTGGAGTAGTATTTTCGAAGGCATTTCTGCACCCTGTATCGTCATTTAGATCATAACAGTTAGTGTCACATTTCTCAGTCCATCTTAGTACACATTTCTCGAAATTAGAATATGTAGCGTTAACTGCTGTGGGAGGTTGCTGTGAATGTTCACTCAAGAAAGGATATTACACTATCTGCGTCGGACAGTTCCGGGGAATTTGTAATTGCCGGCCGGTGTGGCCGGGGGTTTCTAGGCGCTACAGTCTGGAACCGCGCGACAGCTACGGTCGCAGGTTCGAATCCTGCCTCGGGCATGGATGTGTGTGATGTCCTTAGGTTAGTTATGTTTAAGTAGTTCTAAGTTCTAGGGGACTGATGACCTCAGAAGTTAAGTCCCATAGTGCTCAGAGCCGTTTGAACCAATTTGTAATTTACCGTGCTTGTCTTGATAATAGAGTGCAGTCGTCTGAGCACGTGGCGTCTCTCCACACCATAGGGCTTGCACCCTGATCAACAAATAGGAAGTCACTACAACTTCATACTTCCCTGGAGCCCCAGAGACTACGCAACGCCAGTTAAAGGTTAAAATTTATAGGCTTACGCATACAGGCCGTTTTGAGTGTTCCTTGAACGGCCAGTCCTGTAAAGGACAACTAGGGGTTTCTCATGGTAATGTTACCTGCTAGCGTGCTTTGATGCAGACATCGCCCAAGAAGTGATATTTAGTCTGTAGAAACCGGCATAGCACAGAAAAAGTTTTTTGTGAACATTTACTTTATGCTTTAATACTGTTTCTGCCCCAACTGTGGTTCAGGTTTAGCTGGTACAATGAAGTCTTTGAACACTGTCTTCGTCGCTCGCCATCCAGCACTGCTACAATCGCCGGAATTGAGCGTAGTGTGAAGCGCGAAGCGGATGAGCTCTGTACGGTGTGTGGGTGGCGAGTCGCGCCCTAAGCCCCTGGACTCTGGAGTCCAGTACACGCCGGCGCCGCAGGATTCAGTCAGGCGCCATGTACCCCTAAATTAAACCTCGCCGGGTCCACCGGAAACTATTCCGCAGATGTTTGTGCACCGTAGGCGCCGTCCGACTAGACATACCAGGACTGTCTGCGCGGACGTGCGGGAATGTTTAGCTTGCACTGTGGCCTCCACAAAGGGCTTAATGGGCAATACCCGCGCAAACAGCCAGCAGAATGCGTCACGTTCGGAACGCCCAACTTGTACTCGAACAACCGCTCCAGGTGTGTTACGGCCGCGCTCTTGGAGAACGCTCCCAGCTATCGGCAGGGAAGCGCACGTGCTCGCCAGCTACGCGAATAATTTCCCGCGAAGGGAGCGCTTTGTGAGCCTTTTCTCCGAACTGCAACACCATGGGCCCGGAAGGTATAAAAGCAAGTACTGACATTGTCTTTGATACGGACATCAGAAGTGCTTCATCGTTGCACACGGCTGCTCTCATAGAGCGTGTAGCAAAGCGCGTTCCATGCTGTCGTTGCTCTCTATACAATGTGTTTACAAATTTCCTCTTCCCCTGTCTATCCATTTCGTTCTCCCTCTTGTCTCTGTTCATCTCGTCTTCTTCCCTTACTCATTCCATCTCCTCTTCCACCCACTCTCCGTCCATTTCTCACTCCCCCCCCCCCCCCCGCTCTCTCTCATCGTCTCCTCCCATCCCCCACCCCCCCTATTTGTGTCTATCTCATCATTCTCGCCCGCATCTCGTGGTCGTGCGGTAGCGTTCTCGCTTCCCACGCCCGGGTTCGATTCCCGGCGGGGTCAGGGATTTTCTCTGCCTCGTGATGGCTGGGTGTTGTGTGTGATGTCCTTAGGTTAGTTAGGTTTAAGTAGTTCTAAGTTCTAGGGGACTGATGACCATAGATGTTAAGTCCCATAGTGCTGAGAGCCATTTGAACCATTTTTTTCCTCATTCTCCCTCCCTGTCTCACCATCTCCTCGTCACACCTTCTCTCTTCACTTTATCACGCTCACCCCAACAAGAGGAGCCTCCTGATTCTTACACACATCGTATTTCTTTCCTGACTGTAACGTGTTTCAGTATCAAATTTATTTGAAATCGTTTCAGGAGCTTAGGATGAGCGTTTTACCCATAATTGTGGCCGCGAACGCGCATGACATAAATTGCACATCTATTGAAATATTTCACATGTGCTTGCACATCAATTTCATCTGCATCTCTAGCAAATTTCGCCCTATAGTTTCATTTTCATGCAGCCCAATGTTTATGGCGTCGTATCTCCTGACCTGTGGGATGTTCAGTGATATAATTTTGCAAGTACATTCTGTGAGATATACGGCTTGTATCTGCGAAAAGTGTTGTGAATAGAGAAAGCATTGAAAGAGTAATAAACTAAAACATCATGCATGATGCGGCAGTTTTAGTGAACGAACCACGAAAATGTAGCAAGCCATAAACATTTTTCCTTTCGTCACTTTGTCGGGGTCGTCAACGAGAAAAAGTTTCGTAAAGGTTTGAAATTATGTGTAAAGTTTGTTGCAAGTCTCAAAGTGCTCTCATTCTCAAGTACTGTAAGGTCATTCACGCATTGGGAGCTACACTGCTTTCTCACCATCACCCCAAACTTTTTAGGAAACATTCCTCACACACAAAGAAAGAAAATATGTTACGTGGACATGTGTCCGGAAACGCTTACTTTCCATGTTAGAGCTCATTTTATTACTTCTCTTCAAATCATATTAATCATGGAATGGAAACACACAGCAACAGAACGTACCAGCGTGACTTCGAACACTTTGTTACAGGAATTGTTCAAAATGTCCTCCGTTAGCGAGGATACATGCATCCACCCTCCGTCGCATGGAATCTCTGTAGCGCTGATGCAGCCCTGGAGAATGGCGTATTGTATCACAGCCGTCCACAATACGAGCACGAAGAGTCTCTACATTTGGTACCGGGGTTGCGTAGACAAGAGCTTTCAAATGCCCCCATAAATGAAAGTCAAGAGGGTTGAGGTCAGGAGAGCGTGGAGGCCATGGAATTGGTCCGCCTCTACCAATCCATCGGTCACCGAATCTGTTGTTGAGAAGCGTACGAACACTTTGACTGAAATGTGCAGGAGCTCCATCGTGCATGAACCACATGTTGTGTCGTACTTGTAAAGGCACATGTTCTAGCAGCACAGGTAGAGTATCCCGTATGAAATCATGGCGGTGAATCGAGGAAGTACAGTACATACTGACGAAACTAAAATGAGCTCTAACATGGAAATTAAGCGTTTCCGGCACATGTCCACATAACATCTTTTCTTTATTTGTGTGTGAGGACTGTTTCCTGATAGTTTGGCCGTACCTTTTTGTAACACCCTGTATATATTACATGTGACTGATACATTTAACACGGCGGCCGCGGTGGTCTAGCGGTTCTAGGCGCTTAGTCCGGAACAGCGCGACTGCTACGGTCGCAGGTTCGAATCCTGCCTCGGGCTTGGATGTGTGTGATGTCCTTAGGTTAGTTATGTTTAAGTAGTTCTAAGTTCTAGGGGACTGATGACCACAGATGTTAAGTCCCATAGTGCTCAGAGCCATTTGAACCATTTGATACATTCAACAGGTTTCATTTACAGAAATCGCTCGAATGACCTTTTCCCGCTTCGATACATCCCCTGAGCCTACTTTCCATGCATTGCCGCACTCTTCTGAAAGTTCTGGGAGTGCATCGTATTTGGCCAAAATATTTGAATATGCTCCCTCAGAACAGCGACATTACCTACAGGAGTTAAATACATCAAGGAATTTAAACGCCCTCAGAAGTAAAAATCCCGAGGAGTTATATTGGGTCATCGGATGAGCCATGCAGTCGATCCGCTCAATCAACTATCAACTTACCAACTGACAATAACGATAGTGGCGAACGTCTGAGGTGAGGTGGATCTCTAATGTGCAGGAACCACGTTTGTTGAATGACGTCTGGGGGCTCGTTTTCTAGTAAATGAAGAACCTCCTTCCTGATACACCGTAGGCACCTTTGTGGGAAGAAATAGAGGTCAATAAGATGATTATGAAAGATGTCACACCATAGGATGGTACTAAACAGAAGACAATCAGGCAAGCCACAAACAAATGCCACGACAGTATGTAAATAAGAATGTACGAGGGTTGGAACTTAAATAATGGCAACTATTTATTCACAACCGATACAAAAGACATGTTTGCACCTGTTACTGTCCTTCAAAGTAGTCACCAGCGATGTGGAAGGCGTAGTATACCGTTAGCAGAGCCTGTTCTGCTGATGGTGCGAATGGAGCGGTCTACTGCCTGTCGAATCTCAGGAACAGTTCTGAAGCGAATGCCACGAAGTGGTTCTTTCATCTTCGGAATCAAATCAAAGTCAAAAGGACTTAAGTCCGGAGAGTATCGTGGATGGTACAGTACTTCCCGATCCCATCGACCGAACAAAGCAGACACAGCTTGCGCTGTATGTACCCGCGCACTGTCGTGCAAAATTATGGGTGGGTTGCGCTGAAAGTGTCGCCGCTCCTTTCCTAAAGCTGGTCGCAGGCGATGCTCCAGAAACGATCAGTAATACTGTGCACTGACGGTCTGCCGTGGAGGAAAGTAATGCGTTAGGATAACACCATGACAGTCGGTCACGAGAATCACCATAACTTTCACCATACTGGAGCTCTGGCGCACTTTCGACGTTCAGAACGACTCATGATGACGCCATTCGTTGGATTGGCGTTTCAGTTATGGCTCGCACGATGTGGCCCATTGCTCATCCAGTGTTACGATACGGCGTAAGAAAGCCTCTCCTTCGCGCTCATAGCACTCCAACCATTTCTGCATTTCCGTCAAGTAATGCGGAACCCATAGTTACGCAATTTTTCGCATGCCCAGGCGTTCCTTCAGTATGCGAAGCACAGTCGTATGCGCTAATCCGGTTTCGTGGGCGACCTCACGAATCGTATGGCGTCGATCACTGTCCACTAACGCGGCAACAGTACGCACTTCTTCCTCAGAAACGCTAGGACGACCTGTTCGATGCATGTCTGCCACGCCGGCCGTTGTGGCCGAGCGGTTCTAGGGGCTACAGTCTCGAGCCGCGCGACCGCTACGGTCGCAGGTTCGAATCCTGCCTCGGGCATGGATGTGTGTGATGTCCTTAGGTTAGTTAGGTTTAAGTAGTTCTAAGTTCTAGGGGACTCATGACATCAGAAGTTAAGTCCCACATTGCTCAGAGCCATTTGCACCATTTTGAACCATGGTTGTCACAGATTGCCGACCTTCGTTGAAGGTTTTTACCCAACGTGCCACTGTTCTGTACGGCAATATCGATTCCCCGCAAGCCTCTTGAAGACTTTGATGACACTGTCGTGCTGTACGACCTCTGGCACATTCAATATTGATCCAACTCCATTGTTCCTGTTTCGAAAACATAGTGACACCGTTACGTTATACGGCTCGCTCACAAGTGACTGTGTGTCCCTCGATTGTGCGCACGCCGGTGACGTGGGACGGGCGAGTATATTTGCTCGGAGGTAAGGTAGGTATGTCAACAACGTGTGCTATCAGCGACAATAGTAGATTCCATTGCATAGTGTCTCCACAGCAGTGTTGCCAGTATTTAAGTTCCAAACTACGTATATACACACGTCTGAGGAGCGTCGCATAGCTACGGGTCACTACAGGGAATTTTATAACTCGCTAACGAAAGAATTTTGGACCAATGCTCATATAGACTTTTTGTACTGTTTTGGTGTAGGGAACATATATCTAAATTTATGTACACGAGTTTCGTTGACGACCTCAGCAGTCTCCAAACGCTCCTGTAATCTTCTTACGCTCGAACGGAAAAGAGAAAGTATGGCAGGGGAAAACAGTTGTTCAGTTATTATTTCTTGTTCAGAGAACGCCACACACACACACACAAACTCGGATGCGGAAGAAAATCGGCCGTGTGTTTTTCGGAGAAACAATCCCTGCCTACGCTTTAAGTGATGTAGGTGGAATAACCAGTAAACCAAAACCTAGAGGGCCGGCTAGGGATTTGAACCGTGGTCCTCCCAAATGGAAGTTGTAATTTTCTTTCGGGGCAAGGGATTTCGTTCCGTCGGCTAGATTATAGCTATTTGCTATCGCTAAGCAGTATCTATTCGTCACTCTCGTACGTGTAGTTGAGATATGTTGTTGTAAACAGCTTTTGAACTAATAGTTGTGTAAAGTACACTTGTGCTCTTGTTAGTCATATCTTACGCCAGTAGAGCAATGAAAGGTACCTAGCGATTGGAAGAAGAAAAAAAAAAAAAAACGCAGATCATTCACGTTTCCAAAATATGGTCGTCCAAGAAACGCATGAAATTATACACCTAAGTCACGGACGTCGATCTCTTGTAGAATTACAGAACATGGTTTATGCTCAAGCCGTATGACGCTTTAGGATAACTTAAGTTTCTGGCAAAATCAACAATGATTACGCAAACAGAGACCTTGCTCAAAACGTTGTTAGTAAAATTTTCGAATAGTTATTGACCAATTAACTTCATATTTTTACATAATAGTCTAATAAATATTCAGACGAAAATAGATAACATATTTTTTAAACAACAATGGACATATCTTCGTTAAAATCGACTGCGAGAAAGTGCTGTACTGTCAAAATATACGGTTTAGTTTTCCTTCTCATTGTCAGCTTTAACTGCTACAGCGTGTCATTTACAACATTAGACAAATTGTCTCTCCCATATATATTTTTTCTCCATATATATAATTTTAAACTGAAGTTTCGTACACAACAATGTGGTGTTTTGTTTCCTTCTTCGCAGCAGGTGGTACACTAATAAAGGACCAAAACACAGCTTAAGCGGTTATTAATGCACAAGATGTACTCATAGGCCGCGGAGGGTAGCCGCTCGTTTTGAGGCGCCTTGGCTGTTCGCGCGGCTCCTCCCGTCGGAGGTACGAGTCCTCCCTCGGGCATGAATGTGTGTGTGTGGACCTCGCGTAAGTTAGTTTAACTTAGATTAAGTAGAGTGTAAGCCTAGGGACCGATGACCTCAGCAGTTTGGTCCCGAAGGAAGTTACCGCAAATTTCCAGTTTCCAAAAATTATTCATAGCTGCGGTTGCCCCACTTACGTTTTGTTTTCAATAACCACAAACGAGGCTAAAGCTCAGAGAAACGGGGTAAGAGGAGATAGACAGAGGATGGGGGGTTGAAATGAGCATAGAGAGGGGGGGGGAGGAAGAGGAGATGGACGAAGAGAGTTAGAGGTGGAGTTGGAGATGGACGAAGAGAGGCGAAGGAGGAGGAGATGAACGAAAAGAGGGGGGGAGGAGGGGAAGGATGAAGAGACGGGGAAGGAAGAGGAAACAGATGAAGAAAGGGTAGAGGAGGAACGAACCAAGAGAGGAGGCTTTATAAGGAGAAATGGAAGGAGGACATGAATGAAGAGACAGGGGAGGAGGAGGATATGCACAGAGAGAGGGGGAGCAGGAGGAAAGTGATGAGTAGAGGGGGAGAGAAGGAGGAGACGAACGAAGAGACGAGGGTGGAGGAGGACGAAGAATATTCATTTGTATGTGAATTCCTAACTGACCAAACTGCTGAGGTCATGAGTCCCTACACTTACACATTACCTAAACTAACTTATGCTAAGAACAACACACACATCCATGCCCAAGCGAGGACTCTAACCTCCGGCGGGAGGGGCCACGCAATCCGTGCAGGGCGCCTCAAACCGCGCGGCCGCTCCGCACGGCAAGGACGAAGAGAGGGGAAAGAAAGAGATTAAGACGTACATTTAATGCCAATACATCATCTAGTCATCTATAAGAAAAGGTTAGAATTTCCACGAGGCTATTCTCGGACGATGCTGTTGTCTGTAGGAAGGCTGCAACTCTATCTAGAAGACTCTATCGAAACTGTGGATGACCTGTAGTGGATCAACAGTTGGCACAAGGACTGGTAGGTGAGCCTAAACATAAATAATGTGAGGTGTTAGTTTCAAAACTGTCGCGACATCCCCTACTGCGAAGAATTGCTACGGCGAAGAATTGCTGCAGATAATAACCAAGTAGAAAACAAATATTAGGAAAAACAAGTGTCAGTTTGAGATTCACTGGGAAAATCTTAAGGAAATGTATTTCATCCACAAAGGAATCGGCTTCCAAAACACTCGTTCGACCTTTCCTTGAGTACTGTTGGTGAATCTTGGACTTCTACCTAATAGATTTAGTGGAAGAGATAAAGAAGAACAGCCTGCCGGAGTGGCCAAGCGGTTCTAGGAGCTTCAGTCTGGAACCACGCGACCGCTACGGTCGCAGGTTCGAATCCTGCCTCGGGCATGGATGTGTGTGATGTCCTTAGGTAAGTTAGATTTAAGTAGTTCTAAGTTATAGGGGACTGATGACCTCAGATGTTAAGTCCCATAGCGCTCAGAGCCATTTTTTTATACTTGTTTCTGAAAAAAAGAAAAAGAATACAGGCGGACGGCTCCTCGACGATAGTGAACTCACAAATATCGTCTGGGCTGCAACGGGAATCAGGATTCGTAAGTAGTGATATTAGTGGACAAAGGACGCTGCGTTGCAGTGTTCGATAAGTTGAAAATTTGAGTCGGTCAGGTATCGTGTCGGTATGGCCGAAGCAGATACGGCAACCGTTCATGAGATGCAGTAACTACGGGTTCGAGGCCCGGTCTGTCACAAATTTCGCCATTGCTTTACCATAATGCCCTGTGTGGCGAACTTTCACGATTTCCCAACCATCCTCTCCTTCCCTGTCGTAAATTTCATTTTTGCATATTTGATACAGTGTAATTCACAAAAAATGACAGAGGCTGCTGAAGATCTTTTAACAGAAATGCATATCAAATAGAAAAAAATGTTTTATTTTACTCACAGATGAAACAAACAATGTAAGTTAGTCTTACCAATGTTCATTGAAAAATGTAAGTTCTGCACAAGTGTGTGTACGATCTTAACACAGTTTGAATGCCATTATGGGATACACCTTTTTAACTGTTTCGATGATTTGAAAAATGGTTGAGGTAACCCGAAACTGGTCATCAGTTAAATAAAAAAAACTAAATTTTGCAACTTTGTCTGTTTTCAACATCAAATTGGTTGACATAAATTTCTGGAAACCCAAATATTTGTAATTGTCCGAAACTAGGTGAAAAAGATTTTAAAAACGCCACATCTATGTTACAAACTCTGTTATAGTACTTGCGCTTAACGTCCTCCGTTATTTGCTGGATTTACTCTTATTCCCGCACAGTTCTTACTCTCTACAGCTCCCTCGCGATTATGCAGCACATTAAGGCACAATATTCAGCAGGGCTCAAGCTAATTGCTGACACTGATGTACAAGGCAAGGCAAGGCTGAACATGGTTCGTCGTCCATCGATAAGTACTCCAGGGACAACAGGCAGATCCAGCCGTGACGCTGCACACGCCGAGGAGGTGTTCGTGTGCAGACGGAGCTACTCCTCTCTGCAGTTCACTGAATTGCGAAAGATCTAAAGATCCAGTATTAGTCAACTGATGCATACGATAATCTATGCATATTCTGTGTGAAAATTATATTTGAGCTGTAGGGATAGGATACTAACACTGTAAGAATATGCATTCGTTTGTCATGTAACAGCAGTTATAGGAAGAATAGGAAAATAGGTTTTACAGTATATCGTTATAATCTCTGAAAGTGAGGTAATGAGACGGCGGCAATACTGGATTAGTTACTGTAAAAACGTTTTTCTCTCAGGGCTGTGAAGGGACACAAAAAGAAAAAAAATTGAATTTTTTCATTCTGAAAGAACTGAAGGGCGATCTGTTTACTTGCTAAAACCCATTCAACAGCAAAGTACCCATAAAACGTTTTTTGTGCAGCAAATGGAGGCATTGATTTACTGGTACTTTACAGAAAATTTCACTTTCTACGACCTACTTCCTGCACTGTTTAAGAGCCTATGATATACAGGGTTATTCGTAAGTACCTCCGGGGTTTCAGAAGACTATTTCACGAAAACTACAATACAGACAGAAACGGTCATTGATCAGAGGATAGTGTACTTCTCAATGTCTTCAGCTAACCTTACAGGTACACAACATGGGCACATCATTGATGTCGCTGCTGCTGCTGCTGCTGCTGCTGCACGAAACAGCAAAATGACAGCAGCCCGCTGTCGAAATGTGTGCAACGGCTTGCCTCTCTTCGGGATCAAAATGGCTCTGAGCACTATGGGACTTGACATCTGAGGTCATCAGTCCCCTAGAACTTAGAACTACTTAAACCTAACCAACCTAAGGACATTCCACACAGCCATGCCCGAGGCAGGATTCGAATCTGCGACCGTAGCAGTCGTGGGGTTCCGGACTGAAGCGCGTAGAACCGCACAGCCACCGCGGCCGGCTCTTCGGTATCAAACTACCTGAAATACAGTGCAAGAACACAGAACACATAATATGTCTAGAGGTACTGACGCGCCTGCTCAGAAGTGGTGTGACTACATCATGGCGTGTCTTACGAATCGAAACTTCAAGAGATACTCTACACAGCGAAAAGTGTCGGCTTTCTGCGTATCTTGTTGTGTACGCGCAGTCATCTCCTGAAACCACGGAGGTACTTATCAGTAACGTCGTGTATGATGTTAGCCTTCAGGGGATAGAATGGATACGAAGAGCAGCGTGAATCTTCTTTGGGTTACAGGCCCGTCATATTGCTCCTGTAGCATACATATTGCTAAATTAATAATAGCTCGCGCACAAGCACACACAAAATTATTCTTCTCGAGCTTCATCCATGAACGGAACGAGATGGAACTGTAACACACGGCAGATGTACTCCTAGAGAAAACAGCAAAACTTAATAAACCTGTGAAAAAACTTATAAATTAAATCTTAATGGCAACAAATTTATGGAGTCCTTGTCGATGAGTAATTTTTCTGTGTTACTACTATGTATGTAAATATTTTCGTAACACTTAAACTTATTTAAAGGAATTCTCTCAATTTTAATGACAAATTCCTATCATGAAACAGATTGTTATCTGTAGTGCAGAAATTTGTCGCATTAAATCTGTTAATTTTTTCTTAAAAACCATTCAACAGTAAAGATCGCATAATTTTCTTTATTTAAGACAACCGGTTTAAACAGCTGTCATCTTCAGGTTCGATTTTTTTTTTTTTTTTTGTTGAAAAACATGTTCATTTTACGCTGACCGCACAGCAAGATGTCAAGTGGATAAAAATAGCACAACTGTTTACAGACGCTGGACAGTGCGAGTGCACTTTAAATGCCGTAGTGTATAAGGTACCTTACATACCATTTAAAGTAGTTTCGCACTGTTTAGAATATGTCCAGCATATGCAAGCAGTTGTGCTATCGTGTACCGTGTTTGTACTATGCAACAAGCAACTGTGAGGAATATGTATATGAACATAGCCTGCTACACAATGTGTTTTATGTTCTTAAATAATTTAGCGTCGACGAACCGTTTATAATGTGCTGTTTTCATCCACTTGACGTATTTTACAATAAAAAATAGCTCTAAGCACTATGGGACTTAACATCTGAGGTCATCAGTTCCCTTCACTTATAACTACTTAAACCTAACTAACCTAAGGACATCACATACATCCATGACCGCGGCAGGATTCGAACCTGCGACCCTAGCAGGAGCGCCGTTCCGGAATGAAGCGCCGAGAACCGCTGGGCCACAGCGGCCGACACAATAAAAATATTTTAAGACCTGAAGATTACAGCAATAGCTGTTGAAACTGATTGTTTTAAATGTCCATCAAGCTGGTCACGTGTATCACCGACTCGAATTGTGTAGGCATAGACAACTACATTTTATGTTTCACGCAGTGAACAAGTATGTATTTCTCTACATTAAGATCCAGCTGCTAACAGACTTGCTATGGCTTGAAGATCAAGTGTAATTACAATTGCACGTTATATATGAACACGTGACCAGCGTGACTTACTGTCCAATGACGTGTATCACCGACTCGAATTGTGTAGGCATAGACAACTACATTTTATGTTTCACGCAGTGAACAAGTATGTATTTCTCTACATTAAGATCCAGTTGCTAACAGACTTGCTATGGCTTGAAGATCAAGTGTAATTACAATTGCACGTTATATATGAACACGTGACCAGCGTGACTTACTGTCCAATGACCTCCCAAACTATCTGCAGCCAAGACGATACTCCACTGTGCAGTAGTTGTTACCTGATGTAATTAATTCATCAAACTAAACGTTGTTTCGGGCATTGTTCATTACGTTCATGAGTGTGGGAGCTTTAAGGTGCCGAATGAAAAGAGAATATTCAAATAAGGCTAGCGTATTCCATAAAAAAATGGTTTAATACGCGCGAGAGTAGTCACACAACTCCAGTGGCAGGCATTACTAAGCGGTCATGAGTGTCACAGAGAGGCTTAATGTTAAAATCACGTGAGAGTCCGTTCCAGGAACAGCCAGCCAACAAATGTGAGATCAAACAGCATATCACAAAAAACGTGAATGGGGGGCCGGGGGGAAGGGGGAAGAAATAATAATGCTCCACGTTGAACACTGCACTTTCACTGAGCGTTGCAGTCGCTGCAACCATAATATCAACATAGAAGAAAATCACAGAGGTGTGGGTCATAAGGACACACCGAAATCAGCACTCTAATTACTTCCAATCAGCTAAAGAATACATTAAGTGACAGAACACAGATCTTGTAAGATTTGACTAGTCAACTTTCCTAAATGAAACACAATTCCTAAAAGGCTTTATTATAATAAAATCACTTTGACGACTAAGGCGGTGCTTTAATTTGACCAAACAAATTTTCAAGTTTACTTAACTCAGTTGATTAATCAACAACGTTGGTAAAATCATTACTGCAAGATGATGACCATATGACAATAGCCCCTAAAATGAGGCCGCTTCAATACTGCGTGTGAATTACTGATAGACGCGAGCACCCCAAAGGATTTTAATCAGTACAAGAGATCCACGAGACAGCTAATGGATATAGATATGTACTCACTTCAGACACCATAACTCTTCACGGGAAGGATGAAATCACAAGACAGTAAAAACATAACCCGTGATGCAAAGCTGGGGGAGGGGGGGGGGGGGCTGGGCCTTAAATATCACTCTGCCACCGTGGTACTCTGCTCCCTGTTTGTTCACGTCGACCACTGTCAATTATCTGCAACACAATACACATCAGTGGAGGACAATATTCTGAGGCATGAGATACACAATTTCGTCTAGAGTACAGGTGATCAATACTTTCAATGAAATCAGCCTCGCAAAAGGACCACTAAAATGTCCTAAAGTTAAAATCGCAAGAACGATCTCGGCACACATGTAAACCCGAAACTGCAATAATGAACTACAATGGAAGAAATATCTCGGCATGGCTTGGAACGCCAGACACCGACTTACGCACTACTCGTTGCACTTCTAGCTACGTATTTACCAATGCTTCATGTCGGTTTGCTGGACGTAGCCACACTTCCTTAACTGCTGTCAAGTATCAAGACAAGACACCGAGTTGCGTGATAAGCAACTAGAGCAATTCCATGTAGTTTTTAGTACACTGGCATGTTCAGTTAAGATGTACGCAACCCACCGACTCCAGTTCATTCGGCCTATGTAGCTTGTAACAGACTCGAAGGAACTTGTCCTTCCAACCTCTAGGAAAACCAAATCACCACGGGCAACGGATCGACTTCGCACGATTCAGCACGCCGTAGCGGCTGGCCACGCTCCTTCGTCGTACCGACTGGGCCTCCCCGTGTGCTGCCTACGTACACAGTCACACGTCACTGCATCTCACATCGACGATACCCACACAAGAGACCCAGCCGAACGCACGCGCTGCCTTTAAATGCCCGCCACCAAAAATATGAAGAAGAGCAATCAACATCGAAGTCGACTCAAAGATGGTAATGAGAATCGATGGCAACTGGCGCCAGAAACGCATCAGCTCAATCACAATGGATTAAAGACCAATACTGTAGTGGACTGGCCAGACAGCCAATCCACTATGACCGGTAGCCGAAAGGCACGCGTTAAGCTCACGCAGGCTGGCGTGAGGTCTGGAACATTACAAGGAAATGAGAACATAGAAAAACGGACGCAGTTGCTGTAATACTTAACTTTAATCCATAATTGTAGAACATCTGTCTGACGGTACAGGCATCACAAGTTAAATATCTATTGATAATGGCGCCTTGCTAGGTCGTAGCAAATGATGTAGCTGAAGGCTATGCTAACTGTCGTCTCTGCAAATGAGAGCGTAATTTGTCAGTGAACCATGGCTAGCAACGTCGGCTGTACAACTGGGGCGAGTGCTAGGAAGTCTCTCTAGACCTGCCGTGTGGTGGCGCTCGGTCTGCAATCATTGACAGTGGCGACACGCGGGTCCGACGTATACTAACGGACCGCGGCCGATTTAAAGGCTACCACCTAGCAAGTGTGGTGTCTGGCGGTGACACCACAAATACATCTGGCGTAATGAATTTTATTTTACTTGGGGTGACGATCAGCTTCGAACGGTCGTTAATTTTCAAGAGGATCTGCAATCGTACAAATTCTAATTTGAGTTTCATTATAATCAAAATTCTGTACTCAAGTCACCGTGATATTAATTCGTCGACCTTTGCTTCAGGTTGACAGCTAGTAAGTGACTGGACTGGGGTTCTTCCCAGGCCCTGACTGACGCTGACCCATCTGCCATCTGCTGCTTTAAGGAGGTGAGCGGCAACAGGATGCTCTTGCCACTTCCTAGAAGTTGGCCGCAGACTTTCTATTCGTTACGGAATTTTCATGTATTTCTGACAAAGCTTGGCTGCATTTCAACTGAAAGCCGCAGATTTAGCACTGCCATGCGTGGCAGGACATACTGTGCCTCGACAAATCATAGAGTGAGTGTAATATATTCTAATAGCGAAAACTGACACTGGAGAATTTTATTTACGTATTTATTGTCCTAGAAATTTTAGACTACTTACGTGGACTGTAGAACACGTCGTATATTTTACAGATATCACGTAAGATGAATATTGATCATACAAGAGCTACACTCCTGCAGTCCAGTAAGCATGACTGGGCAACAATGTGGCAAAGGGGGGAGAGGAGGACCCCCGTCGTTTAATCCTAGACTGAATGTTCTCCTGGATAGATAGTGTGCAGGTTTGGCAGGTGTCCTACATTCCTTCAGTCCAATAGTCAGCCTGGATTACACTACACTGAAACAATTAACGAAATATCTAGCTTCCAAAACAAATTTTGTTCAGTTTTAATTATGCTAGTCAGTACTTGAAAACCAGAATGGAGGAAAATATATTAAAAATTGACTTAACATGACCAGTAGACAAAGTTTTGTAATATATAACGTCAAAATTAAGTAAACGCACTTAAAGTTTATTTCCTGTTTCTTCACTTAAGGATTATTTACCTGCCATTTTTTGTTGGTTATTTTTGTTGATTTTCAACAGATTTTTTAAAAGAAATAGTTCTGACTTTTTTCTGTCTCAGAGTTTAAATTTCACTGTCGGCTGAACGTAACTGATACAAGAAACAAAATACTTGCTGTCGACATTTTCTAGCTTTACTTCTTAACTTATACACCATGAACTTGCTCATATGAGGATTTTATTTCCAATTACTGAACCAAAGTGGTGGCATTCATATTCATATTAACAACGTTATACGATATATTTCGCATATACTAAAAACTTTCAATCCAGTACAGGAGCATCTAAAGGAACTGTGGCTCAAGTTTAAAAAGAATTATTGGCTAAACACTAGGTGGATATGTACCCAGTAGAACAGTTCATAATACACTGAACCGTCAAATAAAGTGACATAGGCATGCGTATTCAAATAAAGATATATGTAAACAGGCATAATACGGCGCGATGGTCAGCAACGCCTGTATACGACAGCCAGTGTCTGGCGCTGTTGCTAAATCGGTTACTGCTCCCACAACGGCAGGTTATCAAGATTTAAGTGAGTTTGAGCGAGCGCGAACGATGGAACACAGCATCTCCGAGGTAGCGAAAAAGTGGTGTTTTTCACGTACGACAATTTCACGAGTGTACCGTGAATATCAGGAATCCGGTAAAACATCAAATATTCGGCATTTCTGCTGCCGAAAAAATATCCTGCAAGAATGGGTCAATGACGACCGAGGAGGATCGTTCAACGTGACAGAAGTTCACCCCTTTTGCTGCAGATTTCAATGCTGGGCTTTCGGAGCCGAAGGCCCACTCGTGTACCCTTGATGACGGCACGACACAAAGCTTTACGCCTCGCCTGGGCTCGTCAACACCGACATTGGACTGTTGACGACTGAAAACACGTTGCCTGGTCGGACGAGTCTCGTTTGAAATTGTATCGAGTGGATGGATGTGTACGGGTATGAAGACAACCTCATGAATCTATGGACAATGCATGTTAGCGGGGGACCGTTCAAGGTGGTGGACGCTCTGTAATTGTGTAGGGCGTGTGCATTTGGAGTGATATAGAACTCCTGATAAGTCTAGATACGACACTGACAGGTGATACGTACGTAAGCATCCCGTTTGGTCACCTGCACCCATGAATGTACATTGTGCATTCCGTCGGACTTCGGTATTTCCAGCAGGACAATGCGACACCTCACACGTCCAGATTTCGTACAGAGTAGCTCCAGGAACACTTTTCAGAGTTTAAACACTTCCTCTGGCTACCAAACTCCCCAGACGTGAACATTATTGACCATATCTAAGACGCCTTGCAACGTGATGTTCAGAGAGATCTCCACCCTCGCGTACTCTTGCGGATTTATGGACAGCCCTGAAGGATTCGTGATGTCTGTTACCTCTAGCTTTACTTCAGACATTACTCGAGTCCATGTCACGTCGTCTTGGGGAAGACCTGCCTACCCGCGGGGGCCCTACACGATATTCGGCAGGTGCACCAGTTTCTTGGGATATTCAGTGTAGGAGGTACTCTCCAAGGTATACAATCACTCTAAGGAAATTAAACAAATAGAGACAACTGAATAATACGTGTAAAGCAAATCAAAGGACCAGAGACAGGGAGAATCTCAATGAAACCCGTTTGACTGTCAAGGGGGCAGTGCGTAAAGCCATCAATGACCGCTGTAGCATAATATTGTCAAACGGTTTTTCACAATACCCAAAGAAATTCTGGTCGTCCGCAAAGGCTGTTAGTGGCACCAAAGTTATTGTCAGGTCACTCGCAAATGAGACAGGAACCGAAAGTTTAGCATAGCAAAAACTGAAACGCTTAACTCCTTTATCAGATGTTTCTTTAGCCCAGGAGAACTGCCCCAATTATCCTTGTACGATTGAAAAAGACGAGTGAAATAAGTGTTGAGAAACAGCTGAAAGTCTTAAAATTGAACAAATCTCCTGGGTCCCATGGAATCCCTACCAGATTTTGTAATGAATTTATGGCTAAGTTAGCTCCTCTCCTAACTGTAATCTATCTTAGGGTCCTCGAACAAAATTCCGTTGCCAGTAGTTGGAAATAAGCACGTCACACCCGTCTACAAGAAGGGTAGTAGAAGTGATCCACAAAACGACCGTCTAATATCCTTGACATCCATTTGTTGCGGAATTTCATATCCTGAACTCAAACATAACGAGACATCTCGAACAAAGTGACCTCCTCCATGGCAACGAGTAAAGATTTATGGAATATCGATCATGAGGAATGCAAATTGAGACATTTCTCATATGACACGTTGATAGCTTTCGGTCAAGACAGTTAGGTAGTTGCAGTATTTCTTGATTTTCGAAAAGCTTTTGACTCAGTACGACATTTGTGACTGGACTCACGAGTTTTTGGTAGGTAGTAAGCAGCATATTATCTTGATCGACTGTCATCGTCAGAAGTAGAAGTAACTTGGGATGTGCCCAGGCGAGTGTGTTGGGATCGTTGTTCTATATATATTTCTTACCTTGTGAACAATATTAATAGTAACCTCAGACTTCTTGCAGATGTCACAGTTATGTGTAATGAAGTACTGCATAAATAATCAGTAAGATCTTGAAAAATTTCAAAGTCGTGCAGTGAAGGAAACTTGCTTTAAATGTTCTTATACTTCTTATACTATGTCCATTGATGTTTGTACAGTACCCTATTAAAAAATAAACATTATTCCTTTTGAAAAGAAGTACGCATATTGGTTAACTACTAAAAATCATTACAAAACAAAACAGGCGGCGCTGTGGCTGAGCGGTTCTAGGCGCTTCAGCCCGGAACGGCGCTGCTGCTACGGTCGCAGGTTCGAATCGTGCCTCGGACATGTATGTGTGTGATGTCCTTAGGTTAGTTATGTTTAAGTAGTTCTAAGTCTATGGGACTTATGACCTCAGATGTTAAGTCCCATAGTGCTTAGAGCCATTTGAACCAAACAAAGCAGGCAACAACTTGGAAACAACAGTTAAAATGTTTATCAGGGCCCTACAATCGTCATAAGTAGTGAGTATATTCTGCCCGCATTTGAATGAATTCTTCCACTGTGCGAGGATGAGACACCAAGTTCATCTTGGAGTATGAGTTCCCCCTCCTCAACGGCAGTCTCAGTGGCGTCCTGAAGATTGTCAGGTGGATTTAGACGTCGTGCAGTGACCACATTCAACAGGTTCCGTGCATGCTCAATTGCACTCATGTCTGGGGACTATGCTGGCTAATTCATTCGGTTGAGTTACATCTTTGAAGACACCGAGACACTGCTAGAGTACGGCGCGGTCTTCCATTGTCATCTACTAGGACTTGAAGTCTGTAGAGCGTTACAGTCGTTTGGAGGACTTCTTGCGGGTAGCGGGGACCAGTAAGTTGCCATGGATGGGAATTAGAGGGGTCTGCCGTCCTATTAATTATTGCCACCCAGAACATTACACTTCCACCTCCAAACGATTGGAGTTCCTGAACATATCGGATTTCCTGGTGTCGTCCACCGCTGATCCGGTTGCAAACTAATTCTGGTGTCATCAGCAAACATGACGTTACTCCATTGCAGTGCTGATGTGTAAAAGCCCAGGTTCTTCTACAGCGCTGGTTGCATTAGTTCTTGCAAAACTTCTCATTGGTCTTCTGGAATGAAGATCACCCTGATGCAATCTTCTACGCACTGTTCGTCTGAGATACTCTCTCTGTGCATTCTCATCTTAGACATACCACTTTGAGCGACATGTAACCGATCGGCAACCTCTTCCTGTGTATGATCTGTTCAAAGTAAAGCTATCATGACACTATCGAAGTTTTATATGCTTCTACTCGGCATGACACTGCAGTGCTGTACACAAACTGAATGAATCTGTTGTTGATACTGGAATGCTCGCGGTGTGCCGCTGCGGCAACGGTATGTTTACATCACTAGGAAACGGCTACAAAGCATGGCAGTAGTAAACGCCGTCCAGTATATGGGTTTTAACTAGATAATGCAGGAAGTGCCAAGGTTAGTGAAACCTCTGGTTTCGTAGACTACATTTTATGACAGTATTTCAAACATTTGTTGAACAGTGATCCAATGAGTCACAGTTTAAACCGGGCAAATCCTACAAATGCATGGGTGTATCTGTTTGTAGGGATATGAAATGGAATGATCACGTTGGTTCAGTTATGCGTAAAGCAGATGATAGAATTCTGCTTTTTTGGTAGACTGCTGGGGAAGTGCAATCAGTCTACAGAGAAGGCTGCTTACAAATCACTTCTGTGTCCCATTCTAGAATATTTCTCGAGTGTGGAAACCGTAGTAAATAGGACTTTCTTGTTTTGGGTCACCAGTCTTCTGACTGGACTGATGCGGCCCGCCATGAATTCCTCTTCACTGCCAACCTCTTCATCTCAGAGTAGCACTTGCAACCTACGTCCTCAACTATTTGCAGGATCTATTCCAATCTCTGTCTTCCTCCGCAGTTTTTGTCGTCTATAGCTCCCTCTAGTACCATGGAAGTCATTCCCTCATGTCTGAACAGAAGTCCTATAATCAAGTCCCCTCCCCTTGTCAGTGTTTTCCGCATATTCTTTTCGTCTCCGATTCTGCGCAGAACCTCCTCATTCCTTACCTTATTAGTTCACCTAATTTTCAACATTCCTCTTGAAACGTCCCCTTAGAAAAATTTTATGAATTACTGTGCTGATAAACCTCTTACGTTATTTGATTTTGAAACAGCTGAGCACAACTGAACGTACTCAGACATTTTTCTCTTTACTTATTCTGATCAACACTAAACTGATTCAATATTTTAGCGCAACGCAATCTGACTTTCAATAATCCCAACAAAAGACTGCCCCTGAGTAACAATAACCTATACCTTTCATGAATCACTTACCTCACAAAAATCTTCGTTACTTGAACTACTGCAATACAGCGAGCGCCAATACTGCCAGCTAAATAAAAGATTCTAACTACTGAAGCCACTAACTCCTGATAGGCATAGTTAGCAAATGAAAGATTTTGATAGAGAACAAACAATGTATTTACCTTAATAATGTTCAAAAGTCATAATATATACATCAGTTCATGATATACAGTATTACAAATTTACTCTTCGTGGCGGACACACGTCCAGTTCGTCCGCTCTACAAATTCTGCCATCTCTCTCCCCACATCCACCACTGCTGGCTGCTCACCTCCAACTGCGAAACTCTATGCGCTATTCACATCGCACTGCCCATTACTACAATAGCAAATATTCCAACAATGCAAACCAGCCACAGACTTCACACAGCACGGTCAATGATTTTCATATAGAGCGCTACGTGGTGTTACCAACATAAAAACCTAAACAGCCTACTTACACTCTATAGCACCACATCTCAAATACTTCATTCTCTTCTGTTCCGGTTTTCCCACAGTTCACGTTTCACTACCATACAATGCTGTACTCCAGACGTACATCCTCAGAAATTTCTTCCTCAAATTAAGGCCGGTATTTGATATTAGTAGACTTCTCTTGGCCAGAAATGCCTTTTTTGCCATAGCGAGTCTGCTTTTGATGTCCTCCTTGCCCCGTCCGTCATTGGTTATTTTACTGCCAAGGTAGCAGAATTCCGTAACTTCATCTACTTCGTGAGCATCAATCCTGAAGTTAAGTTTCTCGCTGTTCTCATCTCTGCTACTTCTCATTACTTTCGTCTATCTTAGATTTATTCTCAATCCAAATTCTTTACTCATTATGTTGCTCATTCCATTCCGCAGATCATGTAATTCTTCTTCACGTTCACTCAGGATACCACTGTCATCAGTAAATCGTCATTGTTATCCTTTCACCTCGAATTTTAATTCCACTCCTGGACCTTCCATTTATTTCCGTCGTTGCTTCTTCGATGTACAGATTAAACAGTAGGGGCAAAATACTACATCCTTGTCTTACATCCTTTTTAATCCTAGCACTTCGTTCTCAGTCGTCCACTCTAATTATTTCCTCTTGGCTATTGTACATATTGTACATTACTCGTCTCTCCCTATAGCTTACCTCTATTTTTCTCAGAGTCTGTAAAATCTTACACCATTTTACGTTGTCGAACCCTTTTCCCAGGTCGAAAATCCCTATGAACGTGTCTTTAATTTTCTTCATTCTTGCTTCCATTATCAACCGCAACGTCAGAATTGACTCTCTCGTGCATTTACCTTTTCTAAAGGCAAACTGATCATCATATAAGCACATCCTCAATTTTCTCTTCCATTCTTCTGTATACTATTCTTGTCAGCAACTTGAATGCATGAGCTCTTAAGCTGATTGCGCGATAATTTTCGCACTTCTCAGCTCTTGCAGTCTTCGGAACTGTGTGGATGATATATTTTCCGAAAGTCAATGGTATGTTCTACACACCAACGAGAAGAGTCGTTTTGTTGCCGCGTCCCCCAATGATTTTAGAAGTTATGATGGAGTATTATCTGTTACTTCTGTCTTACTTGATCTTAAGTCCTCTAAAGGTATTTTAAATTCTGATTCTAATACTGGATCCCCTATCTCTTCTAAATCGACACCTGTTTCTTCTTCTATCACATCAGACAAATCTTCCCCCTCATAGAGGCTTTCAATGTATTCTTTCCACCTATCCGCTCTCTGCTCTGCATTTAACAGTGGAATTCCCGTTGCACTCTTTATGTTTCCACTCTTGCTTTTAATGTCACTGTAGGGTGATTTTATTTTCCTGTATGCTGAGTCTGTCCTTTTGACAATCATTTCTTTTTCGATTTCTTCCCATCTTTCATGCAGCCATTTCGTCTTAGCCTCCCTGCACTTCCTATTTATTTCATTCCTCAGCGACTTGTACTTCTGTATTCCTGAGTTTCCCTGAACATTTCTGTATTTCCTCCTTTAATCGATCAACTGAACTATTTCTTCAGTTACCCATGCTTTTTTCCAGTTATCTTCTTTGTACCTATGTTTTTCATTCCAACTTCTGTGATTACCTCTTTTAGAGATGTTCGTTCCTCTTCAACTCCACTGCCTACTGAGGTATTCCTTACTGATGTATCCATGGCCTTAGAGAACTTCACGTCATTCCTTAGAATTTCTGTATCCCATTTCTTTGCCTATTGACTCTTCCTGAATAATGTCTTAAATTTCAGCCTGAACTTCATCACTACTATGTTGTGATCTGAGTCTGAATCTGCTCCTGAGTACGCCTTACAATCGAGTATCTAATTTCGGAATCGCTGTCTAAATGAAACCTTCCGTATGACCCGGCCTTTTCCAAGTATATGTCCTATTCTTGTGATTCGTGAACAAAGTTTTCGCTATTACTAGCTGAAATTTATCACAGAACTCAGTTACTCTTTCTCCTGTCTGATTCCTTGTCACAAGCCCATATTATCCTGTAACCTTTTCTTCTGTTCCATCCCCTACAACTGCATTCCAGTTCTCCATGACTGTTAGACTTTCATCTCCCTTTCCGCACTGTATTGCTCTTTCAGTATCCTCATATACTTTCTCTGTCTCTTCATCTTCAGCTTGCGACGTCGGCGTGTATACCTGAATTATCGTTGTCGGTGTTGGTTTGCTGTCGATTCTCCTAAGAACAACCCTATCGTTGAACTGTTCAGAGTAACACACTCCCTGCCCTACCTTCCTATTCATAAAGAATCCTATTCACCTAATACCATTTTCTGCTGCTGGTGACATTATCCTAAACTCGTCTGACCAGAAATCCTTGTCTTCTTTCGATTTCACTTCACTGACAACTACTATATCTAGGTTTGTCCCTTGCATTTCCCTTTTTAGATTTTCTAGTTTCCCTAACATATTCAAGCTTCTTACATTCCACTCCCCGTCTCGTAGAGCGTTATCCTTTCGTTGATTATTCTGTTTTTTTCTCATAGTTACCTCCACCTTGGCAGTCCCTGCCGGTGATCCGAATGGGGGACTATTCCAAATAGGACTTACAGGGGATATTGAACGTACACAGGGAAGTGGAGGACGAATGGTAATAATTTTGTTTTATCCGTGGGAGATGCTAAAGAAACGGAACTGGTAAACACTTGAAGACAGATGTAAACGATAAAGAGAAAGCCAGAATGAGATTTTTACTCTGCAGCGGAGTGTGCGCTAATATGAAACTTCCTGGCAGATTAAAACTGTGTGCCGGACCGATACTCGAATTCCTTCAGTAGATCGTTTTCATAAAGAGAAAGCCTACTTACAAAAGTTTTAAGACTCGATTTTAAATGACGAGTGCAGGATTGTACAGCAACCCCATACGTATAGTTCAGACAGAGATAGCGAGGAGAAGTTTAGATTAGTTACAGCATGAATAGAGGGGATTTAAAGATTCATTCTTCCCGCACTCCATACGTGAGGGGAAAGGGAAGATACCATAATCACTTGTGCAGTAGAACGTACATCTTCCATTCACTTCATAGTGGTTTTCAGAGTATAGATGAATATGTAGATGTTACTGTTTATCTACCGAAGTAATCTGCCATAAGAATACACATAGGTTATCTGTTGGTGGGGTAAAATAATTTTTGTGTGCTTCCCGTCAAATTTAATCACACGAAAAATGACAGTTTTAGAACCTTTCCCTCTCACGGATGAATTTCCGAGGGAGCCCACGCCTGCTGCCGATGTCTCCTTGCCTGCTGTAAGCTGAGCTGAGGGGCCTCCCTGATGACGTGACAGGCTGCTCCTCGACAGCGGGACAGCCCCCAGCTGCCCCGCCCACAGCCAGCAGCGGCTGCCACTCATCGTCACGGCGGGGAGTCCACGAGCAACGGGGGCCGCCGCCGCTGGGTCAGGGACCGCTGCAAGGCCACGCGCACACACGCACACACACACACACACACACACACACACACACACACACACACACACACACACTCACACATGTTACGTGACCTCTAGACCGACTACCCTGAGAGAAACCCCAGTGCAACGTAGCGTCTACCGGCCGTCACTCTTCATTTCACGGAGATGCATTCATCGCTACGTTTAACCAACGACCGGATTCGTTGAGTTTCAAGACATCACCGAGAACAGTCGACTGCAGACCTACACTGACAGCAATTAGTGCGTAATAACCCAAATGAGTAGAGTGAGAAATTCAAAATGCATAATTGAACTTCGAGTGAATTATCCTACTGGGGATTCAGTAGATCGTTAAACAGGAAAAAACTCACGTCTCGACCTTCTGTTGTACCATTTAGACGGAATGTACTTTTACACTGGAAAACTGCTACACCTGCCTAATATCGTTTAGGGAGTTAAGCGTTTCAGTTGCCTCATTTGCGAGTGACCGGATAATAACTTTGGGGCCACTAACAGCCTTTACAGGCGACCAGAATTTCTTTGGGTTATGTGAAAAATTATTTGACAATATTCTGCTGCAGCGGTAATTGAAGGCTTCACGCATTGCTTCCTTGACAGCCAAAAGCGTTTCAATGAGCTTCTCCCTGTGCCTGGCCCTTTGGTTTGCTTTAGTCCTATTATGTAGTTGTCTCTATTTCTTTAGTTTCTTTACAGTGATTGTATACCGTGGAGAGTACCTTCTACACTGAAGATCCCAAGAAACTGGTACACCTCCCAAATATCGTTTAGGGCCCCCGCGAGCACGCATAAGTGTAAGTGCTGCAACTCGATGTGGCATGGACTCGACTAATGTCTGGAGTAGTGCTGGAGGTAACAGACACTATGAATCCTGCAGGGCTGTCCATAAATCCGTAATAGCACAACGGGGTGGAGATCTGTTCTGAACAGCATGTTGTAAGGCACCCCAGATAAACAAAATAATGTTTGGTGGCCAGCGGAAGTGTTTAAACTCAGAAGAGTGTTCCTGTAGCAATTCTGGACGTATGGGGTGTCGCATTGTGCTGCAGGAGCTGCTAAAGTCCGTCAGTATACACAATGGGCATGAATGGATGCTGGTGGACAGGATGCTTACGTACGTGTCACCTGTGAGACTCATATCTAGACGTATCAGAGGTCCCACGCCACACCAACTGTACATGCCTCACACCATTATAGAGCCTCCACCACCATGAACAGTCTCATGCTGACATGCAGGGTCCATGGATTCATGAGGTTGTCTCCTTACCCGTACACATCCATCCGCTCGCTACTGTTTGAAACGAGACTCGTCCGACCAGACAGCATGTTTCTAGTGATCAACAGTCCAATGTCGCTGTTGACGGGCCCAAGCGAGGTGTAAGGCTTTTCGTCGTGCAGTCATCAAGGGCACATGTGTGCGCCTTCCGCTCAGAAAGCCCATACCGATGATGTTTCGTTGAATGGTTCACACCCTGACACTTGTTGATGGCCCAGCATTGAAATCTGCAGCAATTTGCGGAATGTTTGCATTTCTGTCACTCGGAACGATTCTCTTCAGTTCCGATCTTGCAGGATCTTTTTTCGGCAGCAGCGGTGTCGGATATCTGATGCTTTACCGTACTTCTGATATTCGCCGTACACACGTGAAATGGTCATACGGGAAAAACACCTCTTCATCTCTACCTTTGTGATGATGTGTCCCACTGCTCGAGTATAACACCACGTTCTAGCTCACTTAAAATCTTGATAACCTGCCATTGCAGCAGCAGTAACCGATCTAACGACTACGCCATACCCTTGTTTCCTTATACAGGCGTTGCCGATGGCAGCGCCGTATTCTGCCTGTTTACATATCTCTGTATTTGAATACGCTCGCCTATACTAGTTTCTTTGGCACTTCAGTGTATGTGCAGGAATAAACTTAACTATAATACTGTTGGCAAACCTATAAATATTGAAAGATACTTAACCAACACACGTTTTTTGAAGTATTACGTGTGGTGTCGTCCGAAGAGCGAGGTGCCAAATCAGTGTTGGTACCTCCCAACACAACCACAAGAAAAGATATTCATTGCTCACCGCATCGACGAAGCCGCATCGACTAATGAGCGACACTGGCGTAGCCACGCCCAGAAACGTTTCGTTACGCCGCCGCGAAGGCTCGCCTACTTATGGCCGAGCACATGACCGCTCAGCCACCGTCTGCGGTCATCGACTAAGACGACGGCATCGTCTTCTAGTAAGCCAACTGTGTGATCAGCGTGTTAGGCAGAACTACGGGAAAGCTACTGGTAATGTACTCTAAGAAAGAGATTTTTGTTTCGTCTGTGAAAACTCGTTAAATTACTCAAATGGCGCCCAAGCGCTTATAGTAAATTACGTGAAAGGACTGGAGCCGATAAGGGCAAACATCATTTACCATTTATAAAACATTTAATACAAAAGATTTTAAGGTGCAAATTTCCAGTTTCGCTCCAAGCAAACTTATTATAAGGTGCAAACTTCCACTTTCACATTAACAAAACTTTCAGCATATTCTCAAGGGCTATCGCCTTAATAAATTTAGATTGAATTCTAATAATTCTTTAAAATCGTAAGAAACAAGCCTCACAGGACCCTTAAATAAAACTTGAACAATAAATAATAGAATTTAGTCTAATTTTTATTTTACATCATTTAGGAAATGAAAAAAACTGTCAGTGCCAAAATGCGGCGTAATTATACCGCTAAAGACATATACCACAATTCAAGTCTACAAACGGGATCCCTAATAATATGAGACCAATAACATGGTGGGTAACACAGACAATTACTTTCAAAGGTATCCCAGTTAACATACTGCCTCTACACCTAAAAAATCCTGTAGTTAAAAACTTGGTCAGTGCCAGATAATTAAAGCCGAAGAAAAAAATAAACAAATTAAGAAAGGCCAATACGGCATTTCAAAAATTTAAACCTGGCCTGCGACAGATGATAGAGTTTAAGGAACTTTAACGACTTGGGCAAGGTTGGATGGGTAATGTACCTTTAAAAAAAAGATTTAATAGTTTAAATCCTTGCGGCGTGAGATGATGCGGGAAGCATCAGGCTCGGGAAGACGATGTCGGCGCACAGCTAGCAGGTCCACAAGAGAATTATAGGGACAACAGGTTCGACGTCCTCTGCATGCGTCACAACAGCCGTAAGTGTGAACAAACTAAAAGAGAGTCTGAGATGCGGCACCACTAGCCCCTTCCACAACTTCCCATAATCGGTAGTTCAGTCAGGTAAGGACTCTCTCGGCAGGCTCGACCTCCACCAAGGTCAACAGTTCTCCCCACACGGAAATTTATTGGATTTTAAATACTTTTACTCTGTCAGGTTTACTGCTGAGCGTATTCTTAGGAGAACCACGTCTCAGTCATTCCAACCCCTTGATTTTGCTCGACGCCGGGAGGCATGATAACGAGGACACGAAACAAACTCAGACATCTCCAATATCGCCATATCCTGGCATAGTCCATCTAACGTTCTGAAAAGTTCGAAGCCCACTGGGTCGACGGATGGCACAGTGATCTCAGAATCCAAATGCCAAAACGGTTAATGAATTACTCTCTCCAAAACACCATACTCTCCGTACGTTACTTCAGACAAACTGAAATCCCAAATAAGAGGAAAACGAATTAAACATATAAAAGAAATAAATTTTGGTGCTCGAGGAACACACACGGCCAAGATCGCTGTGTCAGGAAACGCCGAAAATCGGACAGCCTAGTGCACACAGCACAACGAGGCACAGTCCCAAGGCGACACGTATGTGATAACAAGAGGGTGCTTAAAAAGTATGGGATTAAAACAGCCTTTTATTTCATATCCAAGAAGAAAATAGTAATAACAAGCAACCTATGTACCATAGAAAACATAAAAATGACTATTTGCACTTTTATAAGACTCCTGGAGACTGGTTCAAAAATGGCTCTGAGCACTATGGGACTTAACATCTTAGGTCATCAGTCCCCTAGAACTTAGAACTAGTTAAACCTAACTAACCTAAGGACATCACACACATCCATGCCCGAGGCAGGATTCGAACCTGCGACCGTAGCAGTAGCGCGGTTCCGGACTGCGCGCCTAGAACCGCGAGACCACCGCGGCCGGCCCTGGAGACTGGGATACTATCTATAGACTGCAAACTAATCTGAAGGCAACAGCTTTTTTTTTCAGTTTCATGATGGAGATACTAAACATTCATAAAAGACAATATGATACCATAATTACTGACATAAAATATTAGACGATATCTTCACACTTTTCCGCAGATGAGCCACCCAAATGTTCAAATGTCTAAGGGACCAAACTGCTAAGATCATCGGTCCCTAAACTTACAGGTCACTTAAACTGACTTACGCTAAGAACAACACACACACCCATGCCCGAGGGAGGACTCGAACCCCCGGCGGGAGGGGCCGCTCAATCCGTGACCGGGCGCCTCTAACCATGCGGCCACTCCGCGCGGCTCAGATGATCCATCATCGGCCCCTGCGGCACTCCCTGTTTAACTGTGCCCTACTGGATCTGTACGTCATAGCCATTCTCAGAATTGCGGAGGATGGCCTCTGGCTGTCTGTTCTTGAGGTAAGAGGTGAACCAGTTGTGAGCTACTCTCCTTATTTCACAATGGCCCAACTTCTGCCATAATATTTTATGATCAGCAAAATCAAACGCCTTAGTCAAATCAAAGAAGATATCTAGCGATCGCGTCCTTTTTTTTTAATCCATCCACAGCCTCACAGATAATAGATAACACATCATTTTCAGTTGTTAAACCACTTCTAAAACAAAACTATACGTTTGTCAGCAAACCATGTGGATTGAAATGCTCTTTAGTACACAGACTTTTCAATAACTTTACTGAACAGCAATGGCTTAGAAATAGATGTACCCCGTGCTCACTGCAGGCTTAGCTGACGATGTCGTTGGATCAACGTGGGAACACACAAGGATCGTCTGTTGGCGGAGTTCATCTAGAAAAGTGTCCGCCCCGAAAGCTGACTGGTCAGCGTGGCGGATTGCCGTCCTACGGGCCCGGGTCCGATTCCCGGCTGGATCGGAGATTCTCTCCGCTCAGGGACTGGGTGTTGTGTTGTCTTCATCGTCATTTCATCCCCATCAGGCGCGCAGGTCGCCCAATGTGGCGTCGAATGTAATAAGACCTGCACCGAGGCAGCCGGACATGCTCCGCAAGGGGCCTCCCGACCAATGACGCCAAACGCTCATTTCCATTTCCATCTAGAACAGTGTACGCTGATTGTTGAGCTCCGAAACACTTGTGCCTGCAGTAGCGTTGTACCCTGTCGCCAAATCTGCTGCAGACCAGAGTGGGCCAGCATCTAACCTCCATGTTTCGCAAGGAGGTGTCGATGTTGAACACGTTGTCTACTACTAGTGGTTTCATCGTCCTTCAATCACTTTCCACAGATGAGGACGACAGCAGCAGGCGAACAGCCGACCAGCTTTGCCGTTTCCGAGATGCTCGTTCCCAGTCGCTGGACCATAATAATCTGCCTTTTATCAGAGTTCCTTACTCAGTGGATTTGGCCATTTGTGGCTCGTATTGATAACGACACCTCATTCGTTCCTGCTCCAAATATACAGTAGTGATAATTTGTACAAACGCAGGGTTTCTACGAAAGAAATGGTATAAAGAATGAGATTTTCACTCTGCAGCGGAGTGTGCACTGATATGAAACTTCCTGGCAGATTAAAACTGTGTGCCGGAGCGAGACTCGAACTCGGGACCTTTGCCTTTCTGCCCGGGAAAGGCCAAGATCCCGAGTTCGAGTCTCGGTCCGGCACACAGTTTTAATCTAGCAGAAAGTTTCATATCAGCGCACACTCCGCTGCAGAGTGAAAATCTCATTCTGGATACATCCCCCACTCTGTGGCTAAGCCATGTCTCCGCAATATCCTTTCTTCCAGGAGTGCTAGTTCAGCAAGGTTTGCAGAAGAGCTTTTGTGAAATTTGAAATGTAGGAGACGAGGTACGGGCAGAACTGAAGCAGTGAGGACGGGTCGTGACTCGTGCTTGGGTAGCTCAGTTGGTAGAGCACTTGCCCGCGAAAGGCAAAGGTCCCGAGTTCTAGTCTCGGTCCGGAACACAGTTTTAATCTGCCAGGAAGTTTCAAATAGTATAAGGTGCGAAGCATGCATGTAGTAGATACATACAAAAAATAAACAATCATGACAGAATGACATAGTTTCTTTCACAACGCGAGTAACAAAATAAGGCGTTTGCGTTTTCTGGGTGGAAATTAGTACAAATCCGCCCACTGTCGTGTTGGATTATTGCACTGTTAGTACTTCCAACCTCTGTTCTTCCTAACTACCTAAAAAATTATCTTCTGAATTAGTTTTGTTAGTGATCTTACTTCTTGGAGTGAAACTATCGCCCACTCTTCTCGTATCGTTTTTTTAAGCTCAAATACTGCTTCACATTGCCTTCCCTTGCGATATACACGCCTTGCGAGTATTCCCCACAGGTTTTCTGCGGGGTTCACATCCGTGTTACCAGAAAGCCACGATGCTACATCGGTATCTTTATCTTGAAACCATTCTCTGGTTGCAGAGACATGCACAGATGCATTTTCTTGTTGAAACATTAGACTTTCGTCCCCTAGGTTCTCATACATTCTAACCAGTTCTATCGTGCTATTGTACATGTCAGAGTTTATACTAGTGTTCAGCCAAGCAATGCGTGACTTACCTTCAGTGCAGAATGCTATCCGTATGATAAAACTTCCACCACCAAAATTCCTGCTCATTGTTATCTGCTGCTCTGTTCTCAGATCAAGCCAGTAGTACTGAAATCCATCCAGCACAAAAAAAAAAATGGTTCAAATGGCTCTGAGCACTATGGGACTCAACTGCTGAGGTCATTAGTCCCCTAGAACTTAGAACTAGTTAAACCTAACTAACCTAAGGACATCACAAACATCCATGCCCGAGGCAGGATTCGAACCTGCGACCGTAGCGGTCTTGCGGTTCCAGACTGCAGCGCCTTTAACCGCACGGCCACTTCGGCCGGCTCATCCAGCACATCTAAATTAGACATCTTGTTGTCACTGAAGATCATATTGTTACATTCTGAAATCCATGACATATGATTTCCAGTAAACTCCAATCCAGCCCGTTTACATTTGGGTGTTAGATCCGGTTTCTGCAGTCGTTTCTTGAATGCACTATGTTCGTCAGTTGACAAAAGTTGTAGTACATGTCTGGCAGTTACTGGTAGCTGTAAATCAGCAACGAGTAGAGAAGAATAACTGCAGTCCTGTTTTGCACAAAAGCAAGTGTTTCTACTTCGCCCATATTTTCCCATCTCTACATATTGTGCGACCAATCTAACGGAATTGTCAATAACACTGTACTTGAGCGGTTCACCTTCTTGGCGCGTGTGTGTGTGAATTCCCAAGAGATCAAATTGCTGAGGTCATCGGTACCTAGACTTGTTGTTGTTGTTGTGGTCTTCAGTCCTGAGACTGGTTTGATGCAGCTCTCCATGCTACTCTATCCTGTGCAAGCTTCTTCATCTCCCAGTACCTACTGCAACCTACATCCTTCTGAATCTGCTTAGTGTATTGATCTCTTGGTCTCCCTCTACGATTTTTACCCTCCACGCTGCCCTCCAATGCTAAAGTTGTGATCCCTTGATGCCTCAAAACATGTCCTACCAACCGATCCCTTCTTTTAGTCAAGTTGTGCCACAAACTTCTCTTCTCCCCAATCCTATTCAATACCTCCTCATTAGTTATGTGATCTACCCACCTTATCTTCAGCATTCTTCTGTAGCACCACATTTCGAAAGCTTCTATTCTCTTCTTGTCCAAACTAGTTATCGTCCATGTCTCACTTCCATACATGGCTACACTCCATACAAATACTTTCAGAAACGACTTCCTGACACCTAAATCTATACTCGATGTTAACAAATTTCTCTTCTTGAGAAACGCTTTCCTTGCCATTGCCAGTCTACATTTTATATCCTCTCTACTTCGACCATCATCGGTTATTTTACTCCCTAAATAGCAAAACTCCTTTACTACTTTAAGTGTCTCATTTCCTAATCTAATTCCATCAGCATCACCCGACTTAATTTGACTACATTCCATTATCCTCGTTTTGCTTTTGTTGATGTTCATCTTATATCCTCCTTCCAAGACATTGTCCATTCCGTTCAACTGCTCTTCCAAGTCCTTTGCTGTCTCTGACAGAATTACAATGTCATCGGCGAACCTCAAAGTTTTTACTTCTTCTCCATGAATTTTAATACCTACTCCGAACTTTTCTTTTGTTTCCTTTACTGCTTGCTCAATATACAGATTGAATAACATCGAGGAGAGGCTACAACCCTGTCTCACTCCTTTCCCAACCACTGCTTCCCTTTCATGCCCCTCGACTCTTATAACTGCCATCTGGTTTCTGTACAAATTGTAAATAGCCTTTCGCTCCCTGTATTTTACCCCTGCCACCTTCAGAATTTGAAAGAGAGTATTCCAGTCAACATTGTCAAAAGCTTTCTCTAAGTCTACAAATGCTAGAAACGTAGGTTTGCCTTTTCTTAATCTTTCTTCCAAGATAAGTCGTAAGGTCAGTATTGCCTCACGTGTTCCAACATTTCTACGGAATCCAAACTGATCTTCCCCGAGGTCGGCTTCTACCAGTTTTTCCATTCGTCTGTAAAGAATTCGCGTTAGTATTTTACAGCTGTGACTTATTAAACTGATAGTTCGGTAATTTTCACATCTGTCAACACCTGCTTTCTTTGGGATTGGAATTATTATATTCTTCTTGAAGTCTGAGGGTATTTCACCTGTCTCATACATCGTGCTCACTAGATGGTAGAGTTTTGTCATGACTGGCTCTCCCGAGGCCATCAGTAGTTCTAGTGGAATGTTGTCTACTCCCGGGGCCTTGTTTCGACTCAGGTCTTTCAGTGCTCTGTCAAACTCTTCACGCAGTATCTTATCTCCCATTTCGTCTTCATCTACATCCTCTTCCATTTCCATAATATTGTCCTCAAGTACATCTCCCTTGTATAAACCCTCTATATACTCCTTCCACCTTTCTGCCTTCCCTTCTTTGCTTAGAACTGGGTTTCCATCTGAGCTCTTGATATTCATACAAGTCGTTCTCTTCTCTCCAAAGGTCTCTTTAATTTTCCTGTAGGCAGTATCTATCTTACCCCTAGTGAGACAAGCCTCTACATCCTTACATTTGTCCTCTAGCCATCCCTGCTTAGCCATTTTGCACTTCCTGTCGATCTCATTTTTGAGACGTTTGTATTCCTTTTTGCCTGCTTCATTTACTGCATTTTTATATTTTCTCCTTTCATCAATTAAATTCAATATTTCTTCTGTTACCCAAGGATTTCTATTAGCCCTCGTCTTTTTACCTACTTGATCGTCTGCTGCCTTCACCACTTCATCCCTCAGAGCTACCCATTCTTCTTCTACTGTATTTCTTTCCCCCATTCCTGTCAATTGTCCCCTTATGCTCTCCCTGAAACTCTCTACAACCTCTGGTTCTTTCAGTTTATCCAGGTCCCATCTCCTTAAATTCCCACCTTTTTGCAGTTTCTTCAGTTTCAATCTGCAGTTCATAACCAATAGATTGTGGTCAGAATCCACATCTGCCCCAGGAAATGTCTTACAATTTAAAACCTGGTTCCTAAATCTCTGTCTTACCATTATATAATCTATCTGAAACCTGTCAGTATCTCCTGGCTTCTTCCATGTATACAGCCTCCTTTCATGATTCTTGAACCAAGTGTTAGCTATGATTAAGTTATGCTCTGTGCAAAATTCTACAAGGCGGCTTCCTCTTTCATTCCTTCCCCCCAATCCATATTCACCTACTATGTTTCCTTCTCTCCCTTTTCCTACTGACGAATTCCAGTCACCCATGACTATTAAATTTTCGTCTCCCTTCACTACCTGAATAATTTCTTTTATCTCGTCATACATTTCATCTATTTCTTCATCATCTGCCGAGCTAGTTGGCATATAAACTTGTACTACTGTAGTAGGCATGGGCTTTGTGTCTATCTTGGCCACAATAATGCGTTCACTATGCTGTTTGTAGTAGCTAACCCGCACTCCTATTTTTTTATTCATTATTAAACCTACTCCTGCATTACCCCTATTTGATTTTGTATTTATAACCCTGTAATCACCTGACCAAAAGTCTTGTTCCTCCTGCCACCGAACTTCACTAATTCCCAATATATCTAACTTTAACCTATCCATTTCTCTTTTCAAATTTTCTAACCTACCTGCCCGATTAAGTGATCTGACATTCCATGCTCCGATCCGTAGAACGCCAGTTTTCTTTCTCCTGATAACGACGTCCTCTTGGGTAGTCCCCGCCCGGAGATCCGAATGGGGGACTATTTTACCTCCGGAATATTTTACCCAAGAGGACGCCATCATCATTTAATCATACAGTAGAGCTGCATGTCCTCGGGAAAAATTACGGCTGTAGTTTCCCCTTGCTTTCAGCCGTTCGCAGTACCAGCACAGCAAGGCCGTTTTGGTTAATGTTACAAGGCCAGATCAGTCAATCATCCAGACTGTTGCCCCTGCAACTACTGAAAAGGCTGCTGCCCCTCTTCAGGAACCACATGTTTGTCTGGCCTCTCAACAGATACCCCTCCGTTGTGGTTGCACCTACGGTACGGCCATCTGTATCGCTGAGGCACGCAAGCCTCCCCACCAACGGCAAGGTCCACTACTTAATCTAACTTAACTTATGCTAAGATTAGCACACACACACTCATGTCCGCGGGAGGACTCGAACCTCCGGCGAGAGGGGCCGCGCAATCCGTGACATGGCGCCCCAGACCACACGGCTCACCTTCTTGGCAGTTGTAACCTTAGAAAGTCGCATTTCCTTGTACGCAATGATATTTGCTTTTTCATCTCATGATAACTGTTTTCCGTATGGCATTGTCACAATCATGGTTAATGTACACAACGCACACTGTCACTAACGGTGTGTGTTTCCTACCTGCAGGAAACGCACGTACGCACACACGAACACTGCCCAGAATCGACTGCCTTCATACCGGATTCCGCCCTCTACCACCTGGATCGTTGCTGTCTTGTTATATGCTGTATTATTCACATTAAATATGACAACATTTGTCTGTATACTGGGACTCGCGGTACAGCACATACACTGCCCACAACTGTTCTAACTGAGAAGGTTAATTTTCCAAAAAATATATATGCCTTTTTACTGATTTCCACTACTTGCCTGACCACGTTGTGTGCCCGCAACGCTACCGGGCTGCGTTCATTCTCTCAGTCAGCAGTGAGCACAATGTTTTGGCTCATCAGTGTATACGGAAAGTAATACCAATTTATAAATAAATACGATAACTTCTCCCTGAGTAGACGCCTAGCAATTTATCATTACTAAGGGCTCAGTGCCATCTCACACCGGCTCTGCATTTATTCGAATATATCAATATGAACAACTTCAGCAATACAAAACAATCTTTAGATATAGTTGCACAGTATTAGATATCAATCAAGTTAATTAACTCCTATGAGACATTCTTCTCCGCTGCAGAATGTTTTTTTGTCATAAATTGAATCTGTGTTCGGGACCGGATAATGTAAGTCTGTATTCATTTCTGGTCTGGTCCTCAGTTTCATTCAAACAAAATGTCTTCTGGTGAAAAACTGCGCAAATTCAGGTACATTATTTCCTGAAAACTTAATAAGTATACAAGTTATTACACTAGGGAAATCTCCAAATTCCTTAAAATGTAAAATATTCACTGTAGAAGTCGTAATCATAGGACACGTAACGCTTTGGTTCTCTGGTTAACGTATGTCACTTGTGCAGTGACTGACGAAAGGAAGTTTTTCGTTCCTTTCTGAATAAGTTCCTATCTGCGTCCTTCTAGCATGTTAAAGATAAAATCATCAAATAGTTAATTAAGTAACGCATTCGGTAGCAGAAATCTTGAGACCCATCATTTATTTAAGGCAACCTGTCACAAAAGCGTTGGGGCGCCTCTCTTCGCGTATGGTTCTTTCAACATTCTGCATCGTCACTTTCCATTTATTTTAATGCAACTAAAAAAGAGACCTCAACAGAGATAGAATTGTTCAAGTGAACATCTAATCGATATTAAAGGATACCTGACAAGCAAAATTAAGATGAACATTCTACATAACACCAGGACACTAAACCGAAGCAGTTTTATCGCAGCCAGGGGATGCGAGTCGTGTTGTACAATGCAAGACTGTTAATTGAAACAGCGGGAAAGTGGTTAATTCTAAGTCAGGAAGTAGCGTGCACTTTAGGGTGTTAGGAACGCCTGAATCATCAGACAATACTTTACTGCTTTTGGAGTTTTCGAGCAGTAAGTGTGAGAAAGCATCGGGGTAGACAGGTGTGTAACTAATTAATGCTTAAAACTGCAGTTCTCCCTGGGCTCTAATGAAACGTCAGAAATTGAAATGTGTTAGTACATCACGGGTGGTCAGTTTATATTAAGGAGCTGGAAACTACATCGGGCAATTGGTGTCACTGGAATCTTGCCAGTCGTGACGTACTTACATTCTTTTCTGACGTGTGCTTAACGCCCAGGGCGAATTGTAATTTTAGCTCCGGGACCTGTGATATACAAGTTAAAATTCTTCCAGCAGTTACAAAGAACTGTCATTCACTATGTGTAAACTCAGGTTTCGACTCCTGCTTGATTTTTTAAATATTTCATCTTCTGGAATTGTAGATTATATTAAAAACACCAATATCATCATAGATTTCCAAATGTATGTGTGAAGACATGTTGAAACGAAGAAACCTCTGACATCTATATATGGTAGCTAGGCGACTGTTATGGGTTGTGCCACAATTCTCACAAGAAGAACATTTTTATTATTGTTCGAAAGAACAGATTGTCCACTACAGACTTTTTAAATTTTCATTTATTTGCTACTATTGGACAATTTCGACTGTGCACCACAAAAAATAAAACACATGAATTGTATAACAAATCCAAAATAAATCTAAAAAACGTATTAAATGACAGAATCGTGAATTCTAAATACGGTAACATCAAGTACTTACATATCCAGGATGGTTCAGCTACCTCTACTAAGCGGTTTTATGCAAACAACGCCTTCAAATACACAGGAAAGAATTTCATATTCTCTTGCTCGCTATTTGCGAACTATTAGGCATACAAAAAAATGTACAGGACGTTTTTGTAGGAAATTTAATGCTGTTGGATTTTGTACTGTGAAAGAGGTTGTGGGTTTCGAATTACTCGAAAAAACGTACAGAAGTGGCCTTAAAACATGATTCTCTTGAGTAACTTGAAAACTGTGGCCTCCAGTCAATACAGACTGTAACTACATTAAATTACCTACAAAAACGCCCTGTTCAATTTTTTTCTGTAGGGCTAATAGTTCTGCATAGCTAGTGAAGATAGCCCCTGTTCAGTTTCTTCTGTAGGGCTAATAATTTTGCATAATTAGTGAGAGAATATTAAAATCTTGCACGTGACTTTTAAAGGCGTTGCGGTTTCATAAAACCCGTAGGAAACTACAGCTGAACTGCCATTTATAGTATCTCTATGCAATATGCATACGAAATGTAGTATATTTAAATCTATCAGTTCACATGTGGGAACACACATCAACAACATTATGATCTATATCGAATGCTAATAGAAAGATTGTGAAACATGTGGACCAGCCATATATGAATCACAACATATGCAGGCTGAAGTCTAGTCAGCTGTTCAAACATGCAAACATATACCAAAGATACAAAGACTACACATGCCTAATCATAATACGTACGTACTGGCGTACAGAATGGTAACAATTAGGTGCTGATTTCCAAAATTATTATGCATAAAATTAGTTTCATCGTTGGAGCAATATAAACATAATGACACGAATCTGAACTATATCTGTACGTGGTGAGAAGAGTATCATCTACGTGTAAATCTCTTTAGCATCATCGATATTGGACAGTTACATGAATAGCATATGTATTCAGTCCATGTTAGTGTTAAAAACAATAAATTCACATTAATCTAGCTACGAAGAGATGGGAATGAATGAAGGCGTGAATATTTTTATAGCTGTATATCTAAATTATAATACACATCTGTGTGTTGTACGCAACGAGGAAAGTAACACATCCATAACAAGGTCATTTGTATCGTCAAAGGACAAATATAGGAGCTACATATACAACTAAAGGTACTATTTCACAATCTCAGTATTACAAACCCCGAATGGCACTGATTCGCCTGGAGAGGGGGATTTAAGGAACAATAACTGGGTGAACGTTAGCTTAGGTTATTACAGCATATGTGACGCTGTTTATAAAGTTTTAGCTAAACAAGACAAAACATGAATGAAAACTGTGTGCTACGTAGGCGGTATGAAATACACATATCAGCTTCACTTATTACATCAGTTTTCTACAATTTCATAAATTGCACTTGTCCACAAACGTCATTAAGCACACAGTGGCATTATATAAGTGCACTATCCAGCTGAGGAAGGAATTAAGGAGCAGAAAAAGAGTGACCATTACTACAAACAAAACGAAGATTGACCCCATCTCGTCTGAGGGTTTCCTACAACATGAAATCCCCATATAACAACAAATAAGTAAACATTATCACACAAGAATTCTAGAATTACAGTAAATGTAATACTGGTTATAAACATAATGCAGCAGAAACTAATTAATAACAATTATTCTCCATTAACCATTGCCCACATTATGAATAAAACGGAATTGTTTTTAAAGATTCTTTAGATTTGTTACTTCTCCGTGGTTGGTATGTATTGTAACTGATTGATAATGACTTCACAGTCGAAACTCACCAATAGCAGCAAATATACAACACACAGTGTTATCTTAGAAGTAATAAATTAAGGCTGTACGCCCGTATACCGACATGATTGTCAATTTTTTATTTGCCGTTGTGAAGCTGTCATCTTTGACAATATTCTAAACTATCCGTATTATTCACAAGACATTGTTACGTAAAGTTAGTGTAACACACTTTTCTGAATTACCAGCATTATATAAAATTTCGTCTCAAACCCTTCCATTTTATAATATTAATTCATAAGAAGTTTTAGAGTTTCATCTTAACTTCTTCTATTCTAAAAAATTGTTACTTACGAGTACTCTTCGATATTGTTTTCAGTTCATTAGCTAAACAGGAAACCTGATTTTCCCCGGAAGTAGTGCTTATGAAATTGCCACTGTTCTATACTATTAACTTACTGTAATAGGGCAACGGAAGCCCGCGGATTCCCGCGGAATGTAAGGAGTCTGACCTGGGCAACGATGTACCACCAAAATGCAAACAAATATTATACCGAGCATACTATGCTCCAGAAATCACGTATGCATCGGACGGGGGTAATAAAAGCCAGATGAGCAGGATACAGGTTTGCAAGATGAAATGTGAAAAAGCGTTTTACGACTAACAAGATTAGAGTAACGAATGAGTCAGTGAGGGAAATAATGAAAAAGAAGTCCAGACAAAAGGGGCCGTAGGAAAGACGAGGTTAAGATCGTACGCACATGTTAAAAGAATGGGCGTTGACAAGGTACTAGGCAACGCTCTTGAAGTGTCAAAAGGAGGCAAAAAAATGCATGAAATGTCGAAAGGAGGCAAAAAACTGTTGAGTCGTTGTATGAAGAAGAGAGAAGAGTGGAAGAGAATGGAGAGAGAAGAATGGTGGGAGGAGAGGAGGAAATGGAGAGGCTTATGTTCCAAGCAGTCGCAGCCAGGGGCTGGGAACTGAAAGAAGTTGACGATGATGATGATGAGTATATGTTCAGTTTTCCTGTCCTGAAGAGTTAAATCGCAATCTTCCGTTTTCAGTTTGCCTGCACG